>NC_067479.1:988409-1299318 GCF_947179515.1 Apodemus sylvaticus | reverse complement strand
GTTTGATGTTGGCTACTGGTTTGCTCTATATTGCTTTTACTATGTTTAGGTATGGGCCTTGAATTTCTGTTCTTTCCAAGACTTTTAGCAGGAAAGGATGCTGAATTTTGTCAAATGCTTTTTCAGCATCTAATGAAATGACCATGTGTTTTTTTTTCTTTGAGTTTGTTTATGTAGTGGATTGCACTGATGGATTTCCATATATTGCAGCCAACAAATTTGGAAAAGATCTTCACCAACCCTACAGAGGTTGACTAGTATCCAATATATACAAAGAACTCAAGAAGGTAGACTCCAGAGAGCCAAATAACCCTATTAAAAATGGGGTACAGAGATAAACAAAGAATTTTTACCTGAAGAACTTCATATGGCTGAGAAGCACCTTAAGAAATGTTCAACATCATTAATCATTAGGGAAATGCAAATCAAAACAACCTTGAGATTTCACCTCACACCAGTCAGAATGGCTAAGATTAAAAACTCAGGAGACAGCAGGTGTTGGTGAGGATATGGAGAAAAAGGAACATTCCTCCACTGCTGGTGAAATTGCAAGTTGGTACAACCACTCTGGAAATCTGTCTGGTGGTTCCTCAGAAAACTGGACATGACACTTCCAGAGGACCCTGCTGTACCACTCCTGAACATATACACAGAGGACTCCCTGGCATGCAATAAGGACACATGCTCCACTATGTACATAGCAGCCTTATTTATAATAGCCAGAAGCTGGAAAGAACCCAGATGTCCCTCAATGGAGGAATGGATACAGAAAATGTGGTATATTTACACCATAGAATACTACTTAGCAATCCTGCTATACCACTCCTGGGCATATACCCAGAGGATTCCCCACCATGTAATAAGGATACATGCTCTACTATGTTCATAGCAGCCCTATTTATAATTGCCAGATGCTGGAAAGAACCCAGGTATCCCTCAACAGAAGAGTGGATGCAAAAAATGTGGTATATCTACACAATGGAGTACTATTCAGCCATTAGAAACAATGAATTCATGAAATTCTTAAGCAAATAGATGGAGCTAGAGAACATCATACTAAGGGAGGTAACCCAGACTCAAAAGGTGAATCATGGTATGCACTCACTAATAAGTGGATATTAACCTAGAAAGCTAGAATACCCAAAACATAATCCACACATCAAATGAGGTACAAGAAGAACGGAGGAGTGGCCCCTTGTTCTGAAAAGACTCAGTGAAGCAGTGTAGAGCAAAATCAGAACAGGGAAGTGGGAAGTGTTGGGTGGGAAAACAGGGGGAAGGAAGGGGACTGATGGGACTTTTGGGGAGTGGGGGTCCAGAAAAGGGGAAATCATTTGAAACGTAAATAAATATATCAACAAATTAAAAAAAAAACAAAAAAAAAAAACCCAATGAATTCATGAAACTTTTAGGCAAATGGTTGGAACTGGAAAATATCAACCTAAATGTGGTAACCCAATCACAAAATAATACACATGGAATGCAGTCACTGATAAGTGGATATTAATTAGCCCAGAATTCTGAACACTCAAGCCACAATTATTATATCAAATGATTCCCAAGAAGAAGAAAGGAGAGGTCCCTGGTCCTAGAAAGGCTTGATCCAGCATTGTAGGGGAGTACCAGGACAGAGAAATGGGAGGGGGTTAATTGGGGAATGGGCGGAGGGAAGAGGGCTTATGGGACTTATGGGGAGGGGGGATCGGGAAAGGGGAAAGCATTTGAAATATAAACCAAGACTATAGAAAAAAATGGAAAAAACCCCCATCATATCTGGATTTATTCTTTCATTTACAGAAGTATAAGTCTGTACCTTTGATTTTCAATTATGCAAATTAAAATAAAGAAAATTGTTAAAGCTGAATAGGTGTCAGAAAACATTAAGAGAATTGAGGTTTCCACAATTCTATTACTCAACATAAATGTAGGCTCTACCTACCATCAATTTATCTGGAGACATGCACATAACTTGTCTATGAACACACAAATACACACATTTAAATGTATGTATATATTGTTCTAAAGTTATATTTTATATATGTAATATAAAATTTCAGAGGTATATCTAATCTTTTTAAAGTTCTTTATTTAAAATGTCATTTTAGTTTATTTTTTTTAAGTTGGGAACATTAGAAATGGTTCAGTGTTCAAAACTGATTGTTGATCTTCTAGATGATTCAAGTTTTATTTCCAGCACCCACAACTTCCTCTAATTCCAGGTTTAGAGGATCTGACACCCTTTTCTGGTCTCAGTGAGTACTTGAACCCACACAGACACACATATACATACAGAAGTGAAACTAAAACTAAAACCCCTTTAAAAGGGGTTTAAAAAAATCAGACAACTTTTGAATACATTTTATTTTGCTCCAAAATCCACTTATTTGTGTAAGTGGCAATTGAAATTACCAAGACAGTAAGAGACTAAGACATAATAGTGTCAGAAATACTCTAGAGATAGTCTATTCACAAAGGTTTCTAGAGCTGCATGGGTGAGCTGCACCCTTAGAGATGTTTAGAAATGTAAGAACTCAGGATGTTTCCTTGTCCCAAAGAATTCAAATCTGTACCTTTAGCAAGGTACCTAGGTACCTAGGTGGTTACTTGTGTCATGATCAAGTTTAAGAATTAGTGCTATAGATAATCCTTGTGGAGTAAGGCACTTTAAACTTCATGATTCTAAAAGCCTACAATGATTGAAGTGGAATCTAACAGACGGGCTGAATATCACTGTTATATTATGATCACTATACCCCCAAGTGGAATTCTTTCCCATCCAACTGTAAGGCATAGAACCAGTTAGACCAAAGGGTTTTCACCATGAGAGCGTTTTATAAAGCCATTATCACAGATTCATTTATAAAGGCATGGAATGAGGCAGGAGCTACAGAAAAGAATCTAGAATTTATTTAGTTTCCCAAAACAATACAGTTTTAGTAATGTCGTATGCCACACACACACCCCTCCCTGCAAAATAAAAAAAAAAAAAACTAATTTTGACTTTTTGTCTGTAGAACATGATAAATTTGTGTTGTTTTAAGTAACTAAGATGTGCTAAGGTGTGGACATTTGTTACAATCATAAAAGGAAACAGTAGAGCACTACTTATGAATTGGGAAATGATTGGACATACCTGCTTGCTACTATAGTAGGATGATGTAAATATTGTTGCTTAAAATGTAAACAACACTATAGTAGTTATATCTTTTATCTTGCTTTGTGCTAGGAAGTGCTGAAACAGTGGTGTAAAGGCCAAGGACAAAAATTGTCAAAATTTTATTAGGTTGAGGCCTGAGGATATAGCTTAGCCATTGAGTGACTGTCTAGCATGCATGAGGCCTTGGTTCATGCAAAAAGAGAAAAGAGATAAAGAGGGATGCTTGTTTTGAGTCCCACTGTCCAAGGAAAGTCCTCAAGAGGCTGCAATGTGAAGCCACATAGAGACAAAGCTTCTTCTTCAATTAAAATCAATGTTAGCAACAAATGTTATCAAAATAAGTGAGTGCTTAGTTTGTTTCATTTCATGCACACTGTACATGGATGTAATGACACTATTTGGTCTCAGATGGTTGGTGATTATGTTTTCCCTTTCATCAGGAAGAAACGGACTTCTTAGAAAGGATGAATAGTGTTCCAATCACATCAAGTTGGAAAGCATTCTCAAATGTTTTGGGAACAAAGCAGGGGCTCCTCTGCCTTCTCTTGAGTGGTCAAGAACACCTTGACATGGCTTTAGATGCTAAAATGAAGTGAACCAGGCTCCTTGCTGAGGGTTTGTCTGAGACTCGAAGGAAGAGGGACAAAGAGCCTGTGTTTGAAAACTTCTGTTCAGGAGGATGTAAGATCATCATGATAAAATAACATGCTAGTTTGGAGACTGCTTGAGCCCTGGGCCTGACTTGACCTCTCTGCAAACATTTTCTCTTCTAGGGAGAGAATTGCAATAGCTACACCGTGGATTGAAACATGGATATAAACAAGATTCTTTTAATGCAGTGTCTAGTAGACATCCTGAATGCTATATTGGAAAACAGTGGAGAGATTTAAAAATAGACATACAATTAGTTACTTATGGAGGAAGGTAAGAGAAATAAAACATGACAAATTAGTTCCAAGAAATAAAAAATCTTGAGACAGACTATAAAAATTCATAGCTTTCTAAAATGTCTAAATTTATTTTGTTTTGGTAGTTTATATAAAAGTACTTTGTAGGGAATTGCTTCTATTAATTTTTTCAGGTAATATTTTTCTATGAAATAGTGATTTTGAGAGTCTTAAGTTTCTGTAGATAAAATGTCCTAAATAGGACACTTGTGGCTTAGAGTTCACAATGCATATAAATTACAATAATGAACATCAGAACTCAGAAGTTGAATTTTTCATTTGCTTCTTGAGTGAACAAAATATCCTTTGTGTCTCACATTGCATTATTAAGGTACTAAAATCTGAATTTTAATTGGATTACAAAATAAATCATTTAGATAACAATGCATTCATGAGGTAAAAATTTTAGAAATAGGCTTACAAGTGATTTAACTTGTAGAACAATAACATAACCATGAGCAACTCTACAAATCCTAATATAAACTTTCCTTTCCTAAGTGTTGTATCCTAATTGAGAAGACACATGTATGTTCATGCTTCTATAATTGATATACAAATTATTTGACATGATTAACATAGATTTGTTAGGTAGGTAATATGTTTATATCAGTACTGAAAGTAGGACAGTGGATGTCCTTTTAAACTGTGTCTTTCTCAATAACCCATCATTACAGAGGCAGAATAGAAAGGAATCCATGAATAACCCTGCAAGGGCACTGAGAGTCTGTGATGCTATGGACACCCTACAAGCTGCCATGCCTTTAGAGTTGCTTGCTCTTTTCTCTAGAAAAGAAAGATAAGTGAGAAGAGTCTCATAAGACCTTTTAATTTCTTGTTCAGTATCAGTGAGATTTCCACTGTTATGTCATTAAGTCACATGTTGATATTCATGCTATTGTCATTAATATATTTAAATCACCAGCTTTTGACACTAAAAAGGAAAAACTCATGACTGCTGAGTTGGGAAAAGTTGGTAAGCTCTGTTGAGTGTTTTCAGCTAGTGATTTTAATGTTTCTTTTAGTCTGTGTGCAAAATTCTTTGGTTAGTTTATAGTAACAGTAGTGAGTAGAGATTTGGGTAATACTTGTGTGCTAGGATTTACTCTTGCTGTTCTAGGATGCCTGAGCTAGCACATGGCATGATGACCTAGCTGTAGACCATAATATCATCTTCACTCTACTTTCAGCCAGTCAAGCCCAGAGAATAGATTTGAGCTGAAGAGTGGCTGAGGACAGATCCCCAAGATACCAGCTGAGGTTTGGTATGTACTGGCAGTGCTTTTCGGGCCAATCAGATTTACAGGTAAAAAATTAGTCTCATCTTTATAAATCAGCATAGGTTAAATCAATTAGTTTCATTTTGTTGATAATGAACCAACCAGCTGTTCAAAGCCTTCTAGTTAGTCCAAGGAGCAGTGGTCTGCTATGGGGACTTGAAAATTAATGATCTGATTATGCATGTTGATGCTTGGGAAAGGGAAGGACATTTATGGGTGTCTTAAAGTTATTCAACCTAACCTCATTAACCAAGGCAAGACATACATATAGGCCATTGTTCTATTCATAGACTCATCATGATTCACAATATAACAGCATTCATATCAATATAATACTTTACTCAGCACTAGAGACCCACAAAACTTATTTCTGGATACTGAGAGACTAATGAAGAACACAGTCACCTGCATATATTGGTAAAACTAAAGGACACCTAAAATAGACCATTTCCTGAAATTTACTCAACAAAAATCATTTTTCCTGAATTGATTTAAGCCATGGTGTATATTGCTTACAAAGGCTTCAATTTAGGACAGCATGTGCTTTCTAGAACACAATGCCATAATGGACATTCACACTTTGAACCACATTACTTAACAGTGTTTAATACTCCACTGTTCTCTCACAGTTTTTGGCCACACATTTATGGATTAGTGGGAGAAAGGAGAAGTAAATGAAGATCTGTACCAAATCCTTCCAATTAGCTCAACTATAATTTAAGGATTAAAAACTCAGTGTCCCTACATGACTTCACTATTGACATTTGAAAAAAAATCAGAAAGGAGAATGTAAACTCTTGGCTTGTAAGCAATGATGTGTTGACCTTGTTTAAATTCTAGCCTCAGATAATAATAAGATTAGAACTTTAGAATTTTCACCAGATTCTTCTTTCATGCTAGAAAAAGAGTAATGGAAGAAAGATATTCAAATACTATTATTCAGTTCCTCTCCCAAGTTTTCCTCTAAGCAATTAATTTAGTTCTGATATAAGAAATAGGGCATGACATTTGTGCTTGTGTGTCTGTACATAAGTCTACATGATAATTAGCTGTATTTACTCACTCAAGTATACATGCGTCAAGGCAATATATTTTTTACCTATACACTGGAAAAGTAAAACAAATGGATTTTGAAACAAGGACAAAGTAACAGACTTCCAAGGCCTAGTGTTGGAGAGGATAGAATATAGTGCTGGGCCTGGAGAATGAACCAGTTGATCATGGGGATGTGCAGGAACTGACTTCCTAGAAGTGTGGTAAGATCCTTAAGTGGTAAACAAGGCTGTGTATGTGCTAAGGACAATGATAGTCCTTTCTCCAGATTGAATGGCTAACTATCTTCCACAGCATAGACTGGAAATTTGAGGAGCATCCATCTCAATACTTACATATAGAAGGATACTATTATCTTTGTTTGTCAGAGAAGGAAACTGGGGAATGCCAGGGCTGGGAGGTGGGAGTGGGTGGGTGAGTGAGTGAGCACCCTCACAGAAGCACAGGGAAGGAGGATGGGATGGGGGTTCTGCAGGAGAAAGAGGGAAAGGGAATAACATTTGAAATGTAAATAAATAAAATATCCAATAAAAATTGGAAAAAGGATAATAATTAATTAATTAATTAATTAATTAAAGCTTTGTAAAGAAGTTCCAGTGGGCATTGGTTCCATTGTCTTAGACAGATCTTCCTATCTCTCATGGTGGCCTCACAGGAGAGAAGAGAGTAGCTGGTAAAATGAACTTAACTTCTCTCAGGCATATCAATTCTTGAAATGATTATTAGTTGTGGGAAGGCTCATTCAGAAGACAGACATTCGAAGAACTATCTAGGATGTCACTCCACCATTTAAAATACACATCTTACACTGTTCAGCTCCTCTCAATCTTCACCTTCAATGGAAAATTTCTCAAAAACCATTAAAACACTGCAGTAATAATCTTGTCAATATTTGACCTATTTATGGAAAATGCCTTTTTCTTCTCTTCTTTGTAAGAGGAATGACATGGGATGTTACCAGAAAGAAAATGAACAGGAACACTCCATGTCTCATACATGCCTTCATTTTCCTGTCAGATATTCTTTATGGTAATAGACCACTGGGTCTGCATGTGTTGGAAAAGAGTGCCAGGAATGCAGCCACATCTGTCAAATTGTCAAAGATAAAAACTCCTACCTGAGAGGCAGGGGGATGACTTGTCACAGCAGCAGCTGACAAATGACTCTCCCATTTAATCTAATTCTATTCATCATGCATTAGAGTGACCTCTTCACATAGATGTTGTTCATATTAAAAAAAAACAGCACTTATAGAGCTACCTAATGGTGGGTTTGATGCTAAAAGAGTCTATTATAACTTTTCAGTTTTCTGAGACCCACACTTAAGCACACATTCAAGAAACTTTCTAAATGGTTTCATAATACTGCTTGAGAATCTTACCTCACTGCCTAAACAACAGCATAGTACACTGTGCATTCATGCATCTAGAATCCACATTGGATTTGTGGAGGATATTTGATAGTTTTTATTGTTTCATATTTATAAACAAATGATTTGTACTTTAAAAATTTAAGGGATTTTTAAAAAAACATTTAGAATAATTATCCATTAAGTGGGCAAATAAAATGTTAGGAATCTGAACATTCTGAATCTACAGAAATTTATAAGTGGCTAATATTTCAAAAGATGGCTGCATTTAACAATTGCCATCAGAAAGATGGAAATTTATGTATGTTGCTATTTATGTATGATATCATTGACTTCTTTGTCTCATTGTACAGGTCTCCTGCATGTCATATTCCAACCTCTTCACCTAGACAGGTCGTGTACATCTTTTTTTTTATTTTTTATTCAATATATTTTTTATTTACATTTCAACTGATTTCCCCTTTTCTAGGCCCCCACTCCCCGAAAGTCCTGTAAGCCCTCTTCTCACCCCCTGTCCTCCCACCCACCCCTTCCCACTTCCCTGTTCTGGATTTGCTGAATACTGCTTAACTGAGTCTTTCCAGAACAAGGGGCCACTCCTCCTTTCTTCTTGTACATCTTTTATTAGAGTCTAGCCAGAAGAGTTCTTCTAACCTGCTAACCCACACACATCCTCCTCAGCCCCCAAGATTTTCCCAGGTCCCAAATCCAGTGTTTCTAGCTCATCTAGATAACTTTGGTTCCCTGCACACTCCCAGATACATCATGTGCCACATTTAACCTCTCAACACAGCCAAGAACTGCACCTTCTGCTGGAGATCTACATAAGGACATTGGAAGAAGGAAGACTCACTCTTCTTCAACTGCTTGCACTTACTTGCCATCACGTCTGTTGGAACCTACTTCTACAGAAGACCAGCTTATACTACTAGCTTTGTGGAACTGAGAAACTTCTAGATTCTTTGACTTCCCATCCACAGCTGCCAATTGTTGGGTTAGTTGGACTATAGACTATAAGTCATTACAATAAATTCACTTAATATATAGAGGCATCCCATAAGCTCTGTGACTCTAGAGAACCCTGGCTAATATACCATGTTTCAAGCTGAAGAGATGAGTAAACATCTAAGAGACTGTAGGAAGAATAAAAAGCTGTAATTACTGAAACATAAAATACCATCCTTCTCCTCCTCAACAACAATAACACATACACACACATACACACCACACACACACACACACACACACACACACACACACAGAGAGAGAGAGAGAGAGAGAGAGAGAGAGAGAGAGAGAGAGAGAACACCAAAACCAACAATACAATGATTGCAACTAACACATATCTTGCATAATTACTTTAAATATTACCAGTATCAATTCTCCAATCTAAGGATATAGGCACTGTCTTAGAATAAAAGGATGAACAAAAGTACTCCAACCAATGGAACCAGGAAACAACAGATACCACTATTAAAATATCTGAAAAAAATAGACTCAAACTAAAACTAATCAGACAGGATAAAGAGGGGCATTCCAGTCTAATTAAGGAACAGTTAATAAAGAAGATATATGCATATACCACAAGAAGATATACCATAAACATATATGCACCAAATTCTGGTGTACTCCATTTCCTAAAAAGTGTACTATTGGAATTAAAGACATAGATTAACATCATCCTATTAATAGTTGATGATTTCAATAGTCCTCTTTCTCTAATACACAGGTCATCTGAACAAAACATAAGCAGAGGAATATTAGAATTAGATGATATCATATATCAATTAGACTTAACAGATATCTACAGAATATTGTATCCAAACACAAAGACTATACATTCTCAGCACTCTATGAAAGTTTCTCTAAAATATGCCACATCTTGGAACAGAATGCAAATATTAATACATTCAGAAAGATTTAAATAACTGCATCTATCTTACCTCACCATAATGCAATAAAATATAATTGACATCAAACACATCTCTAGCAAGTATACAAATTCAGGGAGATTAACATCCATTATTTAGTGGTAGATGGGTCAAAGGAGAAATGAAGAAAGAAATAAAAAATTTTCTGGAATTAAATGAAAATGAGAACATAACACTCAGAAAACTCTGGGATACATTAAGAGCAGTCCTATGAGAGAAATTTATAGCTCTAAGTTCTTACATTAAAAAATAAACACAAGTAAATGATTTAATGACCTAACTCAAAAGTTTGAGAAACAAACAAAAACAAAACAAAGAGCAAACCAAACCAAGTAGTTACCAAGAAATAATAAAAATTAATAAAGAAATTAATAAAATATAAAAAAGAAAACACAAAGATTTAATGAATCTAAGAGCCAGTTCTTTGAGAAGATAAATAAGATAAACAAGGTGTTTTAGGAATATAAATAGATTTGACACAACTAACAAAAAGAAATAAAGAGGACCCAAATTAACAGAATCAGAAATTAACAGGGAAACATTACAACAGACCCCAAAGGTTCAGGATATTATGAAGGATTTGAACATCTACAAACTTCAAAATCAGTGTCTACAGCCTTTTCTGTATCAAATCCCTCTGACATTAAATGGTTATTTTAATTGTATTTCATTTAATTGGAGCAGCTCTGTCTACTTCAATTTCCATGACCAAATTCTTGAACTCAATGTCTCTCACATTTTGTGACCTATTCTGAAATTACATTTCCTCTCAGTTAACCTTTATTTTGCAAGTTTTCTGGTGATTTATCTTCTGAGAACTTGTGTGGGAGGTCACCAGGTCCAGAGTCATAGTAAGCCACTGTGGGTAATGTGCAAGAACCAGAATGAAGCTATAGTGATTGGATGAGAGAATGAGACAAGTACAGAGAGAAACAGAAAAGGAAAATCATGTGGCTCAGAAAAAAAAGGTACAGAATGCACAGTGACCTGAAATGACAGACTATACCTGCAATAGGTGCACTCTGAACATTGCAACACAACAATTCTCAACCAAAACACAGATGTTCATATAATTTTCTCCGATTATAAGATAGGAATAGGAGATGAATGATAGAAGCAGTTTTAGCTCAAAGAAGAGAATCCAGTTGTGAGGGTTGGTTTAGCTACACCCTTAGACTGTTTCTCTTTCTTCAGTCTTTCTGCTCTCATACTGCAAAGTGGAGACTGGGAGGGAAATTAGCTGGAGACTAGTGCCAGGGAAGGGAAGACAGAAAGATAAGCCATTTCAGGCTGGAAAGTGGAGGTGCCTCATGGGCTACAGGATTTTCATTTATTTATTCTTAATGTAAAAGTGAATTTGTCAGGAATTAAGTGTATATACTGGAACTAGATATGTTACTAAATCTTACATATGAAACAAGTGGACCTGAAATCATTAATTTGATCAGTAAGAGTATTTTCCTCTCAAAATGAATACAATTAACATTAAATTGTTAAAAATGTCAACAAGTATATTAGAGAACTTAAGAATATCTGATCAGACTAATAATACTGTTCTTCCCATTCTCCTGTTCTTAGTTTAGGACTTTATAATTTAATGGACAAGCAAATGTATTTTCATTTACTATAAAACAGAAAAGACCATGCTAAGGTCATAAAACTAAATCTTTTCTCAGCATGCCTGCATGATTCCCATTATACTTATTATGTCTGTAATTATGATCATAATTTGAGTCTCATAATGGTAAATCAATTTACATATTTTCTAATTGCAGACCAGAGGTGCCTAGTTTTCCTCCACTAATAACACCATAGAGAGTCTACTATTCAGTTTAAGAACTGAATCACACCATATCATGATTAATCAGAATAATTCTAAAACCAATAAATGTAAAGAGAAGGTAGGGAGACTAAAAGAATTCTACCATTTAATATAAGGTAGAGTAGATTAAGGCACATAAATTAATATTACTAAATTTTCCAATTATTTATAGTTAGTAGAAAAAGATCACAATCCAAAAAGTGAGACAATGACACAGAAACCTGAAAAGCGGTGAAAATATAATATAAATGCAGAAATTTAGCAAATTCAGAGAAATTATCACAAAAGAGGAAAGGCATTATTTTAATATCCCCAATTTTTAGAAGGCTTGAGCCAGTCTCCAATATGCTGTTATAAATATAAAATGCTGAAAATAAAAAATATGGATGTTCTATTTTGTAGTATATTTTAAATTTATGAATTATATGTTATTATATGATTTCTGCAATCTAAAATAACATTATTCTCATGTATTTTTATGGGCTTTCCAAACAAGGGACAACAGGATATATAAAATGTGAAAATCCATCTCAGAATAGCATATTAACAACTTGGATGGTAGCCTTTGCAGCTATGAAGAACAGATTCATTACTCAGTATGTTCTGTGAACACAGGGTGCTCTCCTTTTACATTTCTTGAATATGTTTGATAATCCTATCTAGCTGACTGGAGATTTATTTATTATCTTTCCATTGAGGTAAAAAGAAATGTCATTTAATGCTTCATGAAAGACAAATGTATGGGCCTGTGGTAATTAACACTTTTAGTTCTAGCCTGTGGAGGAAATAAAAATGAAGAATTGAGAAACCAATGGAAAGCAGAGTCTCTGTGTTTATTGATGTTAGTTATTTAACATTTCTCCAGCAAGGGAAAACTCTATAATAGTAGAAGTCACACTAAGCATGATCATTACCAAAAAAAAAAAAAAAACAAAAAAACCCTATGTCCTTCACTGTAATACTTACTTCCATGTTTATTAAATGAGAGAACATGAATGGAGAAGCAACACAACATTTGAAGGTCTGAAAGTATGGCTAATCCTAAAACCCTATTCTATTTGTTTTTATGAGTCTCACTTCCAGGAACTAGAAATTGAACCAATTATTGCAGTACCAATTTATCAGAACCACTCTGATAAAAGACTTTTCCTTCTATGCTCATGTCATTATGGATGTCATAAAACAAGCAGAGCTTTGGCATTATCAAGAAAATACTTCCTGAAAGCAGCCTGGCTTTAGATAATTTTGTATGGTTTTGTGGGCATGCCTCCTCTGAAGCATGAAGACAGAGCTCTGACAGGACATGACTATCTTCTCTCTCAGAATTCCTTTGCCTTCTTCTACATGCAAAAATATTATGATTGCATTTACAAGTAATGTGGTAGGATTGACATAGTTGAAAGGAACCTAGGCCAAGTCTGCCTGAATGGTCAAGTGTGAGTGAAATGCTTGAATGGCTGTTATTAACCTGAGATTGTAATTTTGAAGTTGTTGAAATAAATTAGAAAAAACGAGTTACCAATAACATCCTAGAGGTGGCAGAGTTCCTTCCATAATCCAAGGACTCCTGGCTTTTGTCATCAAAATAGAACATTTCCCTTAATAAGATGCAAAGTTTCACATATTTTCCAGACCTGATCCCATATTCTACTCCGATAATGCATCAAGACTCAGAAACATGGGCTTGCTTTTCATCGGGCCACCCTTGACAACATCAGAGTTTACTTTTATCAAAGTTATAGCAGACAACAACAACAACAAAAGTAATAGAATGGCATGGAGACAAGTAATGGAGGTTTCTAACTTACTATATATCAACAAATTGGAATTCATTACAGAAGGGATGTTGAGTTGAGCTCTGGTAGATAGTGAGAAATATTATGTGAAGAGGCAGAGATACTGTGAGAGACAGATGTGTAAATAATAAGAGCTCAAATAGAGGAGACTGTGAGAATCTATCCAGTGTTGATCTACGATCAATAAGTGATCAGGATCAGGCAAGAGGGCCAGAAGGCCAGAGGGCCAGAGGGCCAGAGGGCCAGGAAACTCAGTGGCAATCTGTAGCTTCCAGGATTGGTAGGGAATCTCTAGGAAGTGCCAAAGACCCCCCCCCCCCCCCCCCGATGGGGAGGCTCTCAGGAGTCAATGCTGGTGAAGTTAGCCTGACATGCAAAGTAGACAGATATGGAAACTGAAGAGGCTTCCTCCTGTAGTCACACAGGACTCCCATTGGAGGAATAAGGACTCGATCCCACCCACAAAACTTTCAACCTAAGATTTGTCCTGTCTACAAGAAATGCAGGAACAAAGATGGACCAGAGACTAGGGAATGGTCAGTCAGTAACCGGCCAACTTGGGAAAGTTTCATAGACGAGCACCAAAGCCATGACCCTATTTATGATACACTGCTATGCTTACAGACAAGAGCCTAGGCTAGCATAACTGACTTCTGAAAGACTCACCCAGCAGCTGACCGAAACAGATGCAGAGACCTACAGACAAATATTAGAGGGAGCTTGGGGAGTCTTGTGATAGAGTTGGGGGAAAGATTGAAGGACCTGGAGGGAAAAGGGACACCACAAGAAGATCAACAGAGTCAGCTAACTTGGACCCATGGAGGTTACCAGAGGCTGAACCACCAACCAAAAAGCATACATGGGCTGAACTTAGGATCCCCTGACATACATAGCTGATATTTAGTTTGTATTTTATGCAGGTACTCTAAAAACTCTAGCAGGGGCTTTTACTGACACTGCTGTCTTTCTGTGAGCCCTGTTACACTAACTGGACTGCCTTGTCTGGCCTCAGTGAGAGAAGATGTACCTAACC
This sequence comes from Apodemus sylvaticus, assembly GCF_947179515.1. NCBI lineage: Eukaryota > Metazoa > Chordata > Mammalia > Rodentia > Muridae > Apodemus > Apodemus sylvaticus. Next base: position 1,284,933 of record NC_067479.1, on the reverse strand, counting down.
CTGCAGAGACTTGATGCGCACGGGTTGGGAGGATACCCAGGAGGGCAGCACCCTCCCAGAGTGAAGCAGAGGGATTCTTTAGGGAGAAACCAACTGGGAGGGGGGAAACTATTGGGATGTAAAAACAAACAAATACATTAATTTTTAAAAAGAACAGATCAAATACAGAAGTTTGGGGAAAATCCACCCGGTGTTGATCTCCAAATAATAAGAGCTCAAATACAGGAGGCTGCAGGAAGTCCACTCAGTGTTGATCTCCAGGGAAGGAGTGAGGAAAAGACAAGCTATAAAGGTAAATTCATTTTATTAAAAAATATTTTTTCTGAATTAATTCTTTATAATGAGAGCACAATCACATTTAAAAGTAAAAAGAGGTAGCATGTGCCTCTGCTTGTTCTTGGTATTTAGGTTATTATAGTCTATAAGAGTGAGAGGTGCTTCAGGTTAAAGGGTTTCCAGTTTTCAAAAACATTCACAATGGTGAATGTGTGGTTGTATGTGCTGTTCTTTTAATGATTGGCAGCTAATTTTTGAAAAATATGAAAATAGATTTTCTATGTATATTTACCTCCTTTCCTCTCCTGGTTTCTACATGTACCTCTAATGAATACTAGCTCCTTCTAGGAACCTCAATTTAGGGACAACCAGCTGGTGGCAGAACCTCTTCCATATGAGACTGCCTGCTTTTCATTCCCTATTTCCTAACTCACTTTTGCAAAGCTCATCTAGTGTGTTGTGATACTAATGATCTGTGTTTAATGCTGTGACACATATCTCTCAGATGCCACATCTTTGCACTTCTAGCCCAGCTTTTATGCCACTACAACAGTTTCACAGCACTAAATCTTGATCAGATTTTACTCATGCTCCCATTGTTACTCACCCTGTCCATTCTCAGTAGAGAGTCTTGTCATCTCCTAATTATAGACTTGAATGTTTTATTTTTTGAGACAAGATTTCCTTGGGTAGTCATAATGGAACTTATTCTGTGACCTTGAAATCAGAGATGCCCCTGCTTCTGCCTCCCAAGGGCTAAGATTCAAGGTATGTACCACCATTGCCTGGCTCAGAATTCAATCCTGTTACATCAATTAACAATCATGTAATTAATGTTTTTGAGTCTTTTATGTCTCTTTTTTGGTATTCTATTAGCTTATTTTCATAACCTCTTTGACCCTTTAGTATTTTTCAATTTTCTGAAACATGGAATTACTGCAAGCAATGGTGACAGTGATAGTAGAAGAGGCTGCTATAGTTGTTTTTAATGATGCTGGTAAAGTCAAAATAGTTCATAAGAATACCACAAAATAATATTTAATATTTCCATTGATCATCTGGGAATGATTAACTTAGCTTTCATTACTTAAATGATAGAATCAAATAAATATGCAACAAAATGAAGAGGAAGCCTACAATATAGAAGATATTTGCACACTTTATATCAGAGAATAAAAATAATTTAAGTATAAATTGTGAACATTCATTCAGTAATACATCTGAAAACCCTCCATAAAAGGCAAAGAAACCTGAGTGAGTCTAGGAGTTTCATAGGTAACAACCCCATGCCCCGTCTTTTAATCATTTGCATGTCATCAGGACCCTCAGAGGCCCTGCCATCTACTGGCCCATGCTTACTTTTAGAGTTCTTTATTATAAAAAAACACCTTGCTCTAGAGCTTGAACACGTAGAATGTCAGATCTTGTGTTAATACATTTTCTTCTCAGAAATACATGGAGATATTGCACAACCTTAAATAATTCAGGTCTCTTAGAAAATATTTTCACAAGGACAAACATGGCAACAAAACTATTAATTGAATTTATACTATTGAAATGCTATTGCTTGTATTCCTTCATTCCTGAAGTTTATCAAATCCCTACTTGATGGCTAGTTTTTTATCAACTTGACACAAGCTAGGGTCATCTTAGAAGACGGAACTTCACCCGAGAAATGCTTCCATCAGATTGGCCAATGGACAAATCTTTGGTTGCATTTTCTTGATTAATAATTGTTGTGGCAGGGACCCAAGCCACTGTAGGTGATACCACCCCAGGGTAGGTGGTTTTGGATGATTTATGTAAACATATTGAATGATATATAGACAGTAAGGCAATAAGCTGCATTTCCCCATGGTTCCTGCCTCGAAGTTACTGCCTTGACTCAACTCAATAGACTGCAACCCTGATGTAAGCCAATTAAACACTTTTCTGCCCAAATTTCCTTTGGTCAGCAACAGGAAAAACAAAGTAGGAAACCTACTATATATCCATATAAATACTAATTAGGTCTTTAATACAAAAAAGAATAAAACATGTCCCTAACTTCTCAATAAATCTGGGCAAGCTTAGAATTTGGAGCCTATGGATTTCTTCCTATAAAATTAAAGTCAAAGATTCATACTGGATGATTTTTTAAAAGATGGTATTGTGCTGTACCTGTAGGCAAGCTGGGGCACGCCCCTGGGGCTTGTTGACATCCACAGCTACCAGTTGCCAACCACCAGCAGCATCTTCATGAAACATCTTTAAGACAGAGAGAGATGAGTCAGAGAGGAGGAACATGGAACAGTGAGAACTCTAGTTCTGTCTGTAGCTTTCTATGTGTTTAAATATTACTGTCTTATTAAAGAAGTATATATTTGGACTATGAATCAACCCAGCTATGTTCATTTTAATACTGAAATGAAAAGTGAGTAATACTACTCTAATGAGCAATGATAATAGCTTGCATTTACTGAGCACTTGTTATACTTGTCATGCAATTTTTGCCTTATATAGATTTTTGCATATATAATCTTTTAGGTACTTTTCTATACAGGAAAAGTACTTAAATCTCTTAGTTGATTATGTTCATTATTATTTTTATCTTTGCAAGGAAATGTATTTAGAATTCTTAAGCATTATGTCTCTCTGTTGAGTATATGTAAGAAGATTTTTAAAATATTAATTGGTATTTTTCAGTGTGTGAACTAGAAAACATTCTCATGTCAAATAATATCAGGGGTTCACCTTCAGCATAGGGGATGAGACTGGTATTATTTCAATGTTATGAAACTAAGAGGGTATTTAACTGACTTTATGCAATTATTTTAACTGGGTCACAATTAATTTGTTCATTATAAATTTAATGCACGTATTTACAAAGGGAAGATCTCATTTATATTGCCTTAGAAGGCTTAGATGAAATAAAATTCAAGATGTTATTGGCCTAACTGAAATCCACTCACTCCTCACTCAGGTGTCTGTGAGAAAACCTTATGGAACAGCCCACTACCGCTTAACTTCTCATTCATCAACATTATATCTAGCTGGAAGATACTTCCCATTTATCCTGTTCCTCAGGAGTCATGTGGTGTGTGTGTGTGTGTGTGTGTGTGTGTTAGTTTAATGGGATAAAGTGAAATTAAAGTTTTTAAAAATAAAGACATTAACCATAATAATTTACTGTTTTGTTTCAGCCCAAATTTTCTTTTTTGTATACATAAAAATTTGCATTGTAACCATTACTTGTGACTTCATGTTAGTCCTACCCCCTGTTGTAATTGGGAATCATTATTGGATGATTGGATGGCACATGGATCATTACATAAGCTCGACAATTATACTTTCAGACTCTAGTAAGAGAGACTATAGATAATTTTCAGGAAGAAAAATATTCTTTGTATCATTATAGAGACAATGGAAAATAAATGATGCCTAACCTTACAGGCCATATATATATAGATTTTAAATCAAACAATTGAGGTACACATTTACACAAAGATTCTTTGACCAAAGGTGTTGTTGCAAATAGTCCTTCCCAACTGTCTATTTGTAGAACTTATTTTCTCCTTAGAATAAATTTAAAAGCTATTCTTGGTGGTAGAACCAAGCACATCCTTCATGAATGGGCGCACTGTGAGACTATAGACAATGCTGGCATAAAAATCTAGTTAAAGTGACCTTTAAAGGCCCTGTCATAATTCTGGGATTCTCCTTTTAGGGGCAACTGTTGAAACCTATGTTGTCAGTCACTGGCTAAGAACACTTCTACAATGTCTTGTCAAGGCACAAAGCACCCCTGGGGCTAATATTTCCTTTCATTGGTGGCAAACTAATTTTCTCTGTTAAATTATGTTTTTTTCAGCAGGCCCAAATCAAATGAATCAATTTAATTGCCAGCCAAAGAGTTCTCTGAAGGTCACTCCTGTGTATGAAATAAAGTATCAGAAATGCAAACGTGTCCTACTTTCTTTAGATTCCCAAATCATATATTATTTAGATTGCTTAATATGATGACTAGATCTTTGAGATTGAAACCAGGCTAGCTAACAGAGACAAGAACTCCAGGGATAAGGTCCCTGGAGAGGATGATGGGTATGACTCTGGCGATTTTTTGTTTGTCTTTCAATGTCAGGACATTTTTATGATGAGGTCACTAAGCCTCCAACAAAACAAGTTTCTACCCTTTCCTGGAAGCTTGTATTGACTGGGTGACTAGACACTAGCCTACAGGCTCTAAGCTAAGCTTCTTGTTCTTCCTGTATTTCTTTTGTGCTGGCTTGAATAAATGTGAGAGTTATATCTACAAGAGGCTTTGTAGTCTACAATGTAACTACAGGGAGGGAGACAGTGCAAAGTGGAACATAAAGGTGACGGTGGGTTGGTGGGTAGAGACTGGTTTTTTAGTAACCTGGATCAATGATCCAAATCCAAGTGATCTCCTTCAGTTTTACCCTTAAAGGGCATAAACTAAGTTATTTAAGTTATTTATATTGAGCATTTGACCTATGTAGTGGAATCCAACCCAGGTGGTTTTAGTAAAAATGTTCACTGGTCCCTATATTTTAATCATGTGATTTTTATCTTATTAGATCATTAAAATGTTTATTATTAAATACATAGAAATTTGGATGAGATGTGAAAAAAAATTAACTAATATCTCAAAAGATTACTGGCATTTTAACTTCCAGATATTTAACACATGTGTATGCATTCACATGCACATGGACGAACATCTATACACATACATGCATGCATAAACATGCACACATGTGCATACCTGACATGAGATTTTTTTTCTGGTATATTGTCCACAGTTTTTCATACCAATAAAATTCAAGTATTATTTAAGCATATTCTATTTATTCCAACTTAGTACAGTGTAATCAATAACGTAGTGCCAAAGTCATCCCTAGTCCTATCTTTGATTTTTCTATAATTTCCCAGGCATTCTTAAATATAATTCTTAATTATTGTCCAACAAACTGAGGATAAATTCATATAAGTTGATGTCCTTGATTAAATATTACACATGCTTTAAAGCCTTTGGCAAATATTGCTTGATATTGTCATCTAAGAGAGGTGGTCTAATTATACTTCTCAGAACAATATCTGAGAAGGACTTTGTTGGCCAGCAGTAGGAGCTATCTTCTTAAGAACAGAGACATTGGCATGGGGCCAGAACAGAGAGAACACATTGACAGTGGTCTGCAAAGGCTAAAACAAAAGGAGGGAGGATCTTACAATGAGTAAAATTAAAGTCTGAGCAACCTGGAGGAGGCTCACGCTACCTACAATCAGACAAAATAATTAAATTGTTCATCTTTGTGCTTTTTAAAAGTCTGCAATGTGGAAACAATAATAGTATCCACTTTCGAAGATTGCTGTGGTAAATAAGTAAGACAGGTTGTAAAGTCACTATACTATGCTGTGTCACTGTTGATATATTTTAGTATTGCAAGAAGATTGGATCAATTAGTGGTAGGCACATTATCCATCATAGTATAATGGACACCCATGAACACTCCTCTCTTAGTACAATCTTTTGGGAAAGCATGAGGATTTCAGCCCTGTGAATTAGCTCAGGCTTGTTCATTTGAAAATGATAAAATTTTGTAATTGTTTGGGCGTTTTTTGAGGGGGGGAAGCTTGGTTTGCAAAACAGCTAAATATCATCCCAATCATCAGGTTACCCTGAAAAAGTCAGTTAAAATTTCAAACTTATGATGCAAATTTGCTTGTACACACACACACACACACACACACACACACACACACACACAATATGGAGAAAAACTTTATTTTTAAATCATTCTGCTGTTTTTAAGTATTTTAAAAATAGATCAGTTATTAAAATTAGGAGGGTGGACACCTGGCAGGATTTCATTCTTAAGGCCTATATTTTGTCCATGAAAGGCAGCACATGCATGTGATACCAGTTCTCAGGAGGCTGAAGCAAGATGACTGCCACATGTTCATGCTTGTCTGGACTGTGGAGTGAGACCTTATCTCAAGACAAATTAGAAAAAAATGTCAGCAAAATAATACATTTACTGAGGAAGTCTCACAAAGTTTAATTTTTGTTCCCAGCTTCCTATGGTTAAGGCTTCATGTTGTCCCTAAGGCTTCTCCCTGGAAGGAGTTCACTCCTGTACCACGCTGGGACACCCTTTATCTGAGCTGTCTCTGTTAACTGCCTTCTCACACATCTGAGTGATATCTATTCATGTCGAAACTGCTGGCTTTGGAGACACTAAGCATTTTTTTCCTCTCAAGTTGAGCATTGGGTTATGCGCAGTGTTCTTTTTCTTTTGGGTGAATCAATTCTTTCCATTTTTGCTCATGTGTCTTTCATTTACACTCTCTGCTTTTCTTGCTGAGCATAACACATTCTTTCAAAGGGTGATTTAGGCAAATTCTGAGAATGTTGACAGGAAGGCGAAAAAGGAACAACTTAAAATCACCCTTGTGCTTGCATCAACTCTACCCTCATCCATCTTCTGGCTTAGCCAGAGCATAATAATTCAGATAGCATCTGTCAGCACAAGTTCTCAGTCACAGATGACAGTCTCAGGAATGCTGTTCTCTTCACACAGCACAGTGCTTATGTGTCAGAACTCCTACAGGATGCCACTGTAAACTTTATAAAATTTCAGTATGCATAGTACAAAGCCCATAGGCCTTGGGCTTTGATTGGTCTTCCATCTTTATTCTGGACAAAGTAGAGTCAGCTTATCCCTAGCATTCTTCAGTCTAGATGAAGAGATGGTAGGTCTCTAACGTGAACTGGTCAGTGAAGGATGTGAAGGACAGTCTGAATGAAGGAATTGCTGTGCTTAAAGCTTTCCTAGCTCATGTCTACCATATTAACATCCAGTGTTGGGGCCACACCCCTAAATATTGTGACATCAGAACTTCTATTTGTGGGCTAATACAAAGTATATTTTGTAACAGGAATGTGGGCCTCTTGATCTATACACCAGTCCATGTCTGAGTCTGTGACAAGGTGATTCACAGCAAGAATTACACAGAATGTGGTCACTGGCCCCAGCACAGCTCAGCCAGGTCTATGATTAGGAATCTGAAAGAATCAGCTCTAGTTTGCATTAATTTTACTGCTGGACATCATAGAATGCTCTGCACAAAAGTTTTGCAAGCAATATTTCCTTAATTTGTTTCCGTGTGGTTGTTCAGAGACATTTGTTAGTGACCATTCAAATAAAAATATTGCTTTGATATTTTAAAGAAAAAAAATTACCATGGACTCTGTTTTGCATCTAAAATATCAGGGCCAATTCTTAGAGAACTGCCTATGTCTAAAGGTCTACTCTATTCTCCGGATGTACGTGTGTGTGTCTGTGTGAGGGTGGGTGTGTATACACATGTACATTTCCACCCATGTGGTTTGCATAGGAAGTTTATATAATTAGAGACATTACTAAGTCCAATCTTTCCAGTAATTTGTAGCTCTTTGGTAATAAAAACACATTGAACATGAATTTCCCACATAATAGATGAAGGCAAGAAATTATTTAATGTCCAAAAAGCTGTGTGACATACAGAAATCAACATTATTTTATCAATTTAGAGCCTATTTTGTTAGAATTAGACACTTATGATTTTGTGTTTTAAACCAATAAAAGAGAAGTCCAGGCTCTGAGTTTGGTCAGATTTTACAAATGGAGCAGTCAAGGCAAATGTTCTGTCCCACTTCTGTACACACAAAAGCTTCAGGGACCTCTTGCAAGTGGTGACTGAGGGGTAGGTGGAGTCTGAGGCCAGTTGCTAGGCTGCCTAAGTGGTGTTTTCCAAGAGGAAGCCTGCAGGAGCTTAGGTTGCTTAGCAACCGTGTCCTCAGCCATAGCATTTTTCTTAATGAAGGTTTTTCACAGTTCTCTGTGTGATTACCTCTGCTGAACATACCAGGCGCATTCCCTCTTGAAATCCTGACTTATGCCTCCACATTAAGTGCAATTTTGCATCAAAATAATTTTGTACGACTTTGTTCAAAATTTTCACATTTCATCTTCTATTATAACTGCTAGTTGGTTTGGTTCTTTACCTTTCCAGCTGTGATTTTATCTGACAGAGTTACTTAATAAGCAAAATATGGTTTTAGGGACATTTTAGACCATCCCCTGGGAGCGCTGCATGTAAGAGCTGCATTCACAGTTTTTTTGTTCCATTTACATCTCAGTGTCACAGAAAACATGCCTGCCAAGAGGCTGCCACCTGAGAAAGGACCTGAAAGTTTGTTACACTTCATAGTCGGTTAACAAGAGCTAGACAAGGAACAAAAGCTTCCTGGTTGATTCCTTGAAAGTTCCACAATGTGGTGTCTATGAAAAAAACCTATGTAGCATACTAATTTCTTTTCATGGATGTTTGAATCATTTTGACATGATCTCATTTGTAACAAAGGAGAAATAATTTTGATATCTCCACCACCATATATATCAGCCTTCTATGTTTAATGACACAAATATAGGATTGCTAAAAGATTTTAAATAAAATTTTCACTTTGACCTTTCCATAAAGACCTTTAAACCAATAGATCTATAAAAGCACTTGTGGACTTATTTTTTTACAATTTAATCTCAAATTAATTGTTATAAAGCTTTAAATTGTTTCTTTCTTAATTCTAGATGCTTCTTTTCTCTCCTATTCATTCCAGACGATAGGTGAGCCTGCTCTTCTTGTTTCTAAAGAGCAAAATATGCAAACAAAAATAAGTAAATAATAGAATATCAGAATGTCTCATATAGTCAAATGCTCTGTTGCTTTTGTATGTTTTTGGCCATCTCTAATTTCTTTAGGAAAACGAAACCATACTGAACATATGAAGACTTTTCAAGAACCACAATCACAGGGAGGACTGAGGAGTCATCTTTATATTTCCTTGTACCTTGATTGGTTTGTTCTTAATTAAATACATTTTCAACACTACCACTTCTAATCCTCTATATACCTCTATATAAAGACCACTGTATAGGCTTGAGGTTACACTAATAAAGGCTCCAAAAGAAAAAAGAGGAAACTCCATTGTGATATTTTCCCAGGAAGCCTTTGAGGGCTTGTGGTCTCAGAATCCATTCAAAGGTCAACAAGCATTGTTGGCAATTTTATTTTGTATTGAAGCCACCCACTGTACTTTTAAACAACTAGATGACTTTCACCATACTGCAGCAAGAGTCTGGGATAACTGTCCTGGCTTTGGGCCTTTTCACCTGTTTTTGTTTGTTTTAAGATTTATTTATTTATTTATAATGTATACAGTGTTCTGTCTTCATGGATGCCTGTAGGCCAGAAAAGGAGACCTGATTTCATTATAAATGTTTATGAGCCACGAGGTGGTTGCTCGGATTTGAACTCAGGACTTCTGGAAGAGCAACCAGTGTTCTTAACCACTAAGCCATCTCTCCAGCCCCTTTACCTGCTTTTTAAACCACTCTTCCATTGTGCCATAATGCAGCATCCCATTGCAATAGTATTCCCTGAGGCAGGTCACTGCTATGAAGATGGGGGTGTGCCTGAGACTAAATAGATTGTGATCATCCCATTGAAATGATACCTGTGTGGTGGCCGTAGAAGTTGTGCTGCTTCGAGTTCCCCACATCTGTTGAAATTGTACTCTGATTTCTGCAAATGTCTCAATGATGACAGCAATAAACACATTCTGAAAGGAAATGACAAACCATATTTACCAAACACTGAGATGAAGATGCCTAGTGATCAATAAAACCAAAACCAAATCACCTGCTGAATATCACAAAATAGGCATTCTCTGAGAACAGTGTTTCTAGTACCTTGACAAGCCAAGCAAGGAAGAAAATCAGTGTGATGAAGTAGAAGTAGGAGCGCCAGCGGGGGAAACTGTCAATTGCTCTGTACATAAGGAATACCCAGCCTTCCTGAGATGAAGCCTCATAGACTGTGAATATACTCGTACCTGTCAAGACAAGAATACAGATCAATCATCATTGGCTTTTGAAATAAGGAAACATTTCTCAGATAATCAATAGTCATTCACCTTCATTGTCTCTATAACAGAAGCTCTTCTAAAAGGGATTAAAATTATGTGTGATATTTTGCTGTTCTTAAGATATTAATAAAGTTGTGTCTGACTTCAAACAAGGGTGATTTCAGTATTACCAACAATATAACATGTTCATATTATTATAATATAATTTAATTTATATTTAAGTCATTTAGTACAGGGAAAATTAAACAAATGTTGAAATGGGTAGAGAAATACTGCAGAAATTGTGTGCCATGGACTATCAATACTTTAGGACTTGTTACTTTGTAGGTGCTAGAAACTGCTGCCATACCTTCAATCAGAATAAGACTGAGAAGTCACTTTCTCACTAGGGTACTTAACTACCTTAGGCTCCAGTAATTAACTTGGTGGAACTCTCTTCGGGTTTCATGATGCTTAGGTGTAGGGTTGTAAATTATCCCATAGTACCTTGCATCATTAGGAACTAGCATCTCATTGAACATACTCCTGGTAATAACAATGCCGTTTAAAATACATGGCTATCTATAGAACACCTGGTTTAAGAGAACATGAGATACTGAACAGGAAAAAAGACATATTTTGTTCTATTAACACAATGAGATGCTTTACAGAGACTAAAACATGTTGAGATCAAGAGGTATATTCAAGGATTCATAAGGATAGTTTGGAGAAATGGAATTAACCCAGTCTCTCTGGAGCAAGTTTCTAGATCTCTAACTGACAGCATCATTCTTTTTAACTAAATGACCTCTGTGTACATAACTCCTTTTCCTGTGAGGATTAACTGGAAGTTTTTATAAAATCTTGACAATGATGTATGATGATTTTTCAAGACATTTCAGGCACAACAGAGAATAGAAGCACCTGTTCAATAATGCTTTTTGTGAAAAACATAAAATCTGCTATGTACTTAAAGTTATTTATAAATTGAGTATGATCTGTATCATTCATGAGACTGATAGGTACATGAGCTCAGTAAGTTTATCCCCTATGAAGGACTTAAATTATTATGGAATATAACCAATAACCACCATGAATATTCTATTCATAAGAAGAAACAATGCAATTATGAGATACATGTATCTAAATGACCAAACTAAGAAGGCTTGAAAGAGTCTAGTGGGCCTCATCACATTTGTGTTTTGTGTTTGCAGAAAGAGGGGTGACTGTGGAGGAACACAAAAATGTTCAGAGCCAACACACAGATGTGTGATGGAAAGTCACTGCAAATGCAGATAATGAGACATGGAGGCGTGGAAGAGAATCAGAGAGAAGGGAAGTAGAGTCCTATTTGGTGATTTTTCACCTCAAAATCAACTTATGTAGAGAAGTCTGTATGAAATGTAACTTGCTTTTTGTACTATCTCAATATTTAAGTGCAATTTTTAGATTTATATTTAACATAATTTAATTGTCTTGCAGGTTTATGGGGTATATAGAGCTTTTTAATGCACATTCATAACATATAGCAATAAAATGAGGGTAATTAGCATTCAGATCAATTTTCTTTTAGCTAGTTGAGATAGAAAATTAATTGTTGGCTGGAGAGATGGCTCAGCTGATATAGGTGCTAGAGGAACCAATATAAACGTGGTTGATATAGTGGTGGGCCTATGTAAAACCAGAATTCTTATTGTGAGATGGGAAGTAGAGACAGGATTTCCCAGAAGCTAAAGGACCAGATAACTGGAAACACATGGCTCAGTGAAACAAACAACAAATTACTTGTCTCAACACAACCTAGGAGAAAACTGCCTCGCAAAAGTTGTCAAGTTGTCCTTAATCTCCACATGTGTGCTCTGGTATGCATTCTCTCTCTCTCTCTCTCTCTCTCTCTCCTCTCTCTCTCTCTCTCTCTCTCTCTCTCTCTCTCTCTCTCTCTCTCACACACACACACACACACACACACACACATACACACACACACACACACACACACACACGTTTTCCAGAATTGCTATGAACATCAGAATTTACTTCCAGTGGATTGACACATCTTTTCCTCTTGACCTTTCTTTCCAGGCTATTTGTTTCTATGCTTCTATGAGACTGACTCTGTCATCTCCACATATAATTACGTAAATGAGGTACACAAGCCTTTATTTTAAGATTCATGGCTTAACTTCGGTAAGTTATCACCATAATAGTTGGTTTATAAAAAGTGTTTGGCTGGGGGGGGGGTCTCTGTTTTATTAGGTAAGAATATGGGAAAAGGTGATAAAGGCAAATATTATCAACTATTGATAATCTTTTGGAGAGGAGGAAAGTGAAGGCCATCTGTCTTGATCTGGAACAATGATAAGACCAGAGATTGAACTCACTTATCAGGTCATACTTGAAAATTTACATTGTTTAATGCCCAGACCTATTTTTTCTTGTTTGAGATTAGAATGTAAGAACATATCCTTTTCAGTTGGTATCTGTATTTGAACAAAATCTATTCTTTTATGAACGACCATGAGTAAGTTTATAATCAAAGAACTTGCACAAGATGAAACTTTCAGGCACACAAAAACTGAGACCTGAGCAGCTCAGGCAAGCAACAAAACACCAGCAGAAAACTGCACCCCCAGCTCCTGTTCTGAACATGTGCAACATTTTTTGCCATGCAGACTTAATACAAAGGACAATTTTAATATAAACAATTTACATCCATTATTTTCCCCTAATTATTGAAGGGAAACAGAAAAGTGGCTGTGAAAATCCATTATTAAACCATTGTTAAAGTTTAATGGCTTTACCAATGGAACATTATTTGGTAAAATGGGGATTGTCCTGCTTGAGTTTATCTGTATTATATTTACATGGAAGATGCTGTTTGGAATTAAGGGCAAATGGTGTGCGCAACTTGTAATCTTGATGCTTTTACTCCATACTTTCCAATTAAGCAAAGGGGAAACAGGAGTCATTAATAACCCATAGTGCAGCTCAAAAAGCAGGTGTGTTGGTAAAATAGAAAGCTGAAAATATCACTAAAAGCCCACTCAGGACAATAGTGACTGCTTAAGGAATTGTTCCTGGCCACTGTATCATGTTCATCTGCACCAGGTCAGATGGCTTTGAGGATGTTGCAGCAGTTTTTAGGGTCAAAGGCAAGAGAGTGCAACATTCCTCCTTACCCATCTATGCCTGACTTTGCAAAGTACAGAGAAAGATAAAGCACTTCTGGAAAGATTTTCAAAGGGTTGAGCATAATTTAAAATGGATGCAAGTAAACTGTGTGATCTTGTTTTCCATGCCCAGTGGTGGCTGGCCCTGAGGAGGAGACTACAGCTGTGCACTGGGGCCTCTGTGCCCTGCTGTCTGTCTGTTTTCTGTCTTCTCAGCAATCTCCTCTTCTGCTATCCAGGACTCAGCTCTTCCACCCCAACCCCCAAATGGAACTTAAATTAACATTCCCTAGAGTTCCCAAAGCGATGTACATAAATTCTATCAGCTCATTACTATGGCCACCCTAATGTTAAAACTCATTCATGTCTCTTCTGGGCATTAAGAAGTACTGACGAAATGTTAATAAATTAAACAACAATCATATTGTCTGTGAGTGTGCACATGTATGTGTGTTCATGCATGTATGTATATACATATGTACGTGTATGTAGGGGCTAGAGGTCAAGCTAGCAGCCATTATTTTGGGGTTTTGTTTGTTTTTGAGACAGTCACTCACTGACCTGGGTCTTATATGTAGTCTAGGATGAATGACCAGTGAGCTCTAGAGATCTGCCTATCTCTGCTTCCCCAGCACTGCTATGCTTGACTTTTCACATGGGTACTGGAGATCAAAAACCAGGTCATCGTGCTTTTGACTTATCTACTTTACTAAGCAGCCTCCCCAGCCCCTTGATTACATAGATTTTAAGAGACACAAAAACGTTTCTCAGTATTTGCTTTTTGAAAGAAAAACAGCTGATTGCTTAATGTAATTATTTCACAGATAATCTCGAAGCAAATGGAATGATCTTATACTTTACTGAGTGTATTCTCTGATTTTCAGAAATAATTGAAATTATGTGCTTACATATATAATCTCCAAAGCTCATGTTCCATTTTAAGAGGTAAGAAGGGAAAACATTGATATTTAGAAAGTATTTTCTTTAGATGTTCTTCATTGTATATTTTTTGGTCAGCTTTCATTATAAAAATGTAATTTTTTATTAAAATAGCCACATTTTTGTTAAATGAATAACGATTCTATGATAATACCTGGGAATATAATGCATTCAATTGTGAAGAGTAATAAAGCATGTTCCAAAAACACTCTGGTACTCCAAATCCTTCAGATACAAATTAAGGTTTTTGTAAGAAACAAAATTACAGTAATCATGTTCAGCTCATCATCTCTAATTTCATTCTTTCTTTTTTATCTCTTTCACTGATGCTTTGAGTTTAACATAAAAAGAGAGCAAAATTCTACATGTAGATGGCAAACACCGACCTTGGAATTTTCTGTAGGGTATCTCTGCATTAGGATGGAATACAGCATGTTTTTTTGTACCTTGAACATAGGTTTATTCCCACCTGTTTTGTTTATCTTTAGAGTTGTGTATGTTGCTTTTCCTGTCTTCTTAATTATTTGTTTTTATATATTATATATTATATATATATTATTTATTATTTATTTTATATATTTTTTTCTCTCTGATAGTTTCTTTTTTGGGGGTTAATAGACTGTGTGTGTGTGTCTGTGTGTCTCTGTGTGTGTGTTTTGTGTCATGTTTGTGTGGTGTGTGTGTTTAGCATTGTGCACTCAAGCAGAGTCCAGATGAAGATGCCTGGTTTCTTCCTTTATTATCATCCTGCTGGATCTTTGGGGATAAGGATGTGATTTTTAACTGAACCAGAATCTTATCACTTGGCTAGTCTGGCTGGCAAAGGAACTCTGGGGAATCTCTTCCCATTGAACACTGGAGACACAGGCATGCTAAACCACACCTGGCTTTTGTAGATGCTGAGGATTTGAACTCAGATCCTCTTGCTTTCATAGCAAGGGGTCCTACTAACTGAACCATCTTCTTACCGTAAAATTCTCTGGATTCTTTTCTTCATGAAAAATGGGTGAGATACTGTGTAGGGTTTTATTGTTTGTTTTGTTTTGTTTTTAAAAGTATTCCTGTTTGTTTTTCCTAGTTATGTGTTACAGAAGCAAAGTAAATTAAACACTTTTAAATGATACAAACAAATTGTGGTAATGACTATTAAAAGCAACAACAAACATATCTGAGGCCACCACTAACCCCTTTCTGAACACAAAGCATCCATGGTTTTGTTATAAGAGTGGACAACATGGTTTTAGTACTATTTCTACTTTAAAGGTTCATGTGCTGGGACCTTGATCCTCATTGTATTAAATTAAGAAGAGGAAGGACCTTTAAGAAGTCAGGGTCTGCACTCACTAATAAGTGGATATTAACCTAGAAAACTGGAATACCCCAAACATAATCCATACATCAAATGAGGTACAAGAAGAAAGGAGGAGTGGCCCCTTGTTCTAGAAAGACTCAGTGAAGAAGTATAGGGCAAAACCAGAACGGGGAAGTGGGAAGGGGTGGATGGGAGGACAGGGGGAGAAAAGGGGGCTTATGGGACTTTCGGGGAGTGGGGGGCTAGAAAAGGGGAAATCATTTGAAATGTAAATAAAAAATATATCGAATAAAAAAAAAGACAAAAAAAAAAAAAGACAACTAATGATGGCTACAGAACCTTGAGCTCTAGGCAGCTCCAAATTCATTTATTATATTAAAAATCCTTTATCTCTTATAAAAAAAAAAAAAAAAGAAGTCAGAGTCAATGCAAGGTAACTAAGTCTTTGTGGTCCCTGGAAGGAATTAAAATAGTTTGCAGGAAACTATGTTAATTTTCAGTATACTAGATTTTCATAAAAAGAGCAATCCTGAGCCCTGTATTTCTCCTGTTTTCTAACACATCATCACATGACTGTTATCTCATCAGAAGAGCTCCCTCCATGTTATGTGGATACCAAAGGGACCTTTACCAAGTCTAACCATAAGAAGCCACCCTCACCAAACCCAAGAAAATGAAGACAAAGATGGCCTTTAAGTTTCTAAAATTAGAAACAAAATAAACTTCCTTTATTTATAAATACTCAGCTTCAGGCATTTAGTTTTGTATACAGAAAATGGACGAATAAGATGGTAAAATATGCTACTGAGGGAATGTGGGAATTCAGAGTTGAGGACGTACCCTTGAGATAATAGTAAATATTGCAGATGTACAGTGTCTAGATCTGCATAATTACCTTTACCTTCACACTCAGATTTCATAAAGTAGCTAAGAAATCTCATTTTTAGAGTGTGTCAGCTTCTCAGCATTTAGATGCTCAGGTAAAGTTCTTAACTCCTCCAATGACATTAAGCATGGCACTTCCTGGTGCAGTCGGTTTTTGGGCCTACAGTAAACAACTAGAAGCCAGCTTGGTGAATAAGTTATGGGCATCTGAAGAATAGCCTCCTACAGCACTGCCAAGTTCAGTCACCAGTTCAGGTTACTATAGGTACTTGTTTTTATCTTTTATTTGTAACATTTCTAATCTACATTCTCTGAAATTGATCTGAACGGGATTCCCTTCCCATCTGTGAAGATAATTTCATCTTTGTAGGCGAAAAAGGCTGGGAGGGCAAAAGGACAACCTTCCTATCATTCGAGCATCAGTTTCCCTTAGCCATTTCTAAACTCTTTCCATCTGTTCATGTTTGCTTTGTCCTCCAGCTCTTACCATTTTCATAGATAAAATGATTAACTTTGAATCTTGGAATTTTGGGTTACAGCAAACACCCCTTACCTGCAAATGAGAAACAACCATTTCATATTCCCTTCCTTCTGCATATGTATATATCAATCTCTCCATAAGCTGCTGGAAACCCATACACAAAAAACCAGAACCATAGACAATCTCAGTTCTGGTTTCCAAATACATGCTTTATTTTCTCAACTGCAGCTGCAAGGACTAAATAAATCTGCAAATGTGGTCAGATAAGAAAGTACAGGTGAGGCACCAGACTTTTGAACATCTTTGTCTTGTTCAAGATAGGATGAGTCAAGCTTGGTCTGGCTTTCATTCCATTTGATACAATTACATGTAAAAACAAGGCCTGTTTCATTCTCTCACTATTTTCTATTCTTAAACACTAGAGGGGTTCTATAGAACAAAGTATTCATTAAACTAAAGAATCAATAGAAACCAAACCAAACTAAACCAAAACAACTCTATTGAGTAGTTTGAAGGAGAGCTCACCAAAGCTACACAGATGGTTAAGTTCTACTGTAAGTTTGGACTTAGATCTGATTCCATGAGGTGTCAATGGGAAATAACAAACCTATGAAAGTAAGGCCAGGGGCTCATTGTGTTGGGTCTCCTAAAGCAGGGCTCTTCAGCTATGGTGTTAGAGCCATTGGGAAAGGATGATGCTCTTGAGCAGGTCTGTTCAGGCATTGTGTAGTAAGTACAATATAACGTCCTTGACCTTTTACTCACTAGATTCCAGAAACACACCAACCTCCAATTTATTACCAGAAACTTCTCATTAAATGATCACTATCAGTTTACTTAAAAATATAGGAGAAAATGATTTTTAAAATTTTCCATTAATAAAATTACATTTTATCTAGTGTGTGTGTTCGTATGCCACAGCATGTAAGTGGTGGTCAGAGGGGAATCCTGAGGAGGTATTTTTCTCTTCCTCTACAACATGGGTCTTTGGGTTAAACTTAGTTCGTCATTCTTGTTGGCAAGCACCTTTCCTCACTAAGCTATTACACCAGTCCAGCCCTTGCACCTTAATAATGACTGTTCACATATTTTGCTTAAGATATAGTTCACTAAGTGAATGCTTGTGAAGTATGCACAAGGACCTGAATTTAATCACCAACTTTGAGAGGGGAAGAGAGAACTTAATTAAAAATTATAAAGAAAATTTGTATCATTTGAATAAAGTAAGTGCCATAGAATTTATACAACTCAATTATAATAATTATTTCTTTGTCTTTGACTCAGTATGTGGCAGTGATATTTTCATGGGCAAACACAGAGCAGACTAACTATAAACCATGTTGCTGGAAGCATGATAGTGTCCAGAGCAAATGTTACGCACACTCCATAGCACAGGGACAGTCTGCTCTCTTCAAAACCCAAACAGCCACAAGCAGATGTGAAGCAAAGTGACTGCTTCCCTAATTCCTCTTTAATCTTATTATAACTTGGAATTCAAGGCCACTCTTTGGTGATAAAATCTGTACTTGAATTTACTTTTTCAATTTGGTGACCTTTCAGTGTCCCACCCTTGAGTTATCTGCTCGTGTGTGAAGTCATTTCACTCATCCAGATTCAGCCACAGTCTTAAATAATATTTCAGTCCATGGTCACGGTATGAGTTACTTTCTATCATATTGTTTTTTCCCTTTCAAACTGTTTCCTCCTTACTTCAACATTTGTTGTTTTGTGTGTGTATGTGTATGTGGGTTGTTGGGTTGATGATAATGTATGCATGTATGTATATATGTTTATATGGAGGTTCATGCATCTCTGAAAGGGTATGTTTATGTCATATACTGATATTAGAAATTTTCTTATATTGCTCTGCTCACCTTCTTACTCTTTAACCCTGAATTTGGTGCTTATTGATTGGCTAGGCTAGCTGACTAGTGACTTCTGGAGTCTGCCTGTCTCTGCCTGCCAGCAGCACTGTGTGAATGGTGGGTTACAACTGACTGTAACTCCAGTTCTAGGGATCGAACATACTCTTCTAGGTATGTACCTGCACTTATGTGGTACACATTTGTACACTATGAACAAAATAGCAATTATAATTCTAATATTTCTGAGCTATACTTAGTTTTTTAGATAACACAATTGTGTCTCACTGTTGAAATATACAGTACTAAAATTTTGAAATAAAATTAGAGTAGAAAAAATGAATATTTATGTTTACATATATTTTCTAAATTAAAAATCTTAGAGGTAATAGCATTTGTTACTTGGAATAAATACTTTTAAACATAGAAACTGATTAAATTTTCCAATTATGAGTAGAAAATACCTCTAGAAAGGAGAAGTGAGATCTTTAGTGGTTTTATTCACACATGGAAAAGAAGTGTTGACATGGCTGGATGCTGATATTGGCTGGGAAGTATGGGTATTAAATTAGAACCATTCCAGAGATGTCAAACACATATGCCAATGTAACCACTTCCAGCTTTCTGTGCCTGGGCGCTTTCCAGGTAGACTGAGAGCTTCCTGGGGGTGCAGAGTAATCCTTTTAGGCCCCTCTCTGCTTGCCTTTGAGAAGCAGTAGTTTCAGATCAAAGGGACTTCTTGGGATTTATTTTCTGACTTAATGAGCCCACACTTACCACAACTCATGCTCTGTTCCCTTCACTAACACTCCAAGTGTCCATGATTTCTTATCTGTATATGTTGGATCAACCAATGCTGGCCTTGGAGTTCTCTCAGATTCTCCGGGGCAATCATGACATTTTATGGCTACCACACAACACTAAATCACTATTAATTAGAAACTATGTTTTCTCAAAGGTTGAGAACAGACAGTGCCAGAAGCACAGTTACTTTTAGTATTTCAGCTTTGCTGCAAACTTTTGAAAGATGTTATTAGCAACTGGTTAAAAAAAAAACAAAAACAATCAAACCAAAACAGAAAAAAAAGCCAGGACTTGATAATTACAATGTGAGAATTTCATTACAAATTCAAAAACTAAAACTGGGTATTTGAACACCTTTGATTAAAATGAGAGCTTAAAGTTGAAGTGTATAAGGGCCTGGCCCTTTGCTTACCCTTAGTCAGCCTGGCCACAATGCTAAGAATATCAATAGCATAGGATTTAAGAAAGGCCCCACTAGCACCGAGGCTCAACTGTGCTAACATTCTGCTTGTTGATCCAAGAAGAACATTAGCAAGCCATTTGTTGTTTCTCTCCACAAATAACCTTTGCTCCATATACCTCAACATTTATCTGTGTTTCTGCTAGATCTTCTAACAAAGTATTTGAGAACAATATATACAAAACAATGAATTAGGTGGAACGGGAGTGAAAGAGAATGAAAACTTGACTCATTCCAAGAATTTGCTTCAAGTGCCTATTACATTACAGCAAATAAATTCTGAGCCAGAGAGCTCTGGACAACTGTGGTCTTGCCTCTTATTCTTAGAATGAAGTACCTTTCTATATTCTCATTAGGCATGTTAGCAAGACTATTGTAACACACCAGAGACAACTTGGCCAGCAGTGCTACCTTCTTAGCAAGTGTTTGCCTGAGGACCACCCCAAAGAGCCATCTGCAGAGTGGCTGATGAGATGACATGAACTCTTTATTAAGAGCGCAACAGAAAAATCGTAAAAATCACTCCCTGAAATGATAGTTAAGCCCAACACAAAAGAGAAATGACAGATGAGGCACTTAAAGTTTTAATGGTAATTTTTATTTAACTAGTTATTCAACAGGTAAGAAAAATATCATTATTCTTTTCTATCAGTGTAGGCTTTTCATTAAGTTTTTTTGGTAGTATGTGTGTATGTGTGTATGTGTGTGTGTCTACTGTCTGTTGTACCTTATAAATCACTTTTAAATAATTTGCTTAATTTATAACAAACACTATTTAAAAATACAAGAAAATGTTTGCAATGATTTAAATAGAAAGATTACTAATATTAATTTCTGATGTACTGACAGAAAAGATCTAATGAGCCTGCATAACAAATTCATTCAATAAAATTTGCAAAGAGAGCACCTTGACTTCCATATCCACCTAAGGAAATGGAGCCAAATGTTTGTGCAAAACTATTGTTTGGTCACTGTGTTCATTTCCTGCCTTGTTAATACTGATGAATATTTAGCAATAAATTTCTCATGTGGCAAGTATATCTTCTAGTTCTCTTAAAGTTAAATGCATTTGCTACTGCTGTATGGACAGAGATCAAATACCCAGCACAAATTAGTAAAGTTTAAAGGGTCATGGGGTTGCTTTTTCTTTGCTGTGCATATTGTGGGAAAGATCTCTCATGTAGCATTTAATATTTCTAGGGAACAGCTTGTTTGAGGCTATGCTAACCTGGAACTTCACAGCCAGAAAATTGTCTTAGGTTTTGTCTTGAGTCATTATACGGGACCATGAATGTATCACAGAAAACAATTAGCTAACTTACACCTTAGAATAGCAGATCAGAGGTAGTTTGGGCTCCATTCAATCATATCAAACCAGGATATTTCTCGGCAGTGAATCTGAGCTCCCTGGAATGTTCTGACTGATACCAATAAAAGAACTATTGTATGAAATGCAGGCCCTTTCTAGGCTTTGATTCTGCCTCAATATCCTGAAAATCAACTCACACTGGACTTTTGTTTTAAAACAAATCAAGTGTGGCTCAACGAAGCTAAGCCCCATCCTTGAGTTGGCCCAGGAGGACAAGCCTGCATCCATGTTGCAATGACTCATGCTTGCTTTCACAGACAGGCTCTGCTCACTCTGCCACAAATGCTTGAAACTTCTGAGTTTCCTGGCTTGGTTTTGAGGAATTTGAACAAATTCCTGTCTGGTACATTTTGGGAAGTAAAATTTTGCTTTTAAAAGTAGATAGATTGGGCCAAGGAGAAGCAAAAGAAGGGAGGGCAAATTCCTCTCTGTGCTTATGGACCAGGGTCCAAAAGTTATTTTGTGTTTCTGCTGGGGAAATGTTTATCTGCCCTCTATTCCTTCTGTGTTGCAAAGATTCCTAATAAGACAGTATGAAAAGAGTTTTAGTTATCCTCTGAATTCTCACCAACTCTCCCGATTTAAAACCTAAAAACAGCAAGATTTTTCTTTCATCAGTCTGTTAGATGAGTCAAAACAACATAAAATTGAAACTAATTCTTATTTAAGTTTTGGATAGAACTTCTGGGAATACAGTAGCAACAACCAGAATTATTTTAGCATATTCTGTAATGCAAGTACAGTTACTTGAGAAGTAGAATATTAATAAAGAAAATATTTTATGAAAGTACATTGACTGTGATTTAAAAAAAATGACTCTTTTTGAAACACATTTGTAACTAATTTTGTCATTTCATGTGATTCATGTAATTTAAAACTAGAAGTGACCTTTGTTTGTATATCCCTTGAAGACTTGTTTATGCCTTACTGCTTGGCATGTGGCTGCTAAGGTTGGTATTATGTAATTTTTGACATTTCCTGTATAAAGGTAGCATTGGGACAAACTTCTTTCTTATGTGAAAAATTTACGAGCCATATACATAAATGACTTTCCATAACCAAATTCCCTTCTAGCAGAGAGAGCAACACGACAGAGACTTGAAAAATATGCCAGAGGATGGTACAGCTGCTATATAAGTTGAGAGCTTGGGCATCTATATTGCCCAGGTGGGTGGATCTCAACTACTACATAGACTGATAGCCAAAGTAGTTCATGGCCATGGTACAGTCCTCTCCAAAGGCTGATCTTCATATAGATGTCAGTGGAGGGGAGAAGAAAGTAGTAGCCAAATATAATATACTATTATTTTAAAACCTTATATAAACACACAGATTTGGATTGGTAGTTCTTGGAAAAACTACGAGGCAAAATTCACAATGACTTTCCATAAAACAGCTCCCTTTTACACACGCACGCACACACACACACACACACACACACACACACACACACACACACACACTCGCTGTATTAATCTTGCTGTAAGTTACCACCAAGCCTAACCACAGGAATTCATATTCCATATAAACTCTTAACCCAAAAGATGATTTCTCACCATAAATCTAAAATAACAATGCAGTATTAACAACATGTTATATAAGGACCCACTTAAGATTTCTTGCAATGTTAAAAAAAGAGACACTTTAAACCTGAGATTGTTATTTTTTAAAGATAATATTTTGGATTCTTAACTAATGGCATGATTCAGTAACATGAAGTGATAAATTACCTTTCAATAAGAATTATAGTATGTCTCATTTCAAGGCTATAAAACACTTGCTCAAGAAGCATTATTTCTAGCTGAAAAAAATGTTAACTTATCAATTAAGTAGTTAGAATAATACATATATAGACAAACAGGCACTCACACACACACCAGGTTTTACATACAAAATACAAAAGTATTAAAGTAAAACAAAGCCACAGGAATTCACATATTTGGAAGAACCCTCAGGCCTGCAGCTTGTTATTCTAGGCAAGGGAATATGAGAAATATTTAGGGCTGGAACAGGATGTAGTCTGACAAACCACTGTAAATGCTTGAATCCACACCCATGGTCATGAAGATGGAGGGAGGTCTTCTGGAGTTAACCACAGCTGATAGCAATGTGCTCATTGGTCACTTCAGTTAACCAACCAACCTATACTTCTTGTGTTTTTATTTTCAGAGGATTCCTGAAAGAGCTGATCTTTATTTTAAATAATACTATTTGGCTTAAGTATAATTCAGAATCTGAAACTTTTGGAAATTCGAGCATTTTATTTTTGTAGGAAATACTCTTTTCTCAGCCAGTACAGGCTTTGTGTTTTGACAAGATAAAGTGTCACTGACCCATTGTTACACCAAAGTAAATAATACTTTCAACATGTGTCCATTTCAATATTCAATGGTATTTTGTGTTTTAAATAAACTCTGACATCATATACAAAGAAGTAACCTTATACAAACTGAGCAGATTGTATTTATATATTTGAAATACATATAGATATGTATATAATGACAATTAAAAAACAGAAGTCTTGAATTTTAGAGAGAGGGTTTTGGAGAGGTCTGAAGGGCAAAGGAGTGGGAGATAATGATGCCATTATATTTTAACTTCAAAATTTCCTTCATTTACAAGGTAAAAGATGAAAAATATACCCATTTAGTATTTTTCAATGTAACTACACTGCTATGGTATAACATTTTATAAAATTGAAGTCTATTTGTTTTCTCCTCAATATGTTCTTTAGAGAACAACCAGTAACTTAATCATTCAGTGTCAAGGACCAGCCTTGGCTTGGAGAGGATTTCTAAGAAAAGGGGTGTCCGAGAGTAGAGAAAACAAATGACTCCAGGTCAAATCACGGGTTATAAGCTGGCAGCCTAGGTTCTGCTTGACACAGCTTTCCTTGTTTTAGAATCACCTAGGAGATGGAGAGCCTATTAGGTAGTTTCCAGAGAGCTACACTCCATGAAACCAAGTTTTGTCTATTTATTATTATTTTTTGCTAACATGAACAAACATCCAACACATAGTAGAATCTGCCCATAATAAATATAGTTGAAAAGGAAATTAAAAATTCCTCATATAGTTGATTATGTAAGGAAACTGACAATTAGAAAGAAATACATCCCTATATACTGTAAATTAAAGAAGATCAGCTCATCAGAAGATAGAATATTTTTATAAGGATTGTGCAAAAACCGGTCCCATTAGTTAGTAGAAAGCTTCATGACACACAGAAACAGTAAACACACATCAGAGCAAATATGAACTTTTGGGACAAGGGCAAGACAATGTAGGAACAGGTGGCCATTGCTAATGTGTTTTCTCTGTGACAGATGGTGTCTGCATTTTACAGCCTGCATAGTTCTATCACCTCAAATGCTCCAGACCCTTGTTAAATTCAGTCATGCTACAGTATAGCACAATAGTGCTGTTCATTCCCAGCTATGACCTACAGAAACCCAGGAACCACTGAGGTTTCTGTTCTCTATTCTAACAAACACATGGGTAGCATGATCCTGTAGGAGGGACATAAGCACAGCTTTCACTTAAATGCCCACAAGATCACACGGATTGTCTTTATTAAATTCTTAGCTTAGAGTAAGGTACACTTCCCATAGGCATGTGCAGGACAACGGTGGGGTGGGCAGGGTGTATGTGTGTGTAAATATAATGCTACGTCAATGCCACCTTATCAGAGCCCTAAGAATGGACTTTGACAATGGGAAGAAAAACCTTAAAACTAAAATGGGGAAAAGAAATGACAAAATCTTTTAGGATTTAAACTTAATACAAACCAAGTAATAATTTCTAATATTTTTGTTTAAATGATTCTGTTATCATTAAATAAATTATTATAATACTCAAGAAAAATTGGTAAAAATAAGAAATTGGTTCACACAATTATGAAACTAGCAAGAAGACAATGTGGCTTTGGCTTTAAGAAAGTTAAAAAAAAAAAAGGTCAAGTGTGGAATTTACCAAAGGCTGGCCAATTTTTCTTGAGAAGACTTGAGTTCCAATATGAATTATTCTCTCTTTGAAGATGCTTATGAGAGGATATTTTGGTGGATGGATGGACAGACAGACATACTATTGATAACATTTCTAGGAAAGGGAATCTTGTAGAATTTATCTAATTTCATAACAAGATATACTGACTATATCCATCAAAAATGTGAATCTTTACTGAGTGGTAATAGGCTTAGATGTATATACAGCTAGCTAGCTGAATAGTCTTAGCTGAATAGATTTATATGTAAAAACTGAAGAATTTCTATATTAATTCAAGATAAAAACTGTTCTAATTAAATGTGTATACCACCTGTACACCTAAACTTTCTCAAAATTCTAACATTAAGCTACTTTTAAATGCTGATATTATTGGCAATGAATTATCAATTATAATTATTAATATTAACTAATAACAGCTGAATTCATGTTAGTATCTCTTACATTAAGTACAGAGACAGGGCAGCAGATATGGGGGGAGGTGTTGCTTAAGAAGGGAGATTGAATAAACCCCTCTTAGGTTGTTGCTCAGGTGTCCTTCCTGTGTTTATTGTCATTTAATATGCTCCTGATCTGTTCCAAGTCCTCAAATCTCCCATGAAATTAATGAGGAGTGGAATAAGGTTCCTGCTTTTTTTCTTCCTTGCTTTCTATGCAATGCAGTATTTGTGAATTAATGCGGAATTGATGCTCCTAACACTCAAGTCACAGTTGCTCTGCCACCATATAAAGGGATGAAATGAAACTGTCTAATCAGGGAGGCGGTGGGCCAAGGATCATTTATTGAAAGTGAGTCTTTTTTTTCCCCCAGTAGATTTTGGCATAGTATTCTCTTGTTTTATTATTAATCATTTTATTTGTTTACATTTCAATTGATACTCCCTTTTCTGATTACTCCTCCACAAACCCCCATCCCATCCCTCCTCCCCCTCCCCTTTGCCTCTATGAGGTTGCTTCTCCACCCACTCACTTACTCTTCCCTCACTACTCCAGCATACCCCTACTCTATGGCATCAAGCCTCCACAGGACCAAGGGCCTCCCCTCCCATTGATGTCAGATAAAGCCATTCTCTGCTCCATATGTATCTAGAGCCATGGATCCTTTTATGTATATCCTTTTTTTGGTAGTTTAGTCTCTGGGAGCTACTATTGCTGATGCCAAGAAGCACTAGCTGACAGGAGGTTGGTATGACTCTTCCCTGAGAGGTTTTACCAGCACCTGACCAATACAGATGGAAATACTCACAGCCAACCATCGGACTGAGCCCAGGGACCCCAATGGAAGAACTAGAGAAAGAACTGAAGGGGCTGAAGGGGATTGCAACTCCATAGGAAGAACAGTATCAACTAATTGGATCACCTACCAGAGACTAAAATGAGTCTTAAGGTGCAAAGTGCTACTAGTCAATGCTCTTCCAGTAAAAAAGACAATTATGCCCCTCCTCTTAGTCTCTTACATACCAGTAGATAAAAGTCACATTTGTCATACTGATTAGAAAGTAGATTAAATTTCATATTGTCCTATTCTTCTAAAGTCAAATGATCCTTAATCTAATTAAGGTATTCATTACCTTTAGGAGCCAAAAGGAGGTAACCATATATTTCATTTACATCATCAAGAGAAACATTTTGGTCAGCAAAACTTTCTATTATTCTCATCTGCAGGTAATACTGGCCTGGCTATTGCATTTATTTGGACAGAATTATTGGTGATTATCTCAAATTACACATTTATCCCAAATATTACATATTTATGTTTTCAAATAACATGTTATTTCCACATTCATCTTCACTAACTCCTATCAGTGTTGAAAATATCTGAGTTTCAGTAAAGAGACATGTTCACTTTTCATAAATCTAAACACCAGCTTTTTTATTTTGGATGAAATTCTTAGCAATCTGTCAGTCCTGTAATTTCCACTAAGAATATATGAGTTTATACTTGTGTTTCTGAAAATTAGTTATGTATATATCGCAAGAAGTAAAAATGTGTTCAGACTATATATCTCTGTTTTCTTTTTTAATGTCTTAAAAGTTAGGTAAAATGATTTAAAGGCCATTCTGTATATTGTAATAAATTGAGAAAAAATTCACAGATGCACTCAATTAAGTTAAATTTTGTATGCTAAGATACTGTTTTTGATGGCATCCTGGGAGGTTAAATTCCTAAGTGCTTTTCACTTTTAAAAAAAATAACCTAAAACTACATTCTATATTAAGTTTTAATTTTCCTAGAAATTTGTAAATACTTTATTGAAACATGAACAATTCAAGGCATGCTCTACTTTAGAACTTTCACAGTGTCAATCAGGGTAAAATTTCTATTATAAATGGAAAGTGTTTCACCTAACATTTACAATTTTTGGATTATAATATATATTTCCATTTGTTTTATTATACAAACAAAATTTTCAAATAATTCAAAGTAAAGACTATTTTCATATAAATTACAATCTTTGTTGTGGAATATTTGTGTAAATAAGGACCCACAATGAAGGCTTTGTAAGCCTCAGAGAAATTTAATTTGGAGATGTTATGGTAGTGAGGAAATTCAGTATTTTGACCTGGTATACTTGTTTCATATTGACTCTAAAACTGCATATTAGAAGTGACCACAGTCACACTGCTGCAGGACAAAAAAAAAAATCTTTCTTTCACCTTTAACATACCTAGAAAATATCTTACCTTTGAATTAAAAAGATTTAACAAGTGAAAGGACTATGACACACTTAATTTCCCTCTTTTAAAAACATGAAACCTATGATTTTGAGAATGTTCTGTGCTCTGCTATTGTTCTTGCTATGTGATGTTAGCATTTCTGGAATTTAACTCATGAATTGAAACAAATCATTTTAAATAAATTAGAGACTGTTGTTTGTACAAATTCATTTACTCAAAAGAATAAATTTTTGGGCATCTGTGTATACGTAACATACAAATATGACCAAGAAAAGTTTAATTTAGGTGACTTTGAGAAAGTGGACTTGAATATAAAGAATATGTCTAATTATCATTATTTTCATCTGAAATTTGGAGTTTGAAATTTAATAGTATAAACTGTACATTTTTATTCTTTTATAATCATCAAAAATATATCTATGAGTAATTTAACTGTCAGTAAGTTTGGGTACAATATGTGTTCCTGGTACCCATTGAGGCTGGAAGAGGGCATCAAGTCCCAAGAACTGGAGTTACAGACTACTACAGAATTTTGATTGTCAGCATCCACGTGGCTGTGAACTACCATGTGGATGCTGACACTCAAACCTGATCCTTTGGAAGAGTAACAAATGCTCTTAACAGCTGAGCCTTCTTGCCAGCTCCCTGTAGCACTACTTTTATTTATAAAATCACATATAATTAGATAAACATTCAAGAAGTTTTTGTTATCTCAAGTGTGAAGAGTGCTCAGTGTCTGAATATGTGTAATGCCATATGGTCATTATGCACATTGCTGAGCTTTATAAGGACATTTTCATACAAGTTTGTAAAATGTGTATGTTGATGTTCATCTCATAGATCTCTACAGTTCTTTCTCTCCCATCCTGTTATGCCTCATGTGTTTTAGAAAGCTCAGATTCTACTATGCTACACTATATACATGCATGATTTTATATACCTACATAAACTCTAGGATTTGCACACTAGAGAAAGCATGCAATATTTCTCTTCCTGTGTTCTATTAGCTCAATAGTTCTTAAAAGCAGGCTTTTATTCTCTAAGTATCTGTAGATTTGTAGACTAATGTTTATCTTTGAAATTGATCTCAAATACAAAGTCCCTAAAGCCAAGTTATTTTTATTTCCTCACAATAGTCACTGACTTCTATTTTTTCTGCTCATCCTCTTTTTCAGTCCTGTGTGATGAGAATACTTGGCATCCCAATAGTTTCCCTTTTCCATCTTCTCCCTTCTGTTGGTATAGTATCTGCATTATAATTAACTTCTACCTTTGGGACATCAAAATCCAGAAACAAAGTGAATTTTGCATATGTGTGTGAACTTGATTTGAAAAACCCATCTGAAATCCTAGGTTTTTGAAATTATAAACCGCTAAAATTAATTTAAAATGAGAAAATTATACATTTTAGCATTCTGGCATAAAATCTACTCTAGAAATCTGTCTTTGTGTTAATATTTGATTCTGGATGAAGTTAGCA
Source organism: Apodemus sylvaticus (assembly GCF_947179515.1). Classification (NCBI taxonomy): domain Eukaryota; kingdom Metazoa; phylum Chordata; class Mammalia; order Rodentia; family Muridae; genus Apodemus; species Apodemus sylvaticus. The sequence goes on along the minus strand of NC_067479.1, from coordinate 1,255,268 downwards.
TTTTCTCCTCTGCATTGCTCTTTTGGAAGAAATATCACTAATTAATTTTCTTGGCTTTTTATTTTCTAGAAGCCTGAGGTAGCAGCTAATGCTACACAGTAGAGACCTTGCTGTGTGCTATTATTTTCAGCAACATAAAAAGTCAGATCCTTTATAAAAGAATGTTAGAGCATGAATATAAAAAGATCCTATTTTTCTATCTTACTTGATGGCCTACTCTCTTTCAAGACACCAATTACCAGAAATGGACCATTACCAGGAATTTCTGGTTCCTAGAATCTGTCTCAGGAGGATTATTGACAGCAGTTGGACCCCTATCTTTTTTTTTTTTTAATCTCCTATGACCAGGATGAAGTTGTTTATTATTAGTTTTGGTTTTTACAAGGAATAAAGCTGTCAAAACTACTTTGGTTATAGCAACCATTCCTTCTTTCATTTGATTCTAATGCCTTCTTAGTAATAATGCCTTGACATATATATTTTCCACTTTAATAATAATCTCATGGTGCTAAAAGAAAGGGCATCTGAATATTTTCAATGTACAGAGCAAGTGTGAGTTCTTGCAGCATTTGACAGGACCAGTGGCATGGCATGATTATTTAAGTTTGTACCATCTTTCATTCTATACTACATCTTTCTTCTGTTTATGGGCCAAATTCTTTAGACCATGCCTTCTGCTTAGAACAGTATGTACTATTTATGTTCTCTCTCTCTCTCTCTCTCTCTCTCTCTCTATATATATATATATATATATATATATATATATATATTATATTATATTATATAAAACATATATAAAACAGACAAACAGGTATGAAGAGAAAGAAGAAAAATAAGAATGAATCAAGGAATCCAAGAAGAAAATGGGAGAATTAAATGAACTGATAATTAATAGTTAAATTATCAGTTGATTTTGCAATAAACCTATATTAAAGTACTTAATTTATTCTAACATCAATAGATACTAGAAATGCATAGATATTTCCTTCATCCCTATTTTGGTTAGAAATTAAAATTAGTTAATATCCAATATTGACACATTAAAAAGTAACAGAAATGGTACCTGGTAGGAGAGAGTATCTAGGAAGCATATGAAAATGCCTGTTAAAAATAAAAAGATGTGCATACTCAATATGCCTATTTCTGAAATGTGTTATAGAGAACTATTCACACATTTCACTAGAAGACTTGTCTATATCAGCAATCACACACAAAAGCAAGAAAGATGTCCATCCAATTATAGAATGATTTTAAAAAATGTGTGATAGTTTTATCTAAACCACATAAACTCATGTTTATTCATGTGCATAAACAGTACTAAATAGATATATCTACATATACCTATATTTCCCATATTAAATGAGTTTGAAACTAAAAGGATGTAGATTAAACTATGAAAGTATTGCCTTAGAAATAAAACTGGAAATTTTAAAATTATGTTAACTGCTTTTGTAGTGAAAATAAGAAGAAACTATTTTTACCCAATTCCATATTTTGAAGTGTTATTTATTATATATGTTTGGGTGCTTTGCCTCACATACATGCACTTATGTGCATGCCAGGTACCCACAGAGAACAACAGAGGGTGTCTGATCTCCTGGAAGTGGAGTTCCAGATGTGAACCTCCACTTGGGTGTGGTCAATCCTCTTAGGCACCAAGTCATCTCCCTAAGCCTCTTCATTCCATTTTATAAGTGCAAGAAACAAGCAGATTGTAGGACAAGTCTCCCACTACCAGCATTCGACTTCACATGACAACATAGCTAAAGTAAAATAGCTATTGTTAGATTATAATTTCAGGAAAAAAAATAAGCTTAGAGATTGTCAATAAATTTGTCATTTATTTGCATGCTTGTTTATTATTATTACTATTACTATTACTATTACTATTACTATTATTATTATTATTATTATTACTTGTTTTTAGGACAGAATGACATTCTGTGAGCCAAGCTAATACTGTAGCGTCAAAGCTGGCATCCAACTAGTAGTCCCCATTCTGGCCTTCTCGATACTTGGAAAATGAAAATATTTTTTAATTAACTACCTGAATATAGCTTATTTTTCAGAAGTGTGCAACATTTGATTTCAGAGTTATAGATATATCTTATAGAGAGTAAAACACAGGACATGATATAAATGTGTAAAGGATCACTTGAAAATTATTTGACACTATAAAATGAATATTTTAAATTATGTAATATATAAATGATAATATATATCATCAGCATCAAGGTGAAATTCCCTCTTTTAAAGTATATGCTTTATACTAATCTTCATAAAAGCAATGATCACAAAATTATTTCAGTTCATTGACTCACTAACTTTAAAAACTCTAAGGAAATCATCTTTTTAATGTTTGATGATTTCAAGCCTAATATGTCTTAGCAGAGGGCAGAGATAATGATCTTGGATATTTTGGTTCTTCCCAAATTTGTATAATTTCTGATTAAAAGTGAAGTGATTTCTTTAAACTGCAATAAAATTATCACAAGGCAGTCTAAAGTATGCTTAAACTAAATTTTAATTTTAGTTTAAAGTTTCTATGAGTATTTTCTTATGGATTTTTTTAGTTCTTTGAGATTTAGGACAATGCATTTTGATCATGTTCACCCCTCTTAAAACTACTCCAAGATCCACCCATCTCTAGACATATCCAACTTTATGACACTGAAAACAAAATCATCAAGTCCAATTGTGCTGTCAACATACTCTTGGATGTGTGGCCACCGACTAGAGCCTGAACAATTTGCTAAGGAATACACTCTTAAGGAAAACTGAGTTTCCTTCTTCTAGCATTGATCATTTGTCAAAACTTCTTTTGCTATGAGTGAGACTTTCTGTCTACTTCTCATCTCCATGTTGTGATTTTTGTCTTACTTGAGTTTGCATTGCGTGTTGTCACAACCTTTATAAGTTAATGGCTCAGTTGTATATGGAATAAATTGTTCCTTGTAGTCACCTACTACCTCTGGCTCTTATAATGTCTCCACTTCCTTTTCCACAATGTTTCACATGTCTTGGGAAGATAGGATGTGATATAGCTTTCTCATTTAATGCTCAGCATTATGCTGTCTCTTATTCTCTGCATTTTGTAAGGTCTCTGTATTAATTGCTAAAAGAAGCTCCTTTGATGACTGTTGAGAAATACATTAATCTATGGATATAATAGTAAATCATTAGGAGTTAGTTTAGTGTTATGTACTTAGTACTACCATATTTTACACTAGGGCCAATGAACTCTCTAGTCATAGGTTCTTGGCTCCAATAATGGTGCCATATATGTTTTACATCTTCTGCACTGGGCTTTAAATCCAATCAGAAAGTAGTTGGTTATTCCCATGACATTTATGCCACTATTGCTGAACCAGTGACTGTTTTTTTCCAGGCCAGTTGTTATTTGGGGGTGGGGAATGGGGCTGCAGTTATTATATTAAATTAAAGATTGTTTTTCATCATCCAGTAGTGTGCATAGCACCTTCTAACACAATGAAAGCTGCTAAGCAGAAGGGAAGCATCTACCATCTTGGGTTTTCCATGCATAACTCAAGTATGAAGTCTCTTCACCAAAGTTATCAAATTTTGGAGGATAGTCATGATCATTGGCAACAATCTATACTATTTCTGGGTCTATGGGACTACACTGGCCAAAAACTCTAATATATTTTTAGAACATTTAAAAATACAATCAACAAAAGAAAATTACCTAACTTAAAAACAGACATGTAATCCAACATGGTATTTTTCTATTTTTCTCAGTTATTTTTTTATTTGATATATTTTTATTTACATTTCAAATGATTTCCCCTTTTCTAGACCCCCACTCCCCAAAAGTCCCATCAGCCCCCTTCCCTCCCCCTGTTTTCCCACCCAACCCTACCTACTTCCCTATTCTGGTTTTGCCCTATACTGCTTCATTGAGTCTTTCCAGAACATTTGAGAATTTTGTATAATGCATTTTATAATATTAATTTTTCTGCTTTTCCCATATTCATTATCTCATCCCTACCAACCCAACTTTGTCGTATTTCTTTTTTCTTAAACCTAACAAGTACAGTTATGTTGCCCATATATGTTTGGATATGTGGCCTTCACTAAAGGGTGGCCATTCCACAAATGATTACACCCTTAAAGAAAACTGTATGTTTTGAAGTAGGATAATTTTGTTTAGTTGAATAAATCTTTAAAATTTCTAAAATTTATTCTACAAATAAATAGTAACCTTGGTTTAGTATCTTTATTAATAGACATTTAGCATCTAAAGTTTTCTGGTTTGTTTTATCTATACTTAATTAACATAAGGTTTGCTCTTAATTATATTAATATGCCAAATAATCAACTTGTAATTAATGGAGTAGGAAGCAACTTATAAATAATGAGGAGATATTTATAATTCTTCAAAGATGGCAAGACTTAAACACCTAATTATTACATACTTTAGACATTTATATTAGCTAAGATAAATTTTTTAGTGTTATCTAAATTTTCTGAATAAATCATAAGTTTAATAGGAAAATCTGTTGGTATTACCAACAAATTCATACTCAATTTTCCACATAAACAATGCAATACAAATATACTAATTCAACAAAAGTATAATATGCTCTAAGATTCTAATTTCATATTTCCTCTGTTGTTAGTATAACTTCAAATTTATTTTTACATTTTTATTTCCTCAGATTAAACCAATTACTTCATGAATTTTAGCTTAATCAGAGGAATAGAACTTAAAGTCTCTTATATGACTCCTAGCCTTAATCTACACTCTTGCCATCATCAAATTTATTATAATTTATACCAATAGCCTGAACCTTTATAATGGAATCTTGCAGTAAAGAGAAATAGCTTTTCTGATTATCTTCAGGTACAAGAGATAAGAATGAACTGCTCTACATACGCTGGTGTTTATGTGTATATGCTACTCATTTATTGCAATGCTGCTGTGTGGATGGTTTAAAGACTGTGATGTCTAGTCTTATGTCTGTTTGATACAAGCTAGAGTTATCTGAAAGGAAGAAACTTCAAAAATGCAAATTCCTTCATAAGGTCCAGCTGTAGGACATTTTCCCAATTAGTGATTAATTGGGGAGGGCCCAACCCATTTTGGGTGGTACTATCCCCGGGCTTGTAGTGCTAGGTTCTATAAGAAAGAAAGCCGAGCAAGCCTTGAGGAGCAAGCCAGTAAGCATCACTCCTTCACACCTCTGTATCACTTCCTGTCTCAGGTTCCTGTCCTGCTTGAGTTCCTATTCTGATTTCCTCTGATGATGAACAATGATGTAGAAGCATAAGCTGAATGCACTCTTCCTCAATTTGCTTTAGTCATGGTGTTTTATCACAGGAATAGTAATTCTAAGACAAAAACTTATGAATGGTTAGGTATCATATCTTTTATCCTAATTTTATTTCTGTTGCTGTGATAAAATATCCCAATAAAAAACAATAGAATATAAGGGATTTAGTTTATTTACAATTCCTGGTTACAATCTCTCAGCACAGGGAAGTGTAGTAGGTTGGCCTAATGCTGCTTGTATTCTAATGCTAATAATAGGCCTCATAGGCTATTGATATTTAAAATAAATATTTTCAGTGTGGTTCTATATAATTTAGTAACAAGTTGGCCAAAATTTTACTAGCAAGAATAAAATGGCTTATAGGTTTTATAATTCTATAACTTTTGCTGGTTTTCATCAATTCAATTGTGTGAATATTCTTTTTGCAGACTTTTATTACATTGACTGAAAAATTGATGTGTGAGTGCATGTGTGTGTGTGTGGGGGGGGGGGGTATGTTCCACAGCACATGTGTGGAGGTCAAATTAAAAAAAAAAACCAATTCGTGGGAGTTGTTTCTCTCCCTCCACCATGTGAGTCCTGGGGACCAAATAAGTCATCAGGCTTTGAAGCAAGCACTGTCACACACTGAGCCATCTTGCTGATTTGCATTCTGAGCATTGTGAATGTATGCCAACTGTTAGGTAGATCACTAAATGATAAATACAGAACTTATTATTACTCAAGGAATAAAATTGATATCGGGTAATATTTTAATAGACTCCTCTTTGTTTAAGAAAAAAGAACAAAGAAGTACTACAATAGTAATACTAGAATATTTTAAATAGCTTATTAGTTACATAAGCCTTATATTACAGGATATATTTTGTTTTTAACAATCTTTTATTTTATTTTAGCTATAATTTTAAATTTTTTTCTGCTATGATCAATGTATTTACTATCCTTTGTCTTAATGGATGTACTTTCTACAACCTCAGTTCCTGGTTCTAATAAAATGTTTCCTGTCCATTCATTCATTGTTTCTCGATGATATAAATTTCTACAAGAGAGATCAACTAGCAAAAAGCATAAAACTTCCACATGTAAAAATACAGACTATGGATAAATTTATAAATTCATTGATGCCAAAATGCCAATGAACTGCAGGCTCTAACACACTAATAGATAGGCTTGAGTATTGTCAACCCACTTAGGAACCTTCCCTTTCCCCATGCTTGGCACAATGTGGGCTTGGCACAATGTGGGCTGTGTAGTCATATTTATTTCCCTTTTTTTCATGCAATGGTGAGTGGGCATTACATTCACAGCCATTCATAATTATTTGCATATCTTGCACACAGTCTGCTGCCACCTCTGAATTTCTTCTTTTCTTTCAGATACTTAGTAGCCCAGGGTTCTCCCACACATTGTGTGAAGATCTGTTCTTATTTTCCCACCAGCTGTTCTTGTCCTTTCTTCGCCATCCAGCAAGTGCTCTCTACTTTATGACAGTGATTTTCTCTTCAGTCTTTGTAGTCTAATCACAGACAGATGCAAGCTAATTAGCCCCTCCAGGTGTCTGCCCATAGGTTAAAATGAAGTGTGGCTAAGACACCTGATGGCATTATGAAAGAGGTCTCATCCATTACTTTGACACAATTTCGGTTCCTTCTGGCATCATCTGTTTTAATCTTACAAAGTTTTGTAAAAGTCAGCTACCAACAACAAAAATTAACTCATGATATTCTTTTTAATCCAAGGAGAAAATCACCATTTGTTCTTACTTGTTAGTACTGCTTTCTAAATAGCTAATGGAGAAAACAATGGGGGTAGAGTGAGGGGGAGAGACAGAGAGAGAAAGAAAAAGAGAGAGAGGGAGAGGGAGAGGGAAAGAGGGAGGAAGGAGAGGGGGAGGGGAGAGGGAGAAGGAGAAGGAGAGGGAGAGGGAGAGGGAGAGGGAGAGGGAGAAGGAGAGGGAGAGGGAGAGGGAGAGGGAGAGGGAGAGGGAGAGGGAGAGGGAGAGGGAGAGGGAGAGGGAGAGGGAGAGGGAGAGGGAGAGGGAGAGGGAGAGGGGTGTAAGTATGATGAACTGTGAACTGTTATAATCCAGCAGAAGAGAGACAATTAAATGTAATTTAGTTTTCAGAGACCAGTGTGTATGTAGCCTGTGTGAAGATTTACCTTGACTATTAACTTGATTGGGTTGAGAAATGCCTGGGTAACCAATAAAGACTACCTCTGGGTGTGTTTGTGAGGGAATATTTTTAATTTAATTTAATTTTTTTTATGTAAACACTTTACATCCTGCTCACTGTCCCCTCCCAGTCATACCCTCCCACAATCCATCCCTTCCCCTGTTTCTCCTCTGGGTATCCCCTCACCCTGGCACTTCAAGTCTCTGTGATGCTAGGTGCTCCCCCCAAATACTTTTTTAAAAAGTACTTTTATTTTTTTACAGTACAGTCATTACAGTCTTCCTGACCTGCCCTTCCACAGTTCCTCATCCCATTCCTCCTCTCCCCTCCCCTGCCAGGGACCAATCCCTGGAACCTCAAGTCTCTAAAGGGTTAGGCACTTTTCCCACTGATGCTAGGCCAGGCAGTCCTCTGGTGTACATGTCCAGCTAGTACATGTTGCCGAGTTGATGGTTCAGAGTCTGAGAGATCTCAGGAGTCTGAGTTATTTAAGACTGCTGGTCTTCTTATAGAGGCATCTATTTTAAACAGTGCTTCTGCATGTGCATAAGAGTATTCACATATTCTCAACCCAGAATTGGTTTAGTCAGTATTAGTGTAGTCAGTATTAGTATACTTGGTATTGAAGGCCACTTAAATGTCTCTCAGTGAGAATAAAATTAACAGCATTTTGTGTTTAAAATTATGACATTTACAAAACAGATAGATGAAAGGAATTAAAAGTGAGAGAAAGGATGGAGGAAATTATATATGCCAGTGTTTATTATATATTCTATTTAAAATATGGACTGAAGCCCTGAGGGCCAGCAGAAAGAATGGAAATGGGCAACCTCAGGAGGTAGGAGGTTGAGGGGATGGACCCTCCAGAATGTACCAGAGACCTGGAGGGTGAGAGACTCTCAGGACTCAAAGGGAGGGACCTTAGATGAAGACCTTAGTGGGGAGATGGAAATTCTAAAGTCCACCTCCTGCAGAAAGACAGGGCATCAAGTGAGGGATGGGGTCACCATCCCACACTCAAAACTCTGACTCACAATTGATCCTGTCTGAAAGAACTGCAAAAATGGAAATGGAGAAGAGCCTGAGGAAAAGAAGGTCCAGCGACAGGTCCAAAGTGGTATCCAGCTCAAGGGGAGGCCCCCTGAGGCCTGACACTATTACTGAGGCTATGGAATGCTCACAAAAAGGGACCTATCATGACTGCCCTCTGAAAGACCCAACTAGCAGCAGAAAGAGACAGATGCAGATATTTGCACCCAACCATTGGATAGAAGCTGCTGACCCCTGTGGTTGAATTAGGCAAAAGCTGGAGGAAGCTGAGGAGGAAGCTATAGGGGGACCAGCAGTCTCAATTAACCTGGACCCACAAGATCTCTCAGACACTGACTGCATCACCAACCAGGCAGCATATACCAGCTGATATGAGGTCCCCAACACATATACAGCAGAGGGCTTCCAGGTCTGGGTTCAGTCAGAGAAGATACGCCTAATCTGTTGGCCCCAGGGAGATTAGAGGTGAGGTAGGGTCAGCGTAGGGAAGGGGACATCCTTGTGAAGAAAGGGGGCAGAGAGGAAGTATGAAATGTATAGCAATCAAAGGGTGGACCAGGAGGGAGAAAACAGACAAACAAACAAACAAATAAATAAATAGATAAATAAATAAATGATTAAATTTAAAAAAATGATATTTTATTACATGCCAGTGAATCCTCTAGGTAGATATACCCAGGAAGGGTATAGCAGGGTGCTCCGGTAGTATCATGCCCAGTTTTCTGAGGAACTGCCAGACTGATTTCCAGAGTAGTTGTACCAGCTTGCAACCCCACCAGCAGTGGAGGAGTTTCTCTTTCTCCACATCCTCGCCAATACCTGTTTTCTCCTGAGTTTTTGATCTTAGCCATTCTGACTGTTATGAGGTGAAATCTCAGGGTTGTTTTGATTTGCATTTCCCTGATGACTTAGGATGTTGAACATTTTTTTTAGGTGCTTCTCAGCCATTTGATAGTCATCAAGTGAAAATTCTTTGTTTAGCTCTGTACCCCATTTTTAATAGGGTTATTTGGCTCTCTGGGGTCTACCTTCTTGAGTTCTTTGTATATAATGGATATTAGCCCTCTGTCAGATGCAGGGTTAGTAAAGATCTTTTTTCCAATTTGTTGGTTCCCATTTTGTCCTTTTGACAGTGTCCTTTACCTTACAGAAACTGTAATTTTATGAGGTCCCATTTGTCAATTCTTGATCTTAGAGCATAAGCTATTGTTGTTCTGTTTAGGAAATTTTTCCCTGTGCCCATGTGCTCAAGGCTCTTCCCCAGTTTCTTGTTCATAGCAGTCCTATTTATAATAACCAAAAGCTGGAAAGAACCCAGATATCCCTCAATGGAGGAATGGTTACAGAAAATGTGGTATATTTACACTATGGAATACTACTCAGCTATTAAAAACAATGAATTCATGAAATTCTTGGGCAAGTGGGTGGAACTGGAGACTGTCATCCTGAGTGAGGCGACCCAATCACAAAAGAACACGTATGGTATGCACTCACTGATAAGTGGATATTAGCCCAGATGCTCGGAATACCCAAGAAATATCAAGTGATGCCCAAGAAGAAGGGAAAGGCCCCTGGTCCTGGAAAGGCTCAGTGCAGCAGTGTAGGGGAATACCAAGATAGAGAAATGGAAAAGGGGTGATTGGGGAACAGGGGGAGGGAAGAGGGCTTAGGAGACTTTCAGGGAGGGTGGATCAAAGAAAGGGGCATCATTTGAAATGTAAATAAAGAATATATCAAATAAAAAAAACTGGTTAAGTGCATATTACTTTTAGCTTGAGAAGATATGATGTATATTTAAGAGGCATTTAACTATAATAAATTATTTTGATAACTTAAAAAATATATTTTGAGATATTTGGATTATGATTATAAATGCTAGTTTTAAACCACTAGATATCACAAATACATACTATATTTTGAAAATCATGTTGTCACTTTCTCCCCTTGTGTTCCCTTTACACATGCCCTTCACTGTCTGCTGGAAACTCCTTCCAGAAACTCTATTTTCTAACCCATTCAACAGGAACTCCTAAACAGTGACTTCTTCAGTTACATTTGCAAAATATACTTACCAGCAACTTACTTTTTAACATTTAGAATAATAGCTGAACACTAACTTCAGTTAAGTAAGTTTGTGATGTCCTTTGAGGATTTAGTAAATCACAGACTTCCTGTTTTTTAAAAGCCTTGTTCCTACAAGGTATCTCAAGCAGGGTGACAACTTGATCTTCACATTTCTAAGGGTTTTCCCATAGCCACTGTTTTTGTGAGTTTCATACTGACTCTTGTCACATATTCAACAGAAATAGGTTGGATTTTCCTTATCCCATAACAATGGAGCGCCTTAGAGAGCAAATACAGTATAGTCAGATAATAGTAACTACAAATGCTTTGGATTCTTAGGTTTGATTGTCTCAGCTATTTTTGATATGTATCCTTCACAAAAATCAATAAGTAATTGTAGTGGTAATACTAAGCATGATGAAAAATGCAGGGAAAACAACTTTTTGGTGCTTTTCTTTGGTGCTTTTAACCTTTTTGTGGATTTTTAAATGTAAGTGCAGTAGAAACATACAGCAGAAACATAGATGTATAATCAATTTCTATTTTCTATCTACTTGTAAAGTTTGTGTTTGGCCTCATGCAAAGTACCCGGAAACAGTTTAACAACACTGAAATCTGAGACTCAGTCTTTTAGCTGCAGCATCAAGAAAGTAATTTATAGTCTATTATAATTTGATTCAAGATAATTTGCTTTTACTATATTTAATATTTATATTTAATATCAAGTTACTATGAGACAAATTATCATAAAAATAGACACCAAGCACATCATGCATCAGAACTGAAACATTAGTTCCATGTGTGAGGATTCATTGTCAGTCTTATTTCAATGAGATACACAGGTGGATCCTTGCACTGAACACTAATTGTGATGAAAGAACTCACTGGTGTTGGTATTCTGTCTAAGCTCCACCCCACACCTACCTGGCAATAGCCTCACAGATCTGGCCCACTATAAAAGGGGCTACTTGCCCCTCCTCTCCCTCTTTGCTTTCTCCACTCTCCCACATACTCTCACCTCTCTGCCCCTTGGGCTCCTCTCCCCCCGTCTCTCCACGTGGTCATGGCTGGCCTCTACTCCACTTCTCTACTTACTCTCTCTCTCTCTCTCTCTCTTTTTCTCTCTCTCTCTCTCTCTCTCTCTGCCTTTCTCTACCATTAACTCCTATCCTCTACCCTGAATAAACTCTATTCTATAACATGCTTGTGTGTGTATGGTCCCTCAGGGAGAAGAGGTGCCTGGACAAGGGTCTGCCCTTCCCCCACACCACCATGCCACACTCCCTTAACCCCCATCCTCTCTTTTTAAGCTCCTTCATTTGGTGCTGTGACTCAGATGAGAAACACCGTGTGTTTTGTTTAAGCCCTTTCATTGGTGCCGAAACCCGGGATGAGAAACATAGCTTGCCATCCCTGGATGGTAAGCTAATAACTCCACCACCACCACCCCCACGGGGTCAGAGCAACAGTTTACATAGTTCTAGGGTACCGTTGCATTTTCTTGAGGATGGAAGCCTGTAACTTTTCCCTCTTTTCCCTCATCTGTGGACTGCTAATTAACTGTGTTTGCCTGAAATGTCCTTTCTCCTCCTGCTAGTTCCCCCCACCAGGCCAATGGGCACTGAGTCCCTGCCGCATGGTAGACTGTGGCCGGTGGCGGTCATCTCATCCCTGCCAAACCACGGCCTCACAGAGGTCCTGCACCTCCCTGCTGGACAGCAGCGATTCCTCTACTAGTTTCCTTTGTTTGTTTCTGGCCGCCAGGTACCTCGCGCTTTCTCTTCCAACCCACCAGGCACAGCTATCTCACCCTTCCCTTGCAGTTGCTAGGTTGTAAACAATCTACTTCCCAGCCAGTGCGGGCTACGACTTGCAACTTCCACTGCTGGCAAGAAGTCCAGCTCTGCACCTGTACAATCACTAACCTTTCCCCTGCTACAACTTTTCCCCACTGACAAACCATTCTGCCCTACCATGTGAGCCACCACTGTGGGTTTTGGCATGGTCCCGCCAGCTGCCCTGTCCACCGCCATGCCATAGTGCAGATTTCTTGGGCCTTTGCCTGCCACAGCCTGGCCACAGCCAATTCCCAGCTCACCTCTGCTGTTGTGCTCAGAAGGGAAGAGGAGAAAGAAGGGAGGGAGCCGCAGGCAACAGAAGGGGGAGAAAAAGATCCAAACCAGTCAATACACGTTTGGCCAGGTATTAGGTCAATTCCACACTAGCTGCTGAGATGCTCCACTACTTCTAACTGCTGCTTCTCTCACAACCCTGCTGCTTCTCTCACAATCCTGCACTCTGCCTGGTCTCGCCACCACTGCTCTCAGAGCCCTGCCACCTCTGTCGCTGCTACTGCAGGCCATGGCGGGTCTTGCAGCCGCGCGCACAGGCAGGAGAAGCAGGATTGGGGGGCCAGGCCCCATAGCCAGGTGGTTCAGAATGCTCAACATAACAACCAATTACACCAGCTTCCACAATGTGGGTGCTGCCTGTTAGGTTCTTCCTTCTACCAGATTACAAATTTAAATAAACATTAACCATAATAATAAATAACCCTTAACTTTCAAGTCTGGCCAACCTCTTTGGAACAAAGAGTTTACTCTCATGCCTAGCCCACGTGAGACTGGCATTCCAGATAGCATTCCTGCTTAGGACATTTAGGCCCTCCTTTGGGTGCCCACCCCAAACACTCAGAAGCAACCCACATTCCCTCTTCCTCTTACCGCCGAAAATCCTGGAACCAGGTTGGGTTCTTCCTTAGCCATTTGCCACCTAGATTTTCTCACAACAACCTGAATTTCTAGCCTTGGCTGTAACACACTGCTAATCGACTTCCAGGATGCTGGAATTCTATCTAGCAGGTACCCCTCCTTCACCCAGTGAGCGCCAATTGTCTTCAACCATATATTTTTAAAACTAACAACCTGGTAAATGAGAAAGAATCTAAACCTCACCTATTCCGTGTTCCCACACCCTTAACTCATTTGTTCCTATAGCATGCTCAAGTTGATGTTAACGAGCCTAAGTCTGCCTAGACAAACTCATTTTCTGCCACTACGATTTAATCCATTGCTGCCAGCTTTCTTATTCTGATCCTAGTATGTTTACTAATCAAGGTAATAAACTTTCCTCTACCTATGCAACCTGTCAAAGCTACTTAAGATTCCCATTCCTATCCTGTCTTAACTATAGCTCTCCTATCTTGTGCTCAATCTTGTCAGAAGTTTGTTATTAAATTTAAGACAGACAGAATTCCCAAAGGCCTGACAACTTCTCAGGAGGTCTCAGAAGAAAAATATGGACACCGTTACAGGATGCTGCTAAACGAGTGCAGTGGACATGACCGGATACCTTGAATCAAATGACTTAGCTAAACAAAGGTAAGCCATTTATCATGTCATGGGTATCCATTCCACGGAAAAAAAAGCCATGCATCTTCTGTGCTTGAAAGCCAGACTGACAGCCAAAGCCACCATGGAGACCAGAGACCACAAAGAACTGCTGGCTACTGGAATCTGTCACATTTTAATAATATAACTGCTAAGTTATTGTTCATTCCTCAAACTTCTGACTACATTGACAGCTAGACAGTTATCTCCTTACCTAAACTTTGTTTTCATTAAATGCTTCATATTTCCTCTTCTTGCTCTGTCACTGTCCTAACATCTGCCTTCCTATAGATTTCTCTAATAATAAATATTCCACTATGCAATCCAACCTTCAATCCTATTCCTTCTGATCCACAAAGGCTCATCTTAAAGACTCTTCATGTGGTTAACTCATATTGTTATCTCTTTAATAAACTTGTTAGCTACAGGAAAACTACCCAGATCTACTGATCATGGACCAAGTAGGCTCCATCCAGATGAGCACATCTGCTCAAGTTCCCACTTTACTACCTTTCCAAAGGGTGGGATTCCTCTGAGTTTCAATTGTACATCTTAGAAAAATTTTCCTTTCTCCCAAATGTACTTAATCTTATTCCCTACCTGTACTAATGTGTTCCAATATCTTGTTAAGTCCAGGCCATTGTCACATCCAGGACAGCTCCAGAGAAGCAACCTTCAGATGCTCCAATCTCCTCTCAGCTTCTCTAGACACAGACAACTTCTGCTGGACCTGTTCTCCTGACCTATCCTCAAATGGCCCCACAAACAGACCCTGGACAGCAAGGAAGCCGCCAGTCCTCCTGAGCCTGGACAAACATCCCTATACCCCTTTCTATAGTTTCCTCAGAGACACATTGCCCCAATGTCAGCATGAAACAGCCAGATCTCAGCGATGACCCTATTCCTGCTTCATGCTGTTCGCCATCACCTCTTTTTATTTTTCTTTTTTAATTAAGCAAATATTGGTGGATGTTGGTATTCTGTCTAAGCTCCACCCCACACCTACCTGGCAATAGCCAGATATGCCCCACCCCATAGATCCGGCCCACTATAAAAGGGGCTACATGCCCTAGTCTCCCTCTTTGCTCTCTCTCCACTCTCCTATATACTCTCTCCTCTCTGCCCCTTGCGCTTCCCCTCTCCCCTCTCTCTAAGTGGTCATGGCTGGCCTCCTCTTCTCTCTCTCTCTCTCTCTCTCTCTCTCTCTCTCTCTCTCTCTCTCTCTCTCTCTCTCTCTCTCTCTTCCTTTCTCTACCACTAACTCCCATCCTCTACCCTGAATAAACTCTATTCTATACCATGCCTGTGTGTGTGTGGTTCCTCAGAGAGAAGAGGTGCCTGGACAAGGATCTGCCTTTCCCCCACACCACCATGCCACACTCCCTTAGCCCCCATCCTCTCTTTTTAAGCCCCTTCAACTGGTACTTCTCACTAGTATTTAATGTGATTTATGGTTATCATGGGGATCTGAGTCCATCTTATGGTCAATACTACCAAAGTCAAAAAAGGACAACATTGTAAAGTAAACAGCAGTAAGAATATGAGTATTTCTCTATGGAGAGGATCACCAGACCCCTGAGTATACACAGCCACATTTTCCAGAAGTCTCTATAGAATCAGAAAATTTGTTTGACTCAGCTACTCCTTAATTTATTTTTGCAGTTTTTAAAATGATCAACTTAGTTACTGGTAGCAGAAAGAAATTACAAAAATAAAAGACCATTTCTGTAAATTTGTATAAGCATCCAAAAATCACATTGTGAATCCTGATAAACTAATAACTGGTAGCTTATACATTTGATTCTTTAAGAAGTATATAAGGAAAACTTTATGAATTATCTTATTAAGAAGGCTAATTTGTTGAATTCAAATGCACAAATAAATAGACTCATGTTAAATATACATATACTAAACATTTACATATGTTTGGTCTAATCATTATTTCCTAGAAAAATGTGGTGTAACAACCACTTACACAACATTCATATTCTACTAACAATAATTAATGAGGGTAATGTAGACATGACAAAAAATGCTCTGAGAATATGGACAGTTATGTACAAATTTACAACCTGAGTATCAGAGGATTTTGGTATTTTGAGGGTCCCTGGAATCAATCTGTAAAGATACGAGAGGTAACTGTATATAAGAACTTTCTGTCCCACAGGAGCTAAAGGACTACACTCTGAGGCAGAGACCAACAACCTGATCACACAGGAATCACTGGTTTTCAGTGGATATCATTTTTGTTTCCACCCATCTTGTGACCTCAGACAAGAGAAAAAGGTGCAGTTATCTAGAGATTGCTGTATTGGAGGATACATCATGTCCATTATCAAGGTAAGGTTTTGTCATGAACTGGCTGTCTTAAGCCACAGCCATGGAGCTCTTTGCAACAGAGTTCAACGTTTATTAGTTTGTAGTCCTAGAGCAGTGCTTCAACCTGACCACCCAGAAGAACAACCATGACTCTTGTAACTCTTGTTTCATTCTCCTTATTCATGGAATGGGAATAAGCATACTAAAAGTGTTTGTTTTGAGAATTAAAAGACAATTAATGAATGACCCTTCTCCAGCTGTCAGTTATGTAATAAGCAATCAATGAATGATAACAGTGGTTGTAGTAAATAATTATAGTAATTACAAAAAAACCTTCTGTCTATTAGACAATTAGTCACTGACATGACACCCTGTTTTGTGATTTATATTTGATTATTATATTTAAAGAATACAGAAATAGTTTACTATACACAGTACACATGGCACAAAGCACATTTTATTTAAATGCCTTTTTAGAATCTTCTAATTTGTAGTTTTCTCTTGCTAATGGGCTTCCTTTGATAGGAGTTGTTTTAATCAGATTTAACTTATTCTGGATATTTTAAAGTTTGGCTTTTCTTCATTATGCTTATAGTTCTAAAGATTAGTAACAAAACATGACCCTGTCTATCTACTTCTGGGTGATATTCTAGGGTGAGTTTTATCATCCAAGCTCAACATGCTTTTTTTTTTTAACCTGACTATGCAATTAATTGGGAGTTAAAGCCACCCCCAGTGTAGCTTTGTACTGCTGTGCTGTATCAAATGTTATACTTTCTCCCTGAAAGACCATGACAAGTAAATTGCCTGTTAAATGGTGTTTGCTGTGATTTCTTACCCAAAGATGACAGAGTTGGTATTGCTTTTTTCTAATTGCATGTCACATCTGTTTGGGCAGTGGTCATTTGCATCAGTGCCTCTACCCTTTTCTTTGCTCCAAAACACAAAATGATAGTAAACAGCTATAAACCTAAGGGAATAACATCAGTCAAGTGTGTTCACCTGAAGATTCCTCCTGAATGTGCCATTTGCCCATTAAACAACACACAGATGCATTCATATTTTACCACTGCTACTGCAATTTCTGGTAGGTCATCTGTAGCAGACATATTCTAAGTGTTGTTCCCAGTTATTTCTACTAGTAACCCCACAAGACAGGTCTGTTGCAAATCCATGTCACAGACGAAAAATTGAGGCAATTTATTTCTGAAAGTCACCTACCTGGCATGCAATATCACAATTCATATTGAAGTGTCATTTATCTCAGCATACCATGCTTTCTGAAGCCTCTGCTGCAAAAAGTCACCTGCTTATATCAATTTCAAGTCCACTAAAGCAGACAGCTTACATAAACTCAGATATAATTGTTCAGTTTCCTACTTTTCTTGGAGAAGTATAAGCATTTATGAGCTAATCTCAATACTTTTCTCACACAGAGATGATTTTAAAGGTCATGGCTCTAGCTAACATCATTTTGACTTTCAAGTCATTTCCAAAGTATGTAATTATGGCTTTGTAATGTAGACTCATGCAAGTAGGCATATACTTGTATGATATATGCTATATATCATACAAATGATGCATTAAGTTTTACTTTTCAAGATGTGGACATCCTTATAGTGGACCCTCCATTTTCTTTTTTTATCTACCTAATCATATTTTACAATATTTACTTTATATTTTATAAATCCTTAGTTGATAGGTGAAGCTCATTACAAGTCACTGTGAGTTGGCTGAATATCTTCTGGAATGTTATATATAATATATATTCTGCCACAATATTTTCCACTCATCCATGTATAAAAAGAGTTTCAAATATAATTTAATTCCTAATGAAATTTATTGCCTGTTAAAATGTAATTTCTATGGTAAATAAAAAAAATCATACCATGTATATAAAGTATACTGAAAAGTATTTAAGACATATAATTCATTTTTAAAAATCTTTGCAGTTTAAAAAAAAGAGGATGCAACTAATCTTGGCAAATAAGTATAGATAAGTGTCTACAGATTAGTTTGTTTTTCTGTTGTAATAAAACAAGACAAAAGCAACTTGAGGGAGAAAATATTTCTTTTAGCTCATATGTGTAGGTTTCAGTGCAGATTGAGACATCTTGTTACATCTCATTAATGAGTGTCTTTACCAACTATTATAGGAGAAGCTCTCTGTCCTGATATCCCATAAATCCCAGAAGATTCTCCATATCTACATACTGATTCCTTTACACAAATAGAGAAACATTTTTGTCCTCAGGACCACAACATACATTACTTTTTTTTGGAAAACCATGTTATTTATTGAAAAGAGGAAGTAAAAAATTCATTTTATGATAAAATTAAAGATTTACATGGAAAATATTTCTGATAAAACAGAATACCAGAAAATGTGTTATATAGAAAAACACATTGAAACTGACAATTTTCATGGAAAATTGAAGAGTAAAATGGCAGACATAAAAAAACATTGCTAAATTAACTGAAAAGGAAGTAGAAACATTTTAAGATAGAACTGAAGATTTACATGGAAAGTATTTCTGATAAAATTGTAGAAAAAGTAGAAAAACATTAAAATTGAAGATTATCATAAAAAATTTTATATAGATATAATAATGGTAGGCATAAAAGTTTTACTCAGTTGATCTAAAGTGGAATTATAAACATTTTCTGATAAAGCTAGATATTTACATGGAAAATATTTTTGATAAAATTGAAGAAATATATAGAAAAACATGGTAATATTGAATATTTCATGGAAAATTATACAGATAAAATGGTAGGCATAAAAATAATTAAGTTGATTAAAAGTGGAATTATAAACATTTTCAGGTAAAATTGAAGATTTTCATGGAAAATATTTCTGATAAAATTCAAGAAATAAACAGAAAACACATTAAAATTGAATATTTCATGGAATATTATATAGATAAAATGGTAGACATAAAAAATTTTCAATTCTTAAATAATTGAAGGTGGAATTAAAAAATTTTGTGATAAAATCAGAGATTTACATGGAAAACATTTCTGATAAAATAGAAGAAATATATAAAAAACATGTCAAAATTGCAGATTGTCATGAAAAATAATGCAGATAAAATGGTAGACATAACTAAACATACCATAAATGGTAAACATTACTAAATTAATTGAAAGTGGAATTACAAACATTTTCTGATAAAACTGAAGATTTACATGAAAAATATTTGTTAGTCTATGTCTTTTTATTGGGGAATTGAGTCCATTGAAGTTAAGAAATATTAAGGAATAGTGATTGTAGCTTCCTGTTATTTTTGATGTTATTTTTATGTTTCTGTGTTTTTCTTCTTTTGAGTTTGTTGAAGATTACTTTCTTGCTTTTTCTAGGGTGTAGTTTTTTTTCCTCCTTGTGTTGGCGTTTTCCATCTATTATCCTTTGTAGGGCTGGATTTGTGGGAAGATGTTTTCATGGAATATCTTGGTTTCTCCATCTATGGTAATTGAGAGTTTTACTGGGTATAGTAGTCTGGGCTGGCATTTGTGTTCTCTTATGCTTTGTATGAGATCTGCCCGGGATCTTCTAACTTTCATCATCTCTGATGAGAAGTCTGGTGTAATTCTGATAGGTCTGTCTTTTTAAGTTACTTGCCCTTTTTTCCTTACTGCTTTTAATATTCTGTCTTTGTTTAGTGCATTTGGTGTTTTGATTATTATGTGCTGGGAGGACTTTATGTTCTGAAAGGCTTCTTGTATGTTCATGGGCATCTTTTCCTCTTTCTATGGAAGTTTTCTTCTACAATTTTGTTGAAGATATTTACTGGGCTTTTAAGATGTAAATCCTCTCTCTTGGTCTATACCTATAATCCTTAGGTTTGGTCTTCTCATTGTGTCCTGCAATTCCTGGATGTTTTGAGTTAACAGCTTTATGCATTTTGCATTTTCTTTGACTACGGAGTCAATGTTTTCTATGGTATCTTCAGCACCTGAGATTTTTTTCTTCTATCTCTTGTATTCTGTTGTTGATGTTTGCATCAATGAACCTTGAATTCTTTCTGAGGTTTTCTATCTCCAGAGATGTCTCACTTTGGGATTTCTTTATTGTCTCTACTTCCACTGTTAGATTCTGGATGGTTTTGTTCAGTTCATTTCACTTTATTGTTTGTGTTTTCCTATAATTCTTTAAGGGATTTTTGTGTTTCCTCTTTAAGTGTTTTTACCTGTTGACCCATGTTCTTCTGTATTTCTTTAAGGGAGTTATCTAAGTTCTTCAAACCCTCTATCAGCATCATGAGATATGATTTTAAATACAATTCTTGTTTTTCCAGTGTGTTGGGTATATCTGGGACTTGCTATGGTAGAAGAACTTGGTTCTGATGTTGCCAAGTAGCCTTGGTTTCTTTTTATTTTTTATTTGATAAATTTTTTATTTACATTTCAAATGATTTCCCCTTTTCTGGCTCCCTACTCCCCGAAGGTCCCATAAGCTCTCTTTCCTCCCCCTATTCCCCCATCCAACCCTTCCCACTTCCATGTTCTGGTATTCCCCTATACTGCTGCACTGAGTCATTCCAGAACCAGGGACTACTCCTCCGTTCCTCTTGGACATCAATTAATATGTGGATTATGTCTTGGGTATTCCACATTTCTAGGCTAATATCCACTTAACAGTAAGTGCATACCATGATTGATGTTTTCAGACTGGGTTGCCTCACTTAGTATTATGTTCTCTAGATCCATCCATTTGTCTAAGAATTTCAAGAATTCATTGTTTCTGATGGCTGAATAGTACTCCATTGTGTAAATATACCACATTTTTGGTATCCATTCCTCTGTTGAGGGATACCTGGGTTCTTTTCAGCTTCTGGCTATTACAAACAAGGCTGCTATGAACATAGTGGAGCATGTGTCTTTATTGCATGCCAGGGAATCCTATGGGTATATGCCCAGCAATGGTATAGCAGGGTCCTCTGGAAGTGTCATGCCCAGATTTCTGAGGAACCATCAGACTGATTTCCAAAGTGGTTGTAATCCCACCAGCAGTGGAGGAGTGTTCCTCTATCTCCACATCCTCCCCAACACCTGCTGTCTCCTGAGTTTTTAACCTTAGCCATTTTGACTGGTGTGAGGTGAAATCTCAGGGTTGATTTGATTTGCATTTCCCTAATGACTAATGATGTTTAACATTTCTTAAGGTGCTACTCAGCCATCCGAAGTTCTTCATGGGAAAATTCTTTGTTTAGCTCCATACTCCACTTTTTAATAGGGTTATTTGGTTCTCTGGTGTCTACGTTCTTGAGTTCTTTGTATATATTAGATATTAGCCCTCTGTTGGATTTAGGGTTGGTGAAGATCCTTTCCCAATCTGTTGGTTGACGTTTTGTCCTTTTGACAGTGTTCTTTGCCTTACAGAAACTTTGTAATTTTATGAGGTCCCATTTGTCAATTCTTGATCTTAGAGTGTAAGCTATTGGTGTTCTCTTCAGGAACTTTTTCCCTGTGCCTATGTCCTCAAGGGTCTTTCCCAGTTTCTTTTCTATTAGTTTCAGTGTGTCAGGTTTTATATGGAGGTCCTTGATCCACTTGGAGTTGAGCTTAGTACAAGGAGATAAGAATGGATCGATTCGCATTCTTCTGCATGCTGACCTCCAATTTAACCAGCACCATTTGTTGAAAAGGCTATCTTTTTCCCACTGGATGTTTTTGGCTCCTTTGTTGAAGATCAAGTGACCATAGGTGTGTGCGTTCATTTCTGGATCTTAAATTCTATTCCATTGGTCCACTTGTCTGTCACTGTGCCAATACCACGCAGTTTTTAACACTATTGCTCTGTAGTATTGCTTGAAGTCAGGGATATTGATTCCCCCTGAATTTCTTTTGTTGTTGAGAATAGTTTTAGCTGATGAATACATATAGAGATGGTCAGACATATCTAAAATTTCCACAACTAATTTTGCAAGAATCACTATCTTTTTTTTTCAGAAGGAAGTGAACATCAGTCTCCTAAAATACAGCAGTTTATCAGGAAGAAGTTTTCCACTTCAGCCTAATCTAGTATGAATATTTACTTTTTAATTAATTTATCAATCATTTTTTGTGTTTGGTGTATATACATGTGTGAAGGCCAGAGTTGAACTTTGGATGTCTTCCTTTATCACTGTTTGAGGAAGACTCTCAGTAAATAAGAAGCTGCAATTTTCTGCTAGGATAGCTAGCCAAAAGCTCTTGATTTGTTTGTCTCATACCACTGATTTTTGGGATAATAGAAAATAGCTATCTGTGAGTCTTGCAGATTTGAACTCATGTCACTTGTATTCAGATGAAGCACTCTTACTCACTGAGCTATCTCCCAGGCCTAAAAGTTTTTGATTATCATACTAAGTCAACATGTTATCATCTAATCAATAGTCCAACAATGGCAATGATTTCAATTATCCTTTAGCAAAAGAAACAATCAGATCCAATTAAGTGTTCATAAAAATAGAAGTCATAGGGGCTACCAACAACAAATCAGATACATTCAAGGAAAAGAACAACCAGACAATAACCTAATTCAATATTTATGAAGGACTCACTAAGACATTGCAAAGGCCCTGGAGACAGAAACATGAAAAGATGCACTTCCTGTTTTCAAAGAGCTTATATCTTACAGACGGGTACAGAAAACAAGAACAAAAAGCCTGTTTTAATGGGAGCCTACTGCCTTTGGGAATCAACCTCCTAAAACTGATCTTCTCAAGCTCCCCCTCAATTCCCTCACCCAGAACTTTTAATAAGGAAGAATTCTTTCATGAAGAGAGATTATGATTTTTATTCATTAAGTTATTTGTATGTCATTGTACAGAAAGATGATCTAACTTGTACACAATTGAACTTTGACTTTGGAAACAACTGATGCATTTAAAATAGGGTATGATTCATTTGAGCAATGTGCCATAAAGATCATTCAAATATGGATGAGCCCTTGAATTATGGTCACTCTTTACAGGAGATGTGACCACATCTATTAAAGGTATGAGCTATAGTCCTGCATTCTAGTCTGCCCAGTGGAATCATTAGACTAATGTCTCATGCTGCCTATCCAAATATGTGCATCTCACATCTCACAATATCTGTAGATTATTGCTTACTATCAGAAGCCAATGTTTCCCTAAGAAGCCTATGACTGTGAAACACAGGACAGAGTTTTAAGATTGGTTTTGAGAATGGATTAACTTAGGACACATTTACAGTATCAGTTGACTTCTAGATTTTTGTGAAATAAGAAAATATATCATTTGGTCAAATAAAATGAGTTAATGGATGCTATCTAGCTACAATGTCAGAAGTCAAGTTGAAGGCATATTAAAATATAAGAACAATATTTAGAGATGTTACTTGCAAAATTGACTTAAAAAGAGGTACCATGATGTCCTTTTCAGTCTACTTCTGTGTTATACTCTGTCAGAGGGCTGTAACTGTGTCACTTAGTTAAATTCCTTAACAATATAAAGCTTTCACAGATCTTTCCTGAAACTCTAGTTCATAGTCCTGATTTTCATATACCATCCTGAAACATCTGTGAACTTATCCATACTCCTCCTTAATTATAAAATCCCCCATTTCAGTTTCCCTCATCAAATCAAGAAATAAATTTGGCTTTCAAAATAAGGTAATCTCATTCATTATTGAAAATTATTTCAATAAGAATTCTCAATGCCCAAAATTATTGTGTAGAACCTAATATTGTTTTAATAATTAAATATGTATAGCTGGGATGAAGTTATAATAAACAGAGTAATGTTAGGTAAACCATGACATATTTCAGCACTTAATAGAAAAGACAAAGAGAAATATACACATTAGCATCTTATGTTCATGGATTAGCATTTCCCATCTATGGGTTACACAGATGGGGCATATCCATAAGTATTTAATGTATTTAAGCTATTTTCTGTTCCAGTTAATTTTCAGCTCTCTGTAGTTGCAAATATGTAATGCTGCACATTTTTAGACTTACCTTAGCTATTGGTTCCTACAAGTGTAAGAAAATAAAATCTTACTTGTCTTAAAATTAGCAACTCTGAATCCTAATCAAGAAGAAAATACTTTAAATGCTACAAACAAAAATAATAGCTTAAAATGAGAGACCACTAACTATGCATAGATAGATAATTGACACAGAGTCTGCATATCATAGCTTGTAGGGTAAAATATATTATACATATGCATATAATTCAATTTTTCATTTATGTTTTTTATACTACTTATAGTCATAAAATGAAATATTAGTCACACAATTATATTTTTCATTTCATAAACATTATAACAGAAATTGAAAATATATATTACCAGTAAGACAGACCTATCTCATTAAAGCCACTGTAGCCCAGCTCTTGCCTGCTAAGTCCCAGGTCTTCCAAGTCCATGCATTTAAATCCTGGGGGGCACTGATAGCCTTCTTCTAGCTCTGGGGAGCAGTGTGTATCTGGGATAGCTAAGCTATTCCAGGTTACATTTCTGTGGACAGACAGTATATGAAAGTGTTAGAAACTTTGAGAGTTGTAAGCATCAATTAAAATAAATTATTAAGCAATCATTGCCAATAACTGCTGCATATGGATACAAATTGAGATTGATAATTTGCGAATGGCATTATAAGAATTACAGGTTGTTAGATGATAGTTGATTTGTTCCCATAGAGCATCTTAAAATAATACCACCATATTATTATTGTTTTTTGGTGCTTTTTTGGTCTATTTTCTTTGTTTTCCTAATGAAAAAGAGAAAGTATGTGGAGTTGGGCAGTCAAGGAGGTAGAGGGAACCCGATAAGAACTGGATGAACTGAAACTGTGATCAGAAAATATTATATGAAAATTATTTTCAATATATATTTATTGAAATCTTATTTTAAAATATTCTAATAAGCAAATGAATGGAAATGTGAAGGGATGCTTATTTGTGTGAAACTTTGTCATTAAGAAATTTCCTGTACTACTAGGCATACATTTTACTACTCCTTTCAGTCAACATTAAGTGATGAAAGAACTTTTTTCTTACATTCATATTTCAAATTGTGAATCTTGTAAATGATACTAGGGCCTCTGCTATGTTGGTTCAAGTGAAATTTATAAAGAGAACAAGACAAATAAGAAGAAGTTGAAGGAACTAAGCCTATTATTTTGGCAAGAGGAAAATTATGAGGTAATTTACTGATGGCTCTAAGAAACTGAAAGAGTCTTGTAGGTGGATAGCAACACATGTTATTTCTTCTTCTTTCTTCTTGTTCTTGTTCTTCTTGTCCTTGTTCTTCTTGTTCTTCTTGTTCTTGTTCTTGTTGTTCTTCTTGTTCTTGTTCTTCTTGTCCTTGTTCTTCTTGTTCTTCTTGTTGTTCTTCTTGTTCTTGTTCTTCTTGTCCTTGTTCTTCTTGTTCTTCTTGTTCTTCTTGTTCTTGTTCTTCTTGTTCTTCTTGTTCTTCTTGTTCTTGTTCTTCTTGTGCTTCTTGTTGTTGTTGTTGTTGTTGTTGTTGTTCTTCTTCTTCTTCTTCTTCTTCTTCTTCTTCTTCTTCTTCTTCTTCTTCTTCTTCTTCTTCTTCTTCTTCTTCTTCCTTCTTCTCCTTCTCCTCCTCCTCTTTCCCCCTTCTCCTTCTCCTTCTCCTCCTCCTCCTCCTCCTTCCCCCTTCTCTTCCTCCTCCTCCTTCTTCTTGACAAGTGGTACCTTAGGGTTTCTACTGCTGTGACAAAACACCATGAAGAAAGAAAAAGTTGGAGAGAAAAGGTTTTATTCAGTGTACACTTCCATATTGGTGTTCATTATTGAAGGAAGTTAGGACAGGGACAGAGCAGGATTTTGGAGGCAGAAGCTGATGAAGAATTCATGACTGGCTTGCTTTTTCTAGCATTTTCTGTCTGCTTTCTTACCACCACTCCAGGGATGGAATCGCCCACAATGAGATGGGCCCTCCCCAATCTATATCCAATAAGAAAATGAGCTGGATCTTAAGGAAGCATTTTCTCAATGAAATTCCCCTCCTTTCAGATAGCTCTAGTTTATGGGTCAAGTTGACATAAGACTAGCCAGCAGAGGCTGAAAATTAAGTTCTTGATGCATTTGCCTATGTGATGGATTTCTTGATAGGTTCTGGTTTCACCAGAATGAGATTGAAGTTTGCCAATTGCGCTCTTAAAAATGAGCCTGTGTGCCATGTGAGGTCACTTCCATTGACAGTGCAGAGGACATAGTACAAGCGTCTAAGCTGTGTAGCTCTAGAAGCCTTCCAAACCAGAATTTTATTGTACATATCATCTACTGTTTCATTCTTTCTTGGAATTTTCTGAGTCTCTTAAGCATTGACAAAACTGATGTAGGCATTTCTTCGTAGATAACATTTTTCACTACTAAATTCTCTATCATCTCTCTATATATAATTTATCTATCTAATCTATCATCATTTCTGTTCATGTTCCTGTGTACAGGCGTATGTCTGCATAAGTGTGTATGTGCATAAGTGTACAGATGGATGTAGATTAACAATCAATGCCAGATATCATCTTTAATCATTGACTATATCATTTTTTGTGATGGGTTTTCTCACTGACTCTAGAGTTTATTGATTTGGACTGGCTGTTCATCAAGCTCCAGGTATCCTCTGGGTATATGGCCAGGAGAGGTATAGCAGTATATTTATTTACATTTCAAATGTAAAATTATTTACATTTCAAATGTAAAATTTCAAAAAGAGGTATATTTATTTACATTTCAAATGTTATCCCATTTACTGGTCCCCCCCTTGTGGAAACCCCCTATCCCATTCTCCCTCACCCTGCTTCTATGAGGGTGTTCATCTACCCACCACACTCCCACTCCCAGCCCTCAATTCCCCTACTCTAGGGAATCTATCAAGCCTTCATAGGACCAAGGGCCTCTCTTCCCATTGATGCCTGAGAAGGCAATCCTATGCTACATATGCAGCTGGAGTCATGTGTACTCCTTGGTTGATGGCTTAGTCCCTGGGAACTCTAGGGTGCCTGGTTGGTTAGTATTGTTGTTCTTTCTATGAGGCTGCAAACCCCTTCAGCTCTTTCAGTCTTTTCTCTAACTCCTCCATTGGGGATCTCATGCTCAGTCCAATGGTTGGCTGCAAAAATCTGCCTCTGTATTTGTAAGGCTTTGGCAGAGCCTCTCAGGAGACAGCCATATCAGGCTCCTTTCAGCAAGCATTTCTTGGCATCTACAATAGTGTCTGGGTTTGGTGACTGTATATGTGATGAATCCCTAGGTGGGACAGTCTCTGGATGACCTTTCTTTCAGTCTCTGCTCTACACTTTATCTCCATATTTACTCCTGTGAGTATTTTGTTCCCCTTCTCAGAAGAACCAAAGCACCCACAATTTAGTCTTCCTTCTTCTTGAGGTTCATGTGATCTGTGAATTGTATCTTAGGTATTCTGAGCTGTTGGGCAAATATTCACTTATCAGTGAGTTCATACTATGTGTGTTCTTTTGTGATTGGATTCCCTCACTCGACATCATATTTTCTATTTCCCAAGGACACCCATACCCAACTGGGGTGGTCCATGGCAGAACAGAAAGGCTATTCCTGTCTTGCTGACAGCTGAACCCTGAATTTAATATGAAAGTCCTGGTCATTTATACTGGCCCACCTGAGTTTCCAGTTAATTTCAGAGAATCATCTGACTTCCTTTTCACCTCTACCTAGTCTTCCCCAGTCTCAAAAGATCAATCATGGTATGCACTCACTGATATGTGGATATTAGCCTAGAAACTTGGAATACCCAAGACATAATCCACATATTAAATGATGTCCAAGAAAAATGGAGGAGTGGCCCCTGGTTCTGGAAAAACTCAGTGCAGCAATATAGGGGAATACCAGAAAGGGGAAGGGGTGGATGGAGGAATAGGGGGAGGGAAGAGGGCGTATGGGACTTTCGGGGAGTGGGGAGCCAGAAAAGGGGAAATCATTTGAAATGTAAAAAAATATATCCAGTTAAAAAAAAAAAGCCCTCCCTGAACCAGCTTGTCTCATTTCGCACTAGAAGCTTTGGAAAACTAATCCCACCCTGGAAAGCAAGTCTCTTACTTGGAGAGAGATAAATTATTTATTGATTTTTATTTTTGGAAATGTTTTAATTGTTCATTTTAGACTTAGTAGGACTGCAAAACAAGATAAGTCATATGAGAAGAAAATAATAGTGACATCGTTTCTTCTTAATAAACAAGCAGATTTGGCACATTCTGTAGGAAACAGATCTTTTCTGTTAAACTCAGTGTTTTAGCATGAAGTTTTCAATTTGTTTGTTCACTCCTAAATAGTCTACAAAGTAAAGCTATGGTAAAATATAAATGACAATACATTTTTTTAAAGATATAAATTAGTCATCTTAGTACCTTGTTAAATATAAAGGAAGGATTTTAAGCAATTCTGCCATCTCCCATGTTTTTCTCCTATTACTACATTGCTGGTTATTTTGCTGATTTAGAAAAGACATCATGTATGACAGGAGCCAGGAGGCTGAGGCTGAGCAACAATCATGTAGGAAGCAGCCCATGAACAAAGCACAGGAGAATCAGAGATGTAAGGCATCAGGATTCAGCCCCTGGGCAGACCAAATTCAAGCTGGCAACGTGCACCTGCTTTGAGATTACAAGGTAGCCTACCCTTCTTGACATTGAGTCTGGGTTGAACAAGACCCAGTCAAGCAGTGGGTATTTTGCTTCAAGAACTAGAAGATGACACACAAGTTTATAAAGTGTTCCATATGTTTAAAAGAAGACATCTTTCATAAATGGAATTTATAAGACCAATTTCACTTTGTTCTTTAGTGTACTTTGTGTACTTCTTTTTGGGCCAAGAATATCAAACTTCCTCAAATCCAGCTTTACATTTTTTCCAGTAAAACTCTTTAATGACAATTCATACAAAAATAAAACAAAAACAAAACAAAAAGTCTATCAGGTTCTATAAGATGCCCCGTGGAAGGACATATACTTCTTAGGATAAAATATAAAGCTATTCGTAATTAGCCTGGAACACTAGAGATAAAGGAAATGGCTCTGGATATCCACAGTGCACAGCACTTTACCTCCTTCATACAACAAATGGTCCAGCCAGCACAAATAACCACCTTAGCTCTTGGTTGAATTCTTCCCTCTCTAGGAAAAGCTTTTATATTTTTAACATTTACTTTTACTTGCCCTAAGGCTATTCTAATTGTCTCACTCTTGGAAATAAGATTTTCTTATTTTATATGAAGCCATAAATACATTTCTATCCTCTCTCAGGAGTGATAATAAGCTGTCAGGTGAATGTTCATCTTTGCAGGTTCCTCCTTCAGCTCACAGCAGATGTCTGACATCACATTTGGCATTTGTAGCACCTGTTTCTGCCATAGGCTGTTGCCCTTCTTAATTTTCTTTAGGAAATGAGCTGTTTTGCCTAGTCAAATCTCATTACTCTTTCCATAATTGCAGTTCATTATCATAGAGGAATCTCAGCCTTGACTGGTAATGCTGCTGAAGACATGGCTAAGGTGATTTTCGATATGCTTTAAGAAATGTGTAATGCTTAAAAGTAAAAGTGTGTGCAACTAATTACCTCACTCTTTATCCTTTTTGCCTCACAGATTAAACAAGATCCATCCCAGAGTTCAGTGGTGAGGTATTTCTGTTTGAAAGATTTTTCTATTACTAATAAGATTGGGCATGCAAGTTAATTAGTCTAAAGTTAGAAGTCCTCACAGCACTTAGCAACATTGCTTCTTTAAGCATAACCATAGCTTACTGTTTGACTCAGACATATTTATTATATAAAATGAATTAATATTGTTTTATATGTATACATGTATGTATGTTTATCACATGTGGGGTACACATGAGGGATTTGTATGTCTGTGTGTGCCTGTGTGAGCATATGTGCATATGTATGTCTCTGTGTGTGAGTGTCTGTGTGTGCATGTGTATGTGTATGCATGTCTGTGTCTATGTGTGCCTGTATATTTGTGTGTCTATGTGTATCAGTATGTATATGTGTTTGCCTGTGGGAGTATATGTTTCTCTGTCTCTCTGTCTCTCTCTCTCTCTCTCTCTCTCTCTCTCTCTCTCTCTCTCTCTGTGTGTGTGTGTGTGTGTGTATGTGCATTTTGTGTGTGTGTGCATTTGTGTGTGTGTGTGTGTGTGTGTGTGTGTGAGAGAGAGAGAGAGAGAGAGAGAGAGAGAGAGAGAGAGAGAAAGAGAGAGAGAGAGAGAGACCATGTATGGGTTGACACTGGGACTCTTCCTTGATAGTTTATTGGAAAGGGTCTCTATCTTGAACTATGAGTTTTCCAGTACAGTTAGTCAATTTAGCCAGCTTGTTCTGGGAATCCTCTGTCTGGGTCTTCTGTATACTATGATTAAAAGTATACTACCATACCTGTCTGGTATGATTGTGGGTTCCAGATATCAGAACACTAGTCCTCAGATTTGTATAGTAAGTGCTTTACCTACTGAGCCATCACCCAGCTAAGAATTAATGCTACTTTTAAAATGACAAATCATAGCTATGCTTTATCTATAAGCATAGTATTACAACACACACATATACACATGTATATAGAATGAATAAATTAAGCTTATTAACCAGGGTGGACATTAATGTTTTTGTAGTTGATACATTTGAAGTCTACTTTCCAGTTATTTTGAATTATATAACACATTATAACTGACTCTGCTCATGCTGCTGAAGATGAGTTCGCAAAGTTTATCATTACCATCTACCTGGAATTTTGAATCCTTTATCATCAGCTCTCCCTTCTCTCACCAACCCCTAGCCTCTAGTAAACACTATAATCCTTACTACTTTCATAACTTTTCAAGACTCCACACATGAATGATACCATAAGCACTATATGTGTATAGCTTATTTCCATTAACACCATGCCCTGCAGATTTATTCATATCACTGCCAATGAAAGATAATTTTCCAGCCAATCTTCTGCTATACTTTATAAAGTTCCCTGAGATGACCCCTGACTTCAGGATAATAGGGTGAAATGGGGTTGGTGCTTGCATTTCAGGGGGTCTTTCGGTACACACTTAGTGAACTGGAAATGAGTTTTCACCAATGGGTACAACTTGGAGATGGCCATGGAGACCCAATGAACTGACTTAAGGACTTGAGTTCAGAGGACATTCATGTTGTTGCTTCTGGCTTACTACTGAAGTACATACACAAGCTTAAATACCATTCAAGCTCATATGAGTGTATTTTTTTTTTTACTGTTTTGTATTCCAGAAGAACACCAAATTAACAGCTGTCACCATAGGATTCATTTTATACATTTATGAATATATTTGTATATACACATATTCATATAAAAACAAATAATGCAAAGAGGTCATGGTTTTGAAGAGAGCAAGGAGGGGTACATGAGAGGGTTTGGAGGGGAAATGAGAGGTAAGTGATATAATTATATTATAATCTCCAATGTAAAAGAAATAGTTAATAAGATAATGCTCCAACTGAATTCACTTCCATGTGTGAAATCTCGTATGCAGTTAGTTTCCCTGTCCCTTACTTCTGTAGCTATTATCCCCCACTCATACAATATTTTTTACATTTTCTTATCCACATATAGAACAAGCTAGACATACTCAAAAGCCTACATATTCTGAAAAAAACTAACTACAGATTTTCTTCCCTGTGTTTTTTTTCTTCCCTCACCCACACAGCCAACTCTTCTATTCCTGACTTTCTTAAATTTTCCTGCCCTGCATGTTGAATAACACACTGCTTTTCTTTGCTTTAAACACAGATTTCCTTCTTTTAAACATTCCCTCTGCCTTGTTTAGTGACTCATTTTGTTTGTTTTCACTTTGTCAATTTGTGATAATGCTATTATATGTCTAAGTAAAATATTCTGTCAACCACACTTTATATAAATGGTTAATAAGTATTAATTCCATGCTAGAATCCCAGAATTATGGATAATATGACTATACTACATGATTAATTTCTTAACTCTTTATTATATGTGCCTTTATGAACCTTATAAAATAATGAGAAAATAAGGAAAAAAGGAATGAGGAAAAAAGAAAAAAGGAAGACAAACATGTGGAAGAAGTAATAAGGAGAAAGAAAAGGAAGATAAAGAGGAGGAGGAGTAATAGGGAGAGGAAAAGGAGTGGGAGGAGAACAAGAAGGAGGAGGAGAAAGAAGAGGAGGAAGAGGAGGAGGAGGAAGAAGAGGAGGAGGAAGAGGAGGACAAGGAGGATACCTGGAATAATGTCTTATGCTGAAGTCAGCTCAATACATTCAAACAACTAAAAGTTGAATAAAAGCTTTTATGCAATAGAATAATAACAGATGAAAATGACTAAAACATTACATGCATGAATGAAACTTTTAAAGAATAATAAATAAATTCTGAATACTGTAATCTTTATTAGTAAAATAATGAATAGTAAACCAGCAAAAAATTAAAAAATTGAGACTCTATGATTCATTATTTAGAAATAAATAAAAATCTCATGTTTGAAAAACTGCAAGTAACAACATGTAAAAACAAAAAAAAAAATCTTTAGGTACTTCTCAGCCATTTGGTCAGTTGAAAATTCTTTGTTTAGCTCTGTACCCCATTTTAATAGGATTATTTGGTTCTTTGGAGTCTAACTTCTTGAGTTCTTTGTATAATTTGGATACTAGCTCTCTATTGGATGTAGGGTAGGTAAAGATCTTTTCCCAATTTGTTGCCTGCCATTTTGTCCTATTGACAGTGTCCTTTCCCTTACAGAAGCTTTGTAATTTTGTGAGGTCCCATTTGTCAATTCTTGGTCTTAGAGCGTAAGCTATTGGTCTTCTGTTCAGGAAAATTTCCCCTGTGCCTATGTGCTCAAGGCTCTTCCCCACTTTCTTTTCTATTAGTTTCTGTGAATCTGGTTCTATGTGGAGGTCCTTCATCCACTTGGACTTGAGCTTTGTACAAGGAGATAAGAATGGATCAATTTGATTTTTCTGCATGCTAACTGCCAGTTCAACCAGCACCATTTGTTGAAAAGGTAATCTTTTTTCCACTGGATGGTTTTAACTCCTTTGTGAAAGATTAGGGGACCATAGGTGTGTGGGTTCATTTCTGGGTCTTCAAGTCTATTTCATTGATCTACCTGCCTGTCACTGTACCAATACCATGCAACTTTTATCACTATTGCTCTATGTACAGTTTGAAGTTCAGGATGCTGATTCCCCCAGAAGTTCTTTTATTGTTGAAAATAGTTTTCACTCTCCTGTTTTTTTTTTTTGTTGTTGTTGTTGTTTTTTGTTTTGTTTTTTTATTCCAGATGAATTTGAGAATTTCTCTTTCTAACTCTATGATGAATTGAGTTGGATTGAATCTGTAGATTGCTTTTGGCAAGATGGCCATTTTTACTATATTAATCCAGCCAATCCATAAGCATGGGAGATTGTTCCATCTTTTTAGGTCTTCTTCGATTTCTTTCTTCAGAGACCTTGAAGTTCTTGTCATATAAATCTTTCACTTGTTTGGTTAGAGTCACACCAAGATACTTTATATTGTTTGTGACTATTGTGAAGGGTGTCATTTCCCTAATTTCTTTCTCAGCCTGTTTATCCTTTGAGTATAGGAAGGCTACTGATTTGTTTAAGTTAACTTTATATCTGACCACTTTGCTGAAGTTATTTATCAGCTGTAGGAGTTCTCTGGTGGAGGTTTTGGGGGCCACATATATATACTATCATATTATCTGCAAATAGTGATGGTTAGAATTCTTCCTTTCCAATTTGTATCCATTTGACCTCCTTTTGTTGTCTAATTGCTCTAGCTAGAACTTCAAGTACTATATTGAATAGATAGGGAGAGAGGGGGCAGCCTTGTCTAATCCCTGATTTTAGTGGGATTGCTTCAAGTGTCTCTACATTTAGTTTGATGTTGGCTACTTGTTTGTTAAATGACAAAACACACATGTAGAAGGAATGAAAGGAATAGCAGGAGAGTGACTGGCAGCATAGAGATATGAATAGATCTGGGTTTCCAGACCCACATGATGAAGCCAGAGCTCTCAGTCTGAAAGACTGTATGCTGGAAATAACCTTATGTGCAGAGCCACACTGTTCCTGGAAGTTTATCATTAAGAGACAGGCAATGGATCCATTGAACACAATGGAGACCATTGGAAAAGATCCACCTGCAGACTTAAAATTTGCATACAAAAGGTGGGACCAGGCTCATCCTTTCTAAAAGAAAACCTGTCAAGCTGTTATTAAAAGTAGTTGTACCACTTTCAGTCCTAGTAACAGTGTATAGGAGTCCCAGTTGGACAAATATAAGGGGGACAAATACATTTAATATCTACTGGTTGGTTTGTTTCTCATATAAGTCATATGTGTGTGTGTGTGTGTGTGTGTGTGAATGTGTGTATACATCTATACATTAATATTGCAAGGTTTGTAACAGTGGGATTCAAGCTGCTGATTAGGGTGTCTGATCAACTGTGACACACTCACTAGTTATCAGGTTCCCTCTTAATACCTCAATGAGCTTAGGTCCTTCTTACAAATGTGACCTTACAGTTAATGGCTTTTAATAGTGGGTGGCGGGATTGACATTTACTTCCTTTTATTCCTAGTCTAAGAACAAAACAAAGTACATCTAGTATTAAACAGCTTCAGGAAAACATCAACTGTTAATCAAAGAGAAAAGCTGGATAAATAAAAATGGGCTATTTTAGAGTTCGAAATCTGTTATTATGGAAGGAACTTCGAAAGGTCATTCACTCTGTAATCTGACTTCACCAAACCTAACTTATTAGCATTGGACATGTGTAACTATATAAAGGTTAGTTCATCAGAAAAACAGGACCTCTTATGTTCATCTACTTAATTAGACTCCTAAGCTTCAGAAATGAAAGAAAAGCTGAAAGAACTAAAAGAGGGAAAGAAATTTCCTGTCATGTTAAGAAAATGCAGTGATGCTATTTCATTATTATAGAATGAGCAGGTACAATGTTACTAAGTACCTTGACCACATTATATTGAGAACTTTCTGTTTTTGTGCAATGCTAACTATTTAGACCATATGCCATCTCCTAAAATGATCATTGCAAGGATTATTATCTAATCACAATTGAATAAAATTAGCAACATAAAATATTATCTTTTAAAATTCTCTCATACCAAAAAAACCAAAAAACAAAAACAAAAAACACAAAACACACTTCTATATAATCTACAGGTCAAGAAAGATGGATAAGTAAAAAGAAAAATTTGGAATAAATAATAATTAAAAACAAAACATCACAGTTTGAAGATGTATTTAGTGGGGTACTTAGAAGGAAGTATCTATCTTCAGGACCTTGCATTTATAAGAAGAAATTGTTAAAGTCAGTGACATGTTTCATCTGAAGAAACAAGATGAAGAGACGTCTAGAAAACAAGAAAAAGTAACGATATGAGAAGAAATGGATCAAGAAAGTAAAGTAACTGCAGAGAACAATAAATCAGACACATAGCTCTCCTGTGTGTGTGAGAAAAGATACATAAACTACCAAGTGGAGCTTAAAAGGAAATAAAAATATAAACCTCTAGTG
Organism: Apodemus sylvaticus; assembly: GCF_947179515.1. Classification (NCBI taxonomy): domain Eukaryota; kingdom Metazoa; phylum Chordata; class Mammalia; order Rodentia; family Muridae; genus Apodemus; species Apodemus sylvaticus. The sequence goes on along the minus strand of NC_067479.1, from coordinate 1,219,429 downwards.
TCAGGATTGAAACATGGCTGATTCCAACAGATCCAACAACTATCTGAAGGATAACCAGAAAATATTTTATAAACATTAGGCCAGTGTTGACAAGTTACAAAAATAAGTAGGTTCTGTTGAAACCAAAATTTGGCACACCTTACAGAAAAAGATTAAATATTAACATGTTAGTTCTATTTCATTAATAATGTAAAAATCTCTTTACCACTGCCAATACTACCACAACAACCCAAAGCAGACTTGAAGAGTTTCATTCATTCATTTTACAAAAAAGAAAGGAAGGAGTCTATCAGTCAGTCTCACATTCATCTTACTATATGAGACACACTAGTCTAACTCTGTGAGTTATAAATGAATAGAGGGTGGGAAGCTGGGTTTAGAGGGGCAGCTGGAGGGTGAGAGTCCTGGTAAAAGTATATAAATTTTCTTGTAAAAGCCACAGGATCAGTCATGGGGGGAGGGGGACAGGAGAGAAGCCCAGAGGGCCAGCAGAATGAATGAAAATATACAGCCTCAGAAGGCGGGAGGTGGGGGGACCCTCTAGAAAGTACCAGAGACCAGGGAGGTAAGAGACTCTCAGGACTCTATGGGAGTGACCTTAGGTAAAATGTCCAATAATGGGGAGAGGGATCTCTTAGAGTCCACCTCCCCAGTAGATAGACAGGGCCTCAAGTGGAGGGACTGAGATACTAATCCACAATCAAAAACTCTGACCTAGAATTCCTGTCTAAAAGTACTGCAAGGACAAAAACGGGGAAGAGACTAAGGGGAAAGAAGTCCAGTGACGGGCCCAACCAGGAAGACATCAAGGCCTGACCCTATCACTGATGCTATGGTGTGCTTATAGACAGGAGCCTAGCATGGCTGTCCTTTGAGAGGCCCAACCAGTAGCTGACTGAGCCAGATACTTATACCCAACCAACTTACACCCCAACTGAAGTCGGGGACCCCTATGGTTGAATTAGGGGAAAGATGAAAGAAGCTGAACAATAGGATGACCCTGTAGTCTCAATTAACCTGAACCCCCAGAAGCTCCCAGAGACTGAGCCACCAACCAACTAGCAATCAGGAGCTGGTCCAAGGCCCCTGACACATATATAGCAGAGGACTGCCTGATCTGGCCTCAGTGGGAGAAGATGCACCTAATCCTTGAAAGACTTGAGGTCTTAGGGAGGGGAAAAGCCTTGGGGAAGGGGAGCACACTCTCAGAGACAGGGGAGGAGGAATGGGATGAGGAACTATGGGAGGGGGGAGCAGGACAGGGAGTAACAACTGGATTGTAAATAAATAAAATAATAATGATAGAAATTTTTTACAAAGTATTTAAAAAGTAAAGTAGAAAGAATTATTGCTCATTTATATTTGAAGACAATTTTTCTGAAGACTAATAATATTTCTCATGAACAAAAATCTAATAATAAATTCCATGTATATTATATATTATATATAACATATATAGTATATACATGTATGTATCCACATATACATATACATATGCTACATACAAGCTTTTATATATCAACAAAACGTTAATATGTGGTTAAATAAAAGAGGAATAGAATTGTGATATTGGAGAAAATAATAATAAATTCAGAAAACCAAATTTTAATTATAAAAGTTTCCCTTTTTGTCTATTTCTGGGGACTGAGAGAAAATACGGGTTTAATTTTTAACAATTTTTTAAAATCAATTTTAAAGTAATTAGTTTCATAATGGCTCTTGGGTACATGCATGCTATTATACACTGCCTCAACAACAAATAAACTGGTATGAAATTCTTATGAAGTTCTATTAAGTGGTAAAAACTCCTTTTCTCACTGTTCATAATCAAAGAACACACACATTCCTGTGAACCCAAGACAAACTTGTAGGTAAATGTGATATGTATGTATACAACTGCTAACTAAGGGTAAAATGGGCCAGCAAGGTAGCTCAGAAGGTAAACCCACCTGACTCCCATTCCTCACCCCACAGGATGATAGGAGAGATCTGGCTAGAATGGATTCTCCCGGTTGTCCTCTAACATCCACAGGCATGCTGTGGCACATGTATGCCCCACACAGCCACACACAGAAGTAAATCATAATAAAGGTAAAAAACATGAGCATACTTGCTAAGAGGTTTCTGATGTTTCATATATAACCAGTAAAAATACACTTAAATTTTTGCTAATTACTGTGTCATTTTAATTTTTGAAAGCCTTGTGCATGCTTGCAGGAGACAATCTATCTACAAGTTACCTGAGACATTTATATAATCTAAAAGCATTAAGTTTGAACCAATTTTATTATTATTTATACAATGCAATCATGAGTGTGTATAAATATTATCATGTATTCACTTAGCTGTAGTTTAAGGAAAAAACCCTCCAAATACCAAAATGAAAATAAAAATAAATCACAGGACTTATAACAGCTACAATGTCTTTAAACCCCTATTAGCTAATGGATTTTAACACAAACATAAATGAGTCTCCTTTACAATTCAACAAAGCAAACATTAGTTTATATTCTGTGATCCCAATGGAGATTTTTCTTAAATGTAATTTGTGAGTCTTTTATTTGTAAGCAGATCCATCCCTGCTCAAAGAGTAAACTGTAGCTCAGTGTCCTTGTAGTTGTAACTACTGAAAATTTGTGGGCTGAACGTGGAATTCCAAGCTCAGATGCCCAGTCAACACCTAGTATATACCATTTGTAACATTTGTCCAGGGGCTAGCCATCAGCTCTGCTCTTTCCTCTTATCACTCTGTATCTGTGCTGCTCTTAGTGATGGGTGTTCTGCAGGAAAGTAGGCTCTACTAGCACCATACACAAGCTACTTCACTCTCACATGCCACATATTGATCTCCAGCCTCGAGACACATGTATGCAGCAGATAGCCATCCTTTACCTGGAAATGTTGCTGAAATCAGCCAGGATTTTTAAAAAAGGATGACCAGTGTTATTAACTATAAGAATGAGAGTTTTATTTTCTCTAACAAACTAATACAATGGATATCTTCCAAAGTTTTGTTAGCTTTGGAAGTATGCCACAGTCCTCATTTGGCCACGCTCTGAAAGGTTTGTCTTTGTTTAATATTCATTGCAACTAGGTTATACTTTTTGATATGGCTTGCTGTGAATATTTAGCTCAAAGTTGGACAAAATAATACTAAGCTGGTAAAGAACACAAACTACTCAAAAAACTTATTTTTAAAGCATGTGACAATTTAACTCTCTCTCTCTCTCTCTCTCTCTCTCTCTCTCTCTCTCTCTCCTCTCTCTCTCTCTCTCTCTCTCTCTCTCTCTCACACACACACACACACACAAACACAAATGCAGAAATGTCTTTGTTAATCACTTAGACTTAAAGCATAGCTAAGAAACAAAAACAAAACTTACCCTGGCTTTGTATCATTGACTACACAGTGGTAGGTAAATGTTCCAAACATTTGAACTCCTAAAATCCCATACAGAAGAAGGAAGAAAAGTAGGAAAATTGAAACACTCCATATCTGTTCTCCTGACCGCCTAAGGAAAAGAGAAAAGTTAGATAAAATAAATTAAATCCCCCGCCCCCAGTTTTCATAAACATATCCCATAATGTATGCACCAAGTTGTGCTTACTTTAAAATGTTTGTAATTCTTGTCCTTGGCAGTTCAAATCGGAAATAAATCCTGAAAGCTCGGATCATAATGAGTGGCCGTGGGATCCGCAGCATGCCCCAAGGTGACATCTGATCAACTATGTCAGCTATTTCAAACACCTATGTGGGAAGAGATGTACAAGCTTAGATTTCCCCTTAGCATTACTTACTGCAGGGAATGTATAGGTAAGAATGTGCACTAGTTGAACTTAGCCTTACATCCTATTCCATCAACAAGTATATCTCTATAGTATAACTACTTTAAGAGAGACAAATACAAAAACTAGTGAAAATCCCTTAGTCTCCATTTTCTAATTCTTCAAACCATAGTTTTATCATGAAATAAAGTGCCTACTTTTGAGTTATTTCTCACTAGTAGTCTCTTTGAATATCTAGAAAAATAGGAAATGTAAAATATTACTGAAATATGAAAAATGACCACTTCCTAGCAGAAGCAAACTAATAAAAATCTGGTCACTTAACATACAGTAGGTTATTATACAGAAAGAACATATGAGCACATGAGGTGAAATCAGGTCACAGAGATAGGCACTTCATAAGAATGAGATAGGACAGTTAATCAACACCCACTATGAACAGCTGGTGAAGATGAAATACACACTTTTTAATCTGAATTTTTATTAATAATTAATTGTGGGTGTGTGGGTGTGCTCACATGCACGCAAGCACATGTGGAATGTTGCACAAGTAAGTGGTCAGAGGCAGACACCCTGAAGGGGTCAGTTCTTTCCTCCCACCATGGAAATCCAAAGGATCTAACCCAGGATGTCAGGATGGTTGTCAAGTGCCTTTAGGTAATGAACCATCTCATTGACAATGCTTATTTTGAATTTTTAAAACAAAAAATAAAAGAATAAGAATGTGACTTTTAACATTCTACCAAATTTTAACAATAATCCATTGATCATTTAATTTTTGTTAGAAATGTAAATCACATGGCTTCTTAGTAGAGTCAAACTAAAAAATAAAATAAAATTAGATAGTAACATAATGAGTTTTCTTAAGTATAAAATCATGCCTGCAACAATATAGGAGACTGAGTTAGAGTATTTAACAGACAATAGAGTATTGTCCATTAAAATTACCTGTTAAAGCTTTTTCATACATGCTTTCTATTCACTATCATAAAGCACTTATATTTGTAATGCATTTGGTATTGACTATTATCTATATCAATGTTGATAGTTTAATCTGTTAAATGCATATATAATCCTAAAGTAACCAGAACTTATAATTTTTAAATTCAATTTTTGACTTAAAATTAGATATATCACTGCAAATTTTTTACTTTATTTCAGTGACAGCATGCTTATAGTTGTTTTAAAAAGAACTACCTTTAATATTGATATTAATTTCTGAGAACTCACTTGTGTAATCAACATTAAAATCTGAGAATTTAAATATTGCAATTAGGGTTTTCTATCCATGAACATGTAAACTAAATAATGTACAAAATTACACAACCACATATGAAATGTATTTTTTAATGTTTCTAGTTAAACTTTGAATGCAAGATAATGCTGACTTTTTAAAACTTTTTTTTGTGATTTGAACTTATTTAATTACCTGTAACACGAGGGAAACCCAAAGACAAAAGACCATGAATCCATCAAAAACACACCAGCGATCCTTCACATAGGAGCTATCACCCTGGAAGTAAATTCCACATGGATTGTTAGGCAAAATTTATTAATGTGTATATATACATATATGTATATGTATATGTATATGTAATGTATATGTAATGTATATGTATATGTATACGTATATGTATATGTAATGTATATGTAATGTATATGTAATGTATATGTAATGTATATGTATGTGTAATGTATATGTATATGATGTATATGTAATGTGTGTATGTGATGGGAATAGTCAAAGCCATCCACAGGTATTTTTGTCACAATGGAACAAATTTTCATAAGGGTAATTTTAGAATTTTAAATGCTATTTTTTAAGGCAAATTGTTGATGAATCACTAGAACTTGAAAAACTCTGAGTTCAGGATGTTAAAAGAAAAGCATCTATTCTTTTATCTTCACAAACCCAACATGTAGTAAGGGGCTAATAATAGCTTTGGGTCCCAGCACACTATAGCAAGAGGAAGCCTTTAAAACTGCTTTACCAATCATTGCTAGTAGGGAAAGTAATTGGTAAAAAGTTACCAGGCAGTAACAGTGAAGGAGGAAATCTTCTTAATTTGCAATGAAAAGATATGTTGACTTTAATTGGAAAGATACTGCCAAAGAAAATGAAGGCATACTGCTTTCATTATTAATAGGGCCTGTATCCTGAGGTTAGAAAGTATATTTCAATAAAATGATATTTGAAAAGAGAATTTCCCTCTGGAATAACAAAGCATTAATAAAATGGGGGTGGGGCAGTGAGGACTTGGGCTCTGGGCAGAAATTGTCATGCTTGTGAAGGAGGATATGAATTATTCAATACTTGTCTGCCAGTTTGTGTAAAGGTAAACAGTTGAAGGCTGTTGATCAATTATCCAGTGTAAGAATCTATCTGAAAGTGTCTTGCAAATATTTAACAAGGAGAGGTACAGGGATATTTTTGCAGTCATGAATGATATGCATTGATAGCTTCATGAACATGTGATTTATTGCCCTATCTTCCCAGAGCCCATCTGTTGGTATGTCTTAGCATTATTATTTATTACTCCAACAGTGTTCAGTACATGCATGCTCCTTTTATCTAGATCTATTGCCATATAAGAAACAGACATCCCAGACTCATTTGAAGAATTCAGACTGCAAAACTTGTGATGACCTTCAGCACATCAACTGTATGTTATTTGATTGGTTGACCTTTCTTTTAGGGATTTGGTCAGTAGGAACACTTCTTGAGGGTGGCAGTTAAAAGAACTTCTCAGGCACAAATTAGATCCTATTGTTCATGGATGAAAATCCCTCACTCTTTTCTGACCAAAGAAAGTAATAGGAACTCTCAGCACATGTAAGGCCTTAAGAGAGACCACCTGATTCTTCACAAATTCTTGCCAGCTTCTGCCTGAGCACAGCTTGTCTGGCACTTTGGACCCCTGAGGCCTCTCCAAAGTAGCGCCTGGTTGGGGTGTGTGTGTGTGTGTGTGTGTGTTTATTTGTAAACACATAAATAGATCCTGCTCAATCTATATAATGTTACATAAATATATATTTTTTCAGGGATGACCATTTAAAAGAGAGCAAGGAGTGTTATGGGAGGATTTGAAGGGGTGAATGGGAAGGGAAAATGTTGCAATTATAGTATAATCTCAAAAAGAAAAAGAAATAATAAAAAATTTAAAAAAATGAACAGATATTCATACATCACTCTACATGTACAGACAAACAAATTTCAGTCGTATAAGTGAACAAAGATAGCACCCTTTTGCAAGTAGTTGTGTGTTAATAAAATGGAGAATTGAGAGGCAATGTCATATTCTTGGCACGTGAATTAAATAAGAAAAGTATTAAACATAAGTTTTTAGAAGATAGGTACTTAATCAATGTTTTAAAAGATTTGACAGATTAAATTGACCACAGCAAAGCAATTCACTTGAGAAATATGAGTTTTCCAAAATCATCCCTGTGGACAGACATACTTTTTAATCCCTCAAAACGTCTATATTTGTCTTGAAATTATAAAAAAAAAGGACAAACTTGCAAACATAAAATTATGTAACAATAACGTTTAAATTAAGAACATATTTATTGTAACAGGTAGCAATTTGCTAACATTGAACTTCAGAAAAGCTTTCATTTTACAAACAAGAATGGAATGTCAAACAGCGCTTGCTCACATGATGCTCAAACATGAGCTTCATCAAATGATGAAGCTATGGTCTAGATTTAATGTCATAAAATCAATAGTTGGTACCAGTTGTTTAACTGCTGCAATAAAGATAATGAAAATAAAATGAAAAATATTCAAAGTCTGGTTAAAAACAACCAGATCTCAGATTTAACAGAAACATCAGCTAATATTTAAACACAATTTTAATGAGCTTTGATGTTCTGACTACTTCAAGATAATATTAGCAATGCAGAATAATTAAAGTTGACACCACATGTTCAACTACTATAATTACTTCCCAATTAAAAAGATATACTTATTTGGCTTCTAATTTTATCATTTCTATTCTTTTAGTATTGTAAGCAGTTAACCATACAAGTGTTAGTAGAAGTTAAAATTACTAAAAATACAGAATCTATAGTTTTAGAAACAAATTGCAAATAATTTTTGTTTTAAATATTAATTCAGCTTTGAATATTCAAAATTCATTCATTTCGTGTCCTGTTCATATGGAATGAATTGGTCACTTCCATATCATGCTTACCTCTATTCTTTTTATTTTTAAAGTGTGCAAGAACAATTTTCTTGATTAAAAACTCATATCCCAATCTATTATATAGCTAAAATACAAGAAGGCTTACTCTAGGAAAATATCATAACTTTGTTTCACTCAAGTTGGAGCCTTTAGAAATCATCACATAGTGGCATGAATCACAAAGACTTTCACCTACAATATTCAGTTCCCTTACAAAATTGTCAAAGGCTGCTATGTCCTAGGTGACCAATATAAACAAATGACAGTTTGTTAGAATCTTCTAGTGAACCACAGAATACAAAGTAGGACTGACATGTCCAGAGAAGTAAAATTACCCAGCAACAACTTTGTTCCAAGCTGAGCTCCAGGGATAGTTGACAACCTTACTTTATGACTAATGAGCTAAATGTAAATCTCACACTTAGAAAAACTCACTGAAGATTTTATAAATGACCTGACAATTTTAGAATCATCTTACGGTCCAGTCATTTAGGCTATTGAAGGTGCTCACTTCTCCTATGAACCAAGGCTTTTCCTTAATATAGAAATCACTACTATATTGCAGTGGGAAACTGAGACGAAATCTCAGGAGGAAACCTGATAACAAATGACTATATCTGTACATGTGTAGCTCCATGGTTATTAGCTATACTTTTTTTTTATATGTGGAACAAAGTATCCAACAAGAATGAACACAAGAAAGGAATGGGCTGATTTGGGCTTACAAATAGGATGTATATAGTCTATTATGAGGACAAAAATTCCTATTCTGAGCATCCATATTAATGATGGGACTAGCAGCACACATCTTATAACCCCAATACTAGTAAGGCAGAGACAGGTGGACTACATGTGCTCACTGTGGCCAAAACAGCTAACTTCAGATTCAGTGAGAGATCCTTTTGCAAAATCAAGGTGGAAAGCAATAGAGGAAGACATCCAATGTTAAACTCAGAACTACACTCACTCATGGACAGGCAAGGATACCCATTTACATATGCACACACAGCCATGCATCATATACAACAAAGAAGAAAGTGTTAAAACACAATAATGAGTGCAATACATGAACCTCTTTGAGTTCTACTGCAGAGACAGTGATATTTACAACATCCAGGGGAATATGAACATTGATTAGGAGTTAACCTATCTTAGGAATTAGTATTGATTTCACCTTATACAATAATGGTGTGTTTTGAAAGCAAATAAAAAACTATCAACCATGCATAGGAAATTATTTCTGAAGTGAGTCAATAACTCAAATTGTTTTTTAAAATATACATGCTCAATTGTTGATCTTTATGCAGGCTATGATTCATATTTTTATAATAAAACAGAAATGCATATCACAGTGCACTGGCTGTTGTGATTCTCTGTTAAGGATAAAACTGCAACAAATGATGGACAAAGAGAAGCTAAGAGCTGATACCTCAGTGTATGTCATAAAAATCATTTTATGAAGGCTTTTCTGCCCTTGCATGGGTTCTAGAATCTCCCCAATACATATGAGCTAGACTTTGATTCAAATATGTCATTTGTAAGCATTAAAGTCCTCACTATATCTTGAAAACAACCCAGGTTTATGAAATCCAACTTAATGTCATCATGTTCTGACTTTATCATGTGACATTTTGTTCAGTAAATATCATGTGATCTTTTGTTCAGTAAATAAACACAATTTGAAGTGCCTCCTTGAGGGTCCATAACCATGGTAATCTGTGACTTTACTTCTGCAAGTGGCACAAAGCACTCAACCCTTGACTCATGAGGCATATACTTGGAGCAACTAGCTCATTTACAGGTATCAAGGGATATAAGACTTTGTACATTAAAAAATGTAACTAACTTCAAAAATATTCTTGTGTGATAAATCTCCACCAAAATTTGGAGTTCTGCTCTTTAAAATTTTCAGTCTAAATAAAGTAAAAAATACAGTGAATTTGAACATTCATAGAAATAAATATATTATTACTGAGGTGATTAAAATATTCAACGTACTTAAATGTCAAGAAAACACTCACCTTGACAATTCCCCGTATGTGCATCTTTGCTATCATCTCTGCGGTATAGAGGAACATCAATAAAGTATCCAAGGTGAAGGTCACATACTGAAGAGGAGGATAGTGCTCGAAGGTCATAGGTGTGTTCATGCACACTGAGATGACGCTGATGATGGCACAGATACGTAGCAGAGAGTGCACCCACTGCCACAGAGGCCAAAATTACTTAGTGACACAATGATCTGAGACCTTTGAATTGTCTTAGAAAACACACTATTTGAAAAATATAACAATTAGGTAGTGCTTACTTCTCAAAGCAGCTTACATTCCACATGAACATACCAGGTTTCAGAAAGTTTAAGAAACATTCCTATGATGATTGATTATAGGAGCATTAATAGAACTATACCCAAGGTTAAATTGAAAGCTATTAGATCACTTTGTGTGAAATTCCTGTTCTACTACATAATGTCAGTTCACTCACAATGTCCCTTGATGTAACTTTTTTTCTTTTGTTACTATGAATCACCCATAATTAGTAGCCATAGTCTATTTACTGTAACTTCCCTAATATATTACAGAATAGTCTACCATATAAGAACATAAATGATTTTTTATTGGACTGATATAGAATATTCTTATATGTAGTATTTTAACAAATGTATCATTATAATTTCTGTACATAAAGAAACATTTCAGGGCCAGTGAAATTTGGCTTGCCATACAAGCCTGGTGACTTGAGTCCAATCCCTTTAACCCACTGTTAAAGAAGATAATAAACTTCAAAAATCTGTTTTCTGATCTACACGCGCGAACACACACACACACACACACACAAATAAAAAATAAAAATTAGGTCATTTAAAATCATTTCTAAAATGATTCTTGTAGAAAAATGATAATGAGTGAGGCTATCTCATTTTTTTTTAGAGAAAAATCTTTTGTATATATTTAGCCTAGAATTTCTCATTTAAAATTATTTTTGTGCAGTTCTAGATACACATTGATTTGCTGTCTAAAGATTTTCATTAATCCTAAAGTAAGAAGAAAAATAAAAAACAATGGCTATTATATTTAATATACCCACATGCAATCTTTCATTATAAAAGTAACACCTAGGATAAAAACAGTTAATTGCATCTATATGCTAACTTCCCAGAATTAACGTTGCTACTGAATTACTCAAGGTGCACTTTTCAAACATAATCTAAGTGCTATTTATTGACTATTATCTTGGATATACATATGTGTGTAGCTGTGTATGTGTTTGTGGTCATGTTAATTCACTAATTTTATACTCCGATTTCTGGGTACAGTTTGATAATACATGGATCATGTGCCTCCATAAACCAGCAAGCCCTTAAGCTGAAAGTAAATGATTGGCAGAACTGTGAGAAGACTTAGACAGACCCTGTAGGGTGATGTGTGGATTCTAATGTTTGACCAAGTATAAAAATATTTACATAAAAACATAGTACCAGAAATTCCATAGCACAGAAAACACTTACATTTCAATGCATTTTAAGGGTTGATCTACTCATGTTTTCAAACAAGAAGTTCAAAAAAAAAAAAAAAAAACGTTCAATGAATGTCAGGATGTAAATTCAATTTTCTCTGGGCTTCCCCATGTCAAGACTGTAATTACCAGGAGATTTAAAAGATAGGTTATTTCACAATAAATTGTCTTTAATCTTGAAGAATTTTAATTAATCAGTAATAATTTCAGAAAGTGCCTCTGGGGTTACACATAAAACTCCATCTTTCAAAGTTCTTAGAAAGTTGTAAATAAGAGAGTTTTCAAGCATGTTATTATTTTAGTCTGTTTTATTCTCTAAGTATGAATAGAAGTCCTGCTATGCATCCAAAAATGCTGGGCTCTGGGCACATACAAATAGAAGTATAGGCAGCACATAACCAATTTGTAAGAAAAGTACTACATATGATGAATGCAATTGCCCCTCAATATCCATCTTCACATAGGGTATGAAAATATGAGGAGCCTGCATACCTTCACAAATGAGTAATGCTTATGTATTGCTTACATATATACTCAGTTATAGTTTAAGTCATCTTAGGATGATTCATAGTCCTTAAAATTATGTACAATCCTATTGTACTAGTCACTTTATGAAAGAATGAGAAGGAAAAATACATACATGTTCACTACAGATCCAAGTTCTTTTCAAATATTTCCATTGTGTGGTTGGTCAAAAATGGGTACAGAACAGAGGGTCAACTGTCTCTGTGTATGTCTGCATGTGTACTTATATTTATAGGTAAGTCTAACATTGGATAAGTAGAAAGAAGAAAAGTTGATTCTGTCTGTATGAGAAAGTGGAAAAGAAGAGGATATGAAATCCAGGTGGCCCTATTGGACAAGGGGGATTTAACTTATTTAAGGAGATGTGATGGGACGTTATGGTCCAGACAGCATGCATAAAAGATACTAATATGAATAAGCCAGACAGTATAGGATAGCAGAAGATGACTTCTAAGGCTCCAGCAAATGATATAGAGACACACGAAAGGGTGGTTGCTGGCCAGGCAGGAGCCTGCTGACAAAGAGTTGTCAATGTAATGCCAACACATTTTAATTTATAGTGAGAGTCCCAGGGATGTTTCAACAATTATAAAGCAGAAGGATGTCATTAGAAAGTGTAATATACACAGACACATGAGCCTGTAATGAAAGTCTCCCAGGCACAGGCTAATGAAGCTCAGGAAGAAACCAGCCTGGCCATCTTTGTCTTGCTTAGGGGAGGAGAAGGCACTGAGAGTGCCTCAGGTCAATTTGCTTCATTATTTAAACTATGAGTTTAAGAAGGAAGTCATTCCTACTTTGCTTTGTGGAGCTGAATTCTCAAGACTTAAGAGTGAACTCCCTGGCTCATGCAGTGATGAATGGCATGCATTCCTCTTATGCTTAATATCCATGAACTTGTAAGAAAGACACTAGCCACATGTTTTGAGTCACAAGATTTGAATCAAAGTGAAGACTATTCAAAAATGGATACTCTTTCTATAATTTTATCCACCTAAGTAAATCACAGTTGAACATGATAACACATGCAGTTAAGTGTAGTAACTCATCTTGGGTCACCCTGGGAGTGATATTATCTCTACAGTGTGTTATATGACGATATACACAGAGCAGGGTGAGGATGGGATGGTAATGTATAGATCTCTTGTACTTTCTTCATTTTTCTATGAGAGACATTCATCGCAGCCCCTCATCTTTTCAACTTGAATAATGCCCAAACCAACCACCAGACCCAAAGACTCATTCATTTTGCACTGCAGCTCAAACAGTTAAAAGCCAAAGAAATATGAGTTTTGAATTTATGAATTAAATATCTCTTATCTCAGCATGTGCTTCTCCAAACTTCAGAAAGGTGACTTACTGGCTTATTAATCCAGAGTATGTCAGCATTGTCTGATAGAGATTCATCAGGACCAAAGTCAGTAACCGGCTGGGCTTCCACCCTGGAACTCTGCTTTCTTTTGAGCATGCTGAAGTTAGCTTTGGAAGGCAGGTACAAAACCAGAGTCTGGCAAAAAGGAAAAAAGAAAGCTTTATTAGCCACCTAACTACTTCCTTTCTCATCAAAAGTATTGTGTTCATGCATGAGTTACACAGTGGGAGATCATACATATGCTCTATGGTACTGTATGTAACAAATGTACATATCTAGATAATAGAAAAAGAATGAGCTAAAATTGATATAATAAATCCAATTTTTCTCTTCCAATCTAATAGAAAACCTCATGTATTGCATAAATAGTTTAGAGACAGTTGGTATAAAGCAGTCGGAACAAAATGACTTGTCTCATAGGAAATACGGATTACTAAACATTTCTTTGTCCTATGGGTTGCATTCATGGCCATAACAACAGGTATTTTCCCTACTATTTTAATATGCCATTTACATGTTTCTATTGTTCTGGTCATAATTCCAAATAGACCTCTTATTTTTCTCAGAAAGACTGAAGGCCACAGAGAAAAGGGAGAGAAATTCCAGCAGTTGGAAGCTTTGTCATTTTTGAGTGCAGTGACAGTCTAAAGTCGACTTGCTCTTCTAAACTCAACTCTCCATCAACTACCCTAAAGTCAACTTCAACAACTATATATACACACACACATACACACACATCACCATCTACAGACATTGCTACTTCCTTCTAAAGTTAACCACCATTTTAGAACGGTGTACTATTCATCAAATGACAAGAGCAACATGATACAAGAATTGTGTTCAAGACACAGGTACCTGACTACCCTTCAGACCAAAGTAATACTCCTTACTTGATTAATATATACTGAACTTTCTTTTCCTGATTCTCATTTGTTAGTCAGGGTTTCAGTCTATAGATCTTGCTTACCTGGAACTCATTAAGTAGATGTAGCTGGCTTTGAAATTGTGGTAATCCCTTACTTCTGCTTTCATTTCTTTGCAAAATTGTATACAGTATAACCAGCACATTGGGTTCATCCTTTTACAAATGTGGCCCCACACTGAAATGTGGAGTAACATTTAAAAAAGATTTAAACAAGAAGAATAAGATGGGAGTGAGTGTTAAAGAGAAATTATTATGGTGAGTTTTGCACAAGTATCTTTTGGTGCATTTAGTAGTAGGATTTTATTGAATTTTGAAATTGTCCTTACAGGAGAAACAAAGCATCTTTTGGGGGTTGCTGTTGTTATTGCTTTTAAATTTTTGTTTGTTCATGATTGGGTCTTGCTATATACCCTTGCTTATATAGAACTTGCTATATAGACAAGGCTAACCTCAAACAGTCAATGTTCCTGGTGCCTCTATCAATTACTGGGAGACAAGATTTCACCATCATACCTGGTTCAGAAGAAATGCCTTGATATGTTATGTATGCATAAGAGGTTTTAGTCTTGACTAATGCTATTAAGCAGACTTGAGATTGAAAACAAGTCAAGTACAATTGTGAAGCAAAGAGATGGCCACCGAGTGCTCAGCACTCTTAGGAGCACAAGTGAAGGCAGATGACAGAGGACAGCACTCGCCAGACAGGAGACAGAAATGGAGATGTCAAGTCAGGAAAATGTAGCCATTTCAGTACCAGGAAAATCCACTTACTTAGTGCCTGTTCTCCAGGGAACTGGAGGAAGAAAACTCATCAAGGACAATGTGTTTCTCTTCTTAGATAGAAGAGGAACAAAACTCATTTGCAAGGAGCGTAAATATATGCACTTGCAGTTTTCACTGGGACAGAAAATAAAATACAGTTCATAACAAGAAATTTTGAATATGCTTCTGTGTGTGTCTACTTTTTTTTCACTCTATGTTCCTCAATCCATCTTAGAAGCTGACTTTCCCCAACCTTCCCATTCTCAGAGGAAATCAAGTTACTTGTCTTTAAAGTGTTCTTAGGTATTTCCAAGCTGCTGTTACTTTGAACAGGGAATTTAAAAATGGGTTTTTCAGTAGGTTTCACTAATTACTTTTATTTTGCATAATTTGAGTTAGTGACTCTTGCTCTCCTATGTAAATGTATGCAAATGATACTTATTCTCTGATTTACTATGAGGTAGGATAGGGTGACATCTGGTAGATGTAATCTGAGATGTCTCTTAAATGACAGGCTCCTATTTATTCAGACAGTGATTGCAAAAATATTTGTGAAATCCTTTAAAAAGACAAAGGAGGAAGAAAGTGATTCCATGAAGGCAGTCAAATATTAGACAAACAATTTTAGAGAAACCTAACCCCTATCACTTTTCCACAGAGACGGAAGAGATTGATGGATATGAATTCCATGACCCTTTTATTACCAATATTCTACCTGAAGAAAAATTGACTTTTGACTGATTTATCTACAAAAATATACATAATTTATTTTAAGTATCTTGCTGGCTATATTTGATACATCAAAATAGACTATAACTGAATGACACCAGCTGTCTGTCACCTCATTGATGTTCTTTATAACTGCTGCCAATACATCACCAAGTCTGACAGAGCCCATGAAATAATCTGTCCAAACTCCAAAGAATACACACACATATTAAAACTTATCAATTAGCTCCAGAATCCCTGGAAGTTTGACTTTTTCAATAATATTGAATAGTACATAAAATATTCAAACAATAGATCACCGTAATTAATGCACATATGATCTCTCAGAGAATGAGGTAGCATGCACAGGGCCCATAGAGATCTGCACCAGATTCGGACCTAGAGCTTAAAGGAGAAGTGAACATATGCCTTATACCTAACCCAGGAGTAATATCCAGTTGGTAATCACCTGAAGATAAAAATTTAATTTCTTCCAAGAGAGTATCACCTGGGAAACAAATTACTCTTAAGGGCAGGCTGTATACTCAGCAGTAGATGGCCAACAGGAAACAAACTCAAAGGTTTCTTGTCTCATAATGCTGTGTCAGGGCTTTTTTTTTTTTAAATATAATTTTATTATTATCCCTTAGCGGTCTGTTTTTTTTTTTCTAATGAGAAACAGAAAGGGATGAATCCAGATTTGGGTGTGGAGGTAAAGAGGTACTGGAAGGAGTAAGAGAAGGAAAAACCATAATCAGTATATGTTATATGAGAAAAACAATCTATTTTCAATAAAAGAAAAATATTTAAGCAATAAAATAAATTCAAGTCAAAATGCACAATGAATCTTACATTAATTTGGGGCTGTTTGTAGCAATTTTCCTTTGCATTAGGTGATGTTACATATCCTTATTCATGTTTAGTCAACATTACAGAGCACAGGAGATTATTATTCCCCTGATAAAGAAAGACCAATGTGGATATCTAAGTATCCTAGGTGAGCTCTCTATTTTGATGGAAACTGCTTTTATGTATTTTTTCCCTTATCACTATTATGCACTAGTAAGCATCTATTTTGTTTCCAGACGTGTCCTTGATAAGGCAGTGTACCAGGTTTAAAAAACATGTCCTTCAAAAGCCATTTTACATTTATTAGAAGTTAATGTTTAATAGTTTAATTTTGGGAGAGGCTGCATGTTACAACGTGTAAATTGACAAATCTCTTTTACTCGTAACTACCTAACAGCAATTCAGAGAGAAAACATATTCTGTTTAAGTTCTTATCGTTAAACGGTTAAAGTCCAATTAATCTATGATAGCAAACTTTATTGTCACATCTTTTCCTTATTTGTTTTATTCCTTCTTGTCAAGAATAAAATGGAATTATTCAATTTTTTAAACTGTGAGCTGTTTGCAACACCGTGGTTTATTTTTCCTTCTTGGAGTTATCAGACATGGACTTTGAGATTTTCTATCTTCTGAATCATGGTTTACAAGATTGTTCTTCTCTACCTATCCTAGTTGCTATACTCAATGCCTTCCATGTCCTCAGCTAGCTACAATTAAATAAAATGCTGAGGAGCTATTTAGTGAAGATGTACAACCTCCACAGTGGAACACTAAACACTGGTTAAAGAAATTGAAGGAGACAGCAATAAATGAAAAGATTGCCCATGTTTATGGATGATTCTTTATATTTTAATTACTCATTTTATTCTTGAGATTATATATAATAACAGCTTTTTCCTCCTTCCCATTTCTTCCCTCCAAACCCTCCCATATACCAGCCCTTGCTCTATTTTTTAAATTAATAGCTTCTTTATTCAATAAGTGTTCTTACATGCATATGTACACACACACACACACACACACACACACATATATATCCCTAATATAAACTGCTTGTTCTGCATGATGTCATTTCTTAGCTTCCTGAACTAAGAAATGTTATATGAACACTTCTCCTCTTGGAATTTCAGCTCATCTTGTTTCTCTGTTATTCCTTCATTCACTTATTCACTCTTCATTCATTAACACAGCAAGTACTTTGTATCCACTCTGTGCCAGGTACTACAGCCTGTGCTTAATTTGTAGCAAGAAACAAGGAAGAAACTTATTAGAAATCACCTGCTTCATTTAAATGCATATTTCACGGAGGATCCTGGGTTTCCTTTCATCCTTGCATTCACCTGCTTTACACTAATTGGCTAAAAGCACAATTATTTCTCATCCTCCAGCCTTTCTCTGCTACTTCAAATCCTTCATCCAGCTGTGCCCACTTTGTTACCTGCTGCCAAAATGTTATTCCTAATTACCTTATTTCACTCAGAAACATTTCCTTAATGTCTGTGTATGATTTGTTATAACTGAAAGATTTACTATTTAAAGAGAACAGTTTAAGCAAACACCAGTTTGGTAAATTCATAGCACATATTTTATATAAGAATCCCCAAAGAAGGCAGTCATCACTGATTCCTTTCTCTTCATTAGTTGGCACTATATCTGCTATTTTACAGGATCACGAACCTGGTTACTGATATACACAAATTCTGCAGTCTTCGTGAACAGAAGTGAAATTATTTGCCTATCTCATCCAACACTCACTACTTTAACTGTATATGGTTGCTGGATAGCTCTGTACCTCTGCTATGGTTTAGGCAGAAAAACTTAGGAAATAAATGTTAAATGACTTCCCTCTAACTGCTAACTACAAATACACCTTAATGCTTTTAGGAGAACAGCCATCATTCCTTCCAAAATCTGTTCCTCTCTTCTTGCTACATAATTATACTGACAAAACCACAACAACAACCACAAAAAAACAAACAAACAAAAAGCAAAAGCAAAACTCCAATCATTGCTGGGTGGTAAAGATTAAACATTAGACAACACTATTTAGCCTTCTCCACATAATACCTGACTAATACATGTTTCTGATATAATAGTAACATAGTTGATTTAAAGGTAGGGCAGGTGGGAAGGCAGGAGAGCTGATTAATTGAAAGAAAAGCTCGCCCACTCCCATCACCAACATACTGGTTCCCTCAGTCTTCTGCAGCTCACTGCTAACTATTCTTCTGAGACATGGGAAAGTAGATTTGCAGAACGCTTCTGAAATAGCAGATGAATGAAGACTCATGCACATGCAAGGACAATTCACTGCCTAGACACTTCCTAATTTCAAATATTTAAACTTCAAGTAAAGTTATTAAATGCACCCATTTTTATTTCATTTTATTTTGTCAACACAAGCAGCGATAGTTTGTTATAGGAAAATTAGGGAAATGTATAAAATAAATTATAGACAAATATTAAAGTTATTAGGAATTCCAATTCTAAGGACTCAATCATTTTTCTAAATGTTGGCTACAGGCATGGTATGTTACACATTGGGCTTCAGGAAAAGCACGAATCAGGTATGTTCTTTTTTCCTTGGGACATTAGCTTTAGTGATGTCCTTTTAATTTTTAAGAAGATAACTTTTAATAAAAACGTAACATCTAAATTGAGAAATGTCATAAGTGCAAAGCATGTGCTGACCTTTAAAATGTTTTTTAATTGAAAAAAGTAAAAACATTTTATGATAAAATTGAAGATTTACATGGAAAATATTTCTGATAAAATAGAAGAGATACATGGAAAAACACATTAAAACTGACAATTTTCATGGAAAATTAAAGAGTAAAGTGGCAGACATAAAAAACATTGCTAAATCAATTGAAAAAGGAAGTAGAAACATGATAGAATTGAAGATTTACATAGAAAATATTTCTGATTAAATTGTAGAAAAATGTAGAGAAACATGTTAAAATTGAAGAATATCATGGAAAATTTTATACAGATATAATATTGGTAGGCATAATAATAATTCTAAGTTGATTGAAAGTGGAATTATAAACATTTTCAGGTAAACTTGAAGATTTACATGGAAAATATTTCTGATAAAATTCAAGAAATATATGGAAAAACACATTAAAATTGACCTATTTCGTGGGAAATTATACAGATAAAGTGGTAAACATAAAAAAACCTTTCTAAATTAATTGAAGGTGGAATTAAAATCATTTTGTAATAAAATCAAGATTTACATGGAAAACATTTCTGATAAAATAGAAGAAATATATAGAAAACATGTTAAAATTGAAGATTATCTTGAAAAATATTTCTGTTAGTCTATGTCTTTTTATTGGGGAATTGAAATCATTGATGTGAAGAGATATTAAGGAATACTGATTTTTGCTTCCTGTTATTTTTGATGTTATTTTTATGTTTGTGTGGATATCTTCTTTTGGGTTTGTTGGAAGAAGATTACTTTCTTGTTTTTTCTAGGGTGTAGTTTCCCTCCTTGTGTTGGTGTTTTCCATCTATTATCCTTTGTAGGGATGAATTTGTGTTAAGATATTGTATAAATTTGTTTTTAGCATGGAATATCTTGGTTTCTCCATCTATGATGATTGAGAGTTTTGCTGGGTATAGTAGTCTGGGCTGGCATTTGTGTTCTCTTAGGCTCTGTATGAGATCTGCCCAGGATCTTCTAACTTTCATCATCTCTGGTGAGATGTCTGGTGTAATTTTGATAGGTCTGCCTTTATAAGTTACTTGCCATTTGTTCCTTACTGCTTTTAATATTCTGTGTTTGTTTAGTGCATTTGGTGTTTTGATTATTATGTACTGGGAGGACTTTCTGTTCTGGTCCAGTCTGTTTGGAGTTCTGTAGGCTTCTTGTATGTTCTTGGGCATCTCTTTCTTTAGGTTAGGGAAGTTTTCTTCTATAATTTTGTTTAAGATATTTACTGGCCCTTTAAGTTATAAATCTTTGCTCTCTTCTATACCTATAATCCTTAGGTTTGGTCTTCTCATTGTGTCCTAGATTTCCTGGACATTTTGTGTTACAAGCTTTATGCATTTTGCATTTTCTTTGACTGTTGAGTCAATGTTTTCTATGATATCTTCAGCACCTCAGATTCTTTCTTCTATCTCTTGTATTCTGTTGTTGATGGTTGCATCTATGACTCCTGAATTCTTTCTAAAGTTTTCTCTTTCTAGAGATGTCTCACTTTGTGATTTCTTTATTGTTTCTACTTCCACTTTTAGATCTTGGATGGTTTTGTTCAGTTCCTTCACAGCCCAAAGAAATTTCTGCAATGTAGATTCTTTCAATTCTAACCCTTTCACTTCTAACAGGCTCTTAAGCGCTGCAAGCAAATATCTACTAGAAGATATGCTACCCATAATGAGTTATAGTCCAAACCTGGAACCATATTGTCTCCTAACCCCGAGAACTTTCACTTCTCCCACTTACCCGGGAACTTACCAGCTAGCTGCCCTGACTGCGATGAGTTCTGAGATCCTCATACGGGCCACCACTTGTCCTTACCAATTCTGTCCAGCGGAATAAGGGAGACAACACACGGGAGACTCTTCTTGAGGCAGTTTATTCAGAAACGTTACTTCAGGAAGCCCCCGATCCTAGACCGTTGCCCCAGTTATATATCCCAGCCTGCACCAATCAGCGACCGCCACGTGAAGGCTCGTGATAGGATCGAGACGATGGCCCGGGAGTGGCCTAATATGACATAAAAGGGTGCATGCGCACTTCTCCAGTCTCTTAAAGGGGAACGTGGGGGAGCATTGCTGAGTGATGTGACTTGGCAACTAGCCCAGGCGCCATTTTAGACTGGCCGCCGTGCCCGCTCCCCACACATCACAACTTCAATTCCTATTTCTTGTCTCTTCGATTTTTCTTAATATGGACCCCAATTTTTCTAAATAGAACCCCAAACAGAGAGTCATTAAAAGTGATACTTGAATGGCTGGGTAGTTGGTTCAGTAATTAAGAGCACTTGCTGTTCTCACAGAGGACCCAGACTTTAGGAACTCACATGGTAGCTCACAATTGTCTTTAACACCAGTTGTAGTGAATCTTACAACACTCTCTTTGGCCCTTGCAGTTACTGCACACACATGGCACACATATATGTAGGAAGACACTCATAAACAAATAGATGAATATAAAAGACTTATGTTCAAACAAGACTTTCTAACAACCTTTTCCCTACTTTCACATTTAAATCTACACAATACTTTAACAAACCATAATAATACTTGAAAACAAATGGGGACACCAGTTCCCAGTACTGAAATAGAGACAACTATTATTTCTGTGGCATTTGACTGTTCTCCTTGCCATCTTCCTTCTTAGACAGCAGATATTTCCAGTTAGAGCAAATGCATACATCATTGTATGTCTTATGCCATTATTTAAATTAGGAAAAACATCTTGTTACCTTTGTCACATCGTCTGTTATCCAGCATTCACTTGGCCTGTCTTATACTTTATTTTCTCTGCCCACATAGCCTTCCTTCTACCCTCAAAGCACAGATGAGTGCTTGAGTCTCTGATCCCTTACCTCTTCCTGCTCTGACAAGTGTCCCATCACTGTGCTCAGTGACCAACAACCCTCTTCCTCTCCTAGACCAGATTATTTGCATGGCCTGCCAAGACTCCAATGACAAAGTCTAGCATTATTTTTCTGGAGTACCCTCCATTCCCTCCAGACATGACATCTTAGAGCTCTTGCAGCTTAGTACACAGGTCACAGCATTTCCTGAAACTCAAATACAGCAATTCCAGTGTTGTCTGTTTAGTGGCTGCTTAATTACTGATTTTTATTTTTAAAATAGTCATAACTATTTTAAGGAAGGGACAAAATTTGACATGAAACCTAATATTATTCCTTAGACAGTGTTTAAATATAGGTAAGTCACTTCAGAACCACAAACACACATATACAAGCAGTGAAACCTAAAAACAAACCACACAGATATGCACACATACACTTGCAGACACACACAAATGCTATGTGAAACATGAAAGCTTTCATAATAAAATTATAAGCTCATTTGGTTCAATTCTTTCATGATTATATTTATTCCCATGCAAAAGCAGACTCTTTTCAATTAAAATGTTTATTGGAAGCTCATTATGTACCATACTCTGTCTTAGTATATCATACATTAGCTTACTCAGTTCTTACAAAGGATGTTTTTGAAGACCAATGAACCTTAGTAATAAACTTGACCTAGTGTGTGAGCCAAGACAACACAGCTCACAGAACCACTAAATAAAAATTAAGTTTTTATTTTTTAACATACAGCAGGATGAAGATATTTTTTAAACAGATCTGGAGTTATAAACTTCTCACCAATTACTGTTGGTGAAATCACACAGACATCTTTCATATTCTAATTTTAAATTTGTTTTTACTATCTGATTTATTTTATAGTTGTATTTTACTACTGGTTTATTTTAAATGTCTATAATTTTCTTTAAAGAAAGATCAAATTTCTCATCACTAATCAAAGTATTGCTTTTGGCTTCTGACATCATTGCCCACTTATTTGTACATTTTAATTTAAAGTAAGTCTTAGAAATGATCTAGCGTATTTCAATCACATTTTCTCTAAATTTAAAAGACAAGGGAGAAACATTTACTTATTCTAGTCTGATGGTCTCACTTCTTAAGATTTCTTTATTTCCTAGAGTTAGCTTTTCTTCTCATAAATTCTTAACTGGATATACTAGGAGTATGCAGACTGGGAAATAATTCTTATAATATGAGGCAGAAGGAATGAATGTGCATCTGTCTGCAAAGGTTGTTCTCAGACATTGAAATGAAATTCAGTGAAAAATCCACACCAAGAACACAGCCAACATATTTCTCTATGCAATGTCCTCTATTGTTTGATATGACATGATCAGATAAAAAAAATGTAACTAAGTGATTTTTGCTATTGTTTATTGTTCAAAATTTAGAGAAATATAACATCTTCAAGGGAAATATAGAAGATATCAATTAGAAGTGGACTTGATTGATTTAAAAAACACTAAGGACACAAAGGGATTTTTTAAGTAAGATAAGTGTGGAAATGAAGGAACTAGGGAAGAAGAATGAATATGACCAAACAATATACATTGTTTGAAATTCCAAAATAATTAATAATAATAAGAGTAATAAAATAATTACTAATTGATGGTTGTTCATTCCATAAGAGGACTATGGGTCAGAGGATGGGGTCAGAGGACAATTTTCTGATGTCTGTTCTCTCCTTTTATCTCTGTGAGATTCTGGGATAAAATTCATGTCATCAGCTTTTTTTGACAAGTACCTTTACCCCTGACACATCTCTCTTCTTCAACTTTTATTTTTGAATCTTAAGAACTTTTATATGTGATAAGAATGGTGATATATAAATGATGTTCACTTAACTGTTAAATTTGTGCCTCTTAAAATTTTAAAATGGGGTCTGGAGAGATGGCTCAGTAGGCAAGAGCATTGGCTGCTCTTTCAGAGGACCTGGTTTTAATTCCAGCATCCACATAGTAACTCACTATCACCTGTAACTCTAGTTCCAGGTGTTTGACACACTCATACACACAGACAGACACGCAAGCAAAAACACCAATGCACACAAAATAAAAATAATTCTACATTTAAAAAATAAATAAATAAAACTTTAGACCATATCATTTGGTAAGATTTTTCCCCCCATGAATTAGGTACATAACTTTGCATAGGTTATTTTAGCTTCTAATCATGTCTGAATGAACCAGGTATCTGTCTAGTTTCTATCATAAAACTAGGGGTTAGAGAGAACATACACATAGAGTTAGTGTGTGCTAAGCTGGCAGAGATACAGGTCCTGGGTTTCCCTCTGTGAGTTTAACCCTTATACTTTGCTTCTATTAGAACCTTTGGAAGCTTTATGAATGGGACCATTTTTCTGTTTTCCTAAGAAGGAAGATAGGAGTCTCTGAGTCCTACCCTTCCCAGGTTTAAGAAAAGAAATTGAGTCAGATAACGCCTGCCTGTGGGGCCTAAAATGTCAGGTTCTTCAGGTTCCTCTAGAAGCTTCCTTCAGCCCTCTGGAGATCCTTTGCTCAGAATTCTGTTGAGCTGCTTGTAGCTTCTCCTATAGGAGGGTGAATGGATTTCTCTGACCCAAGACCAAGGATACATCACAGAGGGCATGAGAGTGTCACGTTAATAGAACTAGCTGTGTTGGAAATGTTGATTCCTGGGGTTGCAGCAGAGTAGCTATCCCTCCTCTCTTCTGCCATTACAGGGTCCTTGTAATTACTTATAAAATCCTTTATTTTTTTCACCTCATTGTGAGAACACTCTTGAGTCATTGTTATGTGTTAGGCAGTGTTCCTAGTTCCTGCTTTTCCTCTGAAGTTCTTATCCTCAATGTGTTCATCAACATCCAAAGACAAATGAATTTGTAGTATAGTATTTAAAAGTATTTGCCTTGGTTTTGATTTTATGCTATTTTCCCTCTTCTCTCCCTTCCTTTCTCCCCCTACCTTCTCTCTCTCTCTCTCTCTCTCTCTCTCTCTCTCTCTCTCTCTCTCTCTCTCTCTCTCTCTCTCTCTCTCTCTCTCCTTCTCCTCCTCCCCTTTTTCTTTCTCCTCTTCCTCTTCCTCCTCCATCTCCCTTTCTTCTTCTCTCCCTCTCCCAAATGCAGTTTTTCTCTTGGGTTTTTCTGTGTCCTGACCTTCACTAACTCAGATGTTCTTCTGCAAGAACAGATTGCTGCAGGCTTTACTGTTTGCTACAGGACATCAGGCCACCCAAGGTGAGTGACCACACAGACACAGACAAACACATCCAAGTTTCATCTTCAAAGACAGACACTTCCTTTGTCTTTTTCCAAAAGACTACTGACTAGAAACAGAAAATGAATCAGCTATTTTTTTATACCAAATCCCTAAAGTCCATGTAACAACAGCATACTATTTTTCTCTGGTTCTTTCTAAAATGAGGCTAAAAGCAAAGCAATCACTTTACCAAAGATTTGAGGAATTTCGTTGTTGTTTAAATTATGAAAATTAAGCTTAATTTGACCTTTAACATTATTGAGTATAGTTAAAGAATTCAGAATAAACTATCGTATCTGAGCCTTGTTTTATCTTATAACCCACCATGTTCAAACTAGCATAGTAAGGCAAGAGGAAACAAGTCTGTATTGGTGATATACATGACACTGCAATTAAAACAAATTAAACAAACAAGCAACAGCCACAACAACAACAACAAAGAATTTCTTAACTGGACCTGTTGGTACAGGCCTAATATCCTTTGTTACTAAGGAGTCTGGGCCGGGAAGACCACAAATTTAAGTCATTAGGACTATGTAATCAGTTGAAGGCAAGCATTGGCCATTTATTACAATTCCTTCCTCAAAGTGAAGAGTAAATGCAGAGTTGAAGGAAGTTCAGTGATAGAGTACTTTCCCTAATTTCACTCTTCAATAGTCACTATTCAGATGGGTATGTATATAAAATTATCTTATATTTTAAGAATACTTAACATAAGTTATTTCCTCTGAACAAAGCTTTGGGTAATTAATGTAATTCATCATAGGAACAATGTCATAAAGCAGATATATAAGATTTATTCATTTTGCAAAAATGAACTTTTTGCCCAGCAGTTAGAAACCCCACTTCTTCCTACTCATGCCATGGAATCCAACATCTTATTTTATGCTTCTATAGATCTGATGAGTTTAGATTCCCTATTGACCACAAAATGAAGGATCTGATAGTCATGGAGATTAACGATCCTCTCTCAGCCTTTACTTATAAAATTCAGTCAACTTGCCAAACTAGTTTTTGTCTTCTCTAAAACAAACATTCCTAACTCTTTGACATCCTAAATAAAACACAGGTGGATGAAAATTTTAAGGAAAAAATGTCAAAGTTAAAAATCACCATGGAATCTTGTGATTAGTCTCTGAAGCCTCTCTTTAAGGAAAAAAAAACCTAATAAAATTTATTTTAAAATATACAACTCAGGATTGAAATCTTTTAAGTCATCAAAATAATTTATAATAGTTAAATGCCTCTTAAAATGCATGATAGCTTCTGAAGCTAAAAGTAATATGCACTTAACCAGTTTTAAAAATCTATTTGGAACATTAAACATGATAGAAGTAGAAAAAGAAATCTCTTATGAAGTCCTCTATGAAAGGAAATTGTGACAAGTTCCTGATTAGACAGAAACCATTCCATCTCCAAAAGAGGATGTGCAGCATAACTGTGGCTTCATGGAGTGATTTGGGTAGTCTTTCTTCTGTTTCTATTTTGTGGAACAGTTTGAAGAATATTGGTATTAGATCTTCTTTGAAGGTCTGATAGAATTCTGCCCTAAACCCATCTGGTCCTGGAATTTTTTTGGTTGGGAGACTGTTAATGACTGTCTGAAGCCTCTCTTATCCTATAAGGAGAGAATTGACTCCTGAGAGATGTCCTTTAACATCCACAGGAATACCTTGTCAGTATGTGCCTATGTGTGGGCTTGTCAGAAAAACCTTTACTATCTACTTCTGGTATGAAACGAGAAGCAAAAACACACTATTGTTCTGAGGACCTTCAGGATGTGTCAGGTTAAAAATTCAAGAAGTCACAGTACATAGAACAATCAAGTTGATGATGACCCGGATAATTCTTCCTGATGGCTAGATTTAATAGTGATAGTTTTTTGTTGTTGTTGTTTTGTTTTTTGTTTTTTTTTTTTTTTTTGCTATCTACGCAGCTTGATCAGGAAAAGGCTCAGAGACCATTGTGAAAGAAAGAGGAAAAAGATAGTAAGAGCTGGAGTTTGAGAAAGATCAGAGCGAAACTTTTTTGGGTGGTGATAGTGCCAACTGCTACACTCTTGAACTCTCAGAACCCTGGTTGCCTGAATAAGATCAAAACAGTCAATATTCTAGTCTGTGTTGGGAAAAGGTTCACAAGCCTCTTTTCTAATGAGCAAGCTCTGGATAGCTGATGGTTATAAAAAAGTCACTTTTCTTTAAGGGTATGACCCTTGGTTAGTTGACTCTACTTCTGTGTATGGCTCTTTATAAGGAATAACTGGGCAACACACATTTGACTGATTTTTTTTTTAAGTCAGGAAGTTGGAGGTAGGGAAATGACAGTGGATCTAAGCATTGTTAGGGGAGTAATGGGAGTGAATATAATCATAATATATTACATTAAATTTTCGAAGAATAAAATTATTACATGAAAGAAAATTTTAAATGGGAAATTGTTTCACAAATCACTAAGGGAAGTTATTTTTCTCCATGAAATCTCTCTCTCTCTCTCTCTCTCTCTCTCTCTCTCCCTCTCTTTCTCTCTCTATCTCTATCTATCTATCTATCTATCATCTACCTATCCATCATCTACCTATCTATCATCTATCATCTACCTATCTATCTATCTATCATCTATCTATCTATCTATCTATCTATCTATCTATCTATCTATCTATCAATCTAGCCATCCATCCAACCATCCATCCATTCATCTATCCATCTATCTATCTATCTATCTATCTATCTATCTATCTATCTATCTATCCATCCATCCAACCATCCAAACATCCATCCATCCATCTATCTATCTATCTATCTATCTATCTATCTATCTATCTATCATCTATATTGAACTGAGGAAAATGAAAATGATAATTCAAGGAAAGTTCTTTTAAAATCAGCAAGTTTTATTATTCTTTAGTCTTATAACATTCATTTTAATATCAGTACTTTAGTTCATGGAAAGAATGGTTAAGTACATTTCCATGTTTCATGCTCAGAAGGTTCTTATCTGCTTCAGTTTCATATTGTTTAGTATTCAAACATCAATAAAACTTTATAACTAATCTCTCCTGGCTATAAAACCTGAAAGACTTATCTTACTAATATAAATGTGTATCTTAGGTGTGAAATATTTCTATAATTTGCACTTTTAGAAGGTATTTGTTTTCTAGAGAGACAAAGAAAGGACATGTCATTGGTTAGGTAGGGAGGAGGGGAGTATCAGGAAAGAGTTGGGGGAGGGGAAGTATGATCAGAATACACTGCAGAAAATTGTTTTCAATAAAAGTATTAAGTAATTATTTTATTAAAATATTTCTTCTACTTCTGAAATCATGTGTGGTTTCATAATAATAATAATAACTAAAAAGAAAACAAAGTAATTTAGCTTGTGCTTTGAAAATTGGTTTTCTATAGTCATGATAGAATCCTAATAAAAATGTTCAGAATCCTATGATCTTATAAATACAACTGGTGTTCCATCCATTCAATTTAACCAAATCTGTTAGCATTTTGTTTTTTCTGGTAAAACTTTCATCCACTTCTATTCCCATTTACCACCAACAGAACATCCAGTTTCTCCAATAACAGCCTTATTTCCAGCATTCTAACACTTGCTAATGATAAGTATAGAATATTATTTTATATCTGACAGAGGATTAGTATCTAGAATATACAAAGAACTCAAGAAAAATCTAAACAGCCAAAATTCAAACTGTGCATTAATAAATACATTAATGAAGTGAAGAGATAGTTTTCTAATTATCAAATACAAATTGTCAATACTTACTTACCTACTCAACATCCTTAGCTATCAAGAAAATGAAAATTAAAACCACACTGGGATTCAATCTCATAACAGACAATAGTGATAATTAAAAAATAACATTATAAACACTAGCAAGAGTAGGAGAGGGAACAACCACTATACATTGACTGTGGGAATGAAAAGCTGTCAAATCATTTGGAAACAGCATGGCAACTCCTCAGAAGGGTGAAAGTAGAATTACCTACAGCCAAATTACAGCATTCCTGTGTCTATAACCAAAGGACTCTAAATGAGCATACCAAAGTGACAACTGCACATCCATCTTTATTGCAGCACTAACACAGTAGCCAAGACATAGAATCAGCTTAGATATCTGTTAAGAGTCCAATGGCTAAAGAAAATATGTTGTATACACAATGGGATTTTTATTCTGCCATAAAGATAAATGAAACATACTTTCTGGATAATAAATTATAACTGGAGATCATTATATTAAGCCAAGTAAGCCAGACCCATAGATCAATATTCTTTCTTTCATTTGTGAACTCAAGATTGTTTGTAGATTCATAGAATTATATATATATATATATATATATATATATATATATATATATATATAATCATATAAATAATATATTCATATACATGTATCATGCATATAGCATGAAAGAAAAAGTCAAAGAGAAGGAAGGAGGCCAGTTTGTGGGAAAGGCGGACTAGAAATAGGCTGTGAGGTGAGTATGGCCAGAGAATATGGTATATTAGAAATTGTTCCTAAGAAACTCATCACTATACACAATAAAAATATGCCACAGAAATATTAATATACACTAAAGACTAGAAATAATGTAGTCCTTGTTATCTGTCTGATTCAGAGCTTTTGTACTTTACAATTAATTCATCCATGTTTTAATTTCCAACCTTTATCTTTTCCTTTTCTTTGTAGTTCTCATTTTTCCATTTTCTTGGCTTCTTCACCTGGAGTGTTCATATCCTTTTAGGGCCCAGAGCTGTGAGAGGCTACAAAATTTTCAAGCCACATTTTCTCCCACTCATCACTTTTAGCTATTAACAATACTTCAAAATATCCATCCTATAATGCTAAGATTATATTTGTAAGGAGTCTATACTCAGAACTTTATTGAAGATAGCAATTTTAAGTGCTATTTACTTAACTGATTTTCTGATATTCATATACTTCAATCTCACTGTTTTCAGTAGCCTTGCATGCATCTTTTATTTGAGCCTATAAGACAATTGTTCTGTAATATTTTTTTCAGAATTACCCATTTTTAGAATATTATTTTGCTGTTTATTTACAACTTGGGATAAAGAGTATCAAGTCAGTCTGAAATTTGCACACATATAATTTAAACAATATTAAGCACTTGGTCAGAATGCTGATGAGTTATTTTTCTTCTCCTTTTCAAATTCAGTCTTCACCAGGCTATATGTAGACATTGGCTCTGCTTTATTTATTTTTCCTGGCACATGACCACCTATTTTGATCTGTGTATTTGGATACTTTTTATCTGAAAGGGAAAATGATCTTATTTCACTCTGAAACATGGCTGTGTTCCATTTGTGCTGTTTTCTTAGTCATGAAGAGCATGTGTGTATGTCTTTGTTGGCCATCTTCCAGACATGCCATCCTTGCTGCAGACAAAGTGTTCCTTTCATCTCTTTCCTTTGCATAATTGGATATAATTTTTCCTCTTGATCTCCCCATAAATGACTCCTTTTGCTACAGGGTTCTGGCCCTTTGTACTTCTAATCTTCCTTTGCTATGTCCCTGGAGCTCTGCACCTGCTCCTCCTCTGGACTAACTGGTTTAGTCCCTGACAGATGACGATATTCCTTTGGGTTTAGCTCTACTTGCCCTACAACCTGCTGGGGAAACTGCTTCAGAAGTGAAACATTTGTCTCACTAATATCCAGTGCCCAGTGTTAGCCATCACCATCCTAACATTAGGAGGTTGCTCTAGAATTTCTGTTTCTTATGTTTGTACAACCCTCCTAGAGAGAGGCGTAAACTGCAAAATCTCTATGGACTCAACCCAAAGGTTTTCTTTTTAAGGTCCAGGATCTATGTTAATTTTCTTCCTCAACTTGTGGGTGCACATTTTTAACTAAAATTCCTTTGACAATTTATTTGAAGTTTATGTAAAAAAGGGAAAGCAAAACAAAATTAGAGTGAGCACCACCCTATTTTGTCTGAAAATTTTTTGCATTTATTTACCTTTTATCAACTTTTTATTTTTTATGCTTTTTCAACCTCGGTTTCAATATAAAGGTTCAATTTTGTTACTTGGATTTCAGGAGAATGTCTTACAAGTCTAAACAGAACAAAGGTCTTAAGTTCAAGCTATTATTTATGTTTAGAGGAAAGCTCACTCACATATGCTTAAAAATGGCAAGTTTATATCTAACGCATGGAATATAGTATATATATTAAAATTAGTATTTTATGGGGTTGGAGTGATAACTTAACAATTAAGAACACTTACAGTCCTTACAGTGGATCTAGGTTCAGTTCCCAACACTCATATTATCCCTCATAATCTCTTCTAACTCTACTTCCAGGATTCTGACATTCCCTGGCCTCTACAAACACCTGCATACATGTGGGGGCACATAAATTCATAAAGTCATACATACATCACTACAGAGTTAATTTATTAAAAATGATATTAAGTTTTATATATGTCTTTGGATAAATATGCATATATCCATAAAGCTCACGTGCCTCTTTTGAAGAACACAATTGTTAAATTTTCAGAAAAAAAAACACTTAAGATAGCAATTGATTAATGTATCATTTTGTCCTATCAAGACATTTTTTTCTATAGTGGTGAAAAAAAAGAAGCAACAAGTATCCAATGACAGCTGTAACAGTTTATCAAGTGAGGTTATGCTTGTTGGGGATAGTGCTATACAGTCTTACAAGGTTTAAAGTTAAGAAAACTATACAGAAACACTTCAAAGGTTTATAATAGTATGTAGAGCCAATGGCATAAAAACTGATTAACATTATAACAATAGCTATGTAAAGTTTTGAATTTAACAAGGCTACTAAATATGTAGCTATTGTAATCATTTGTATTAGCTTGTTTAAAAGCTATATGGATATCTCTTTTCTCTATCCTTTGGTTGTCTCTATATCCTTTATTATTTAAGATAAAAAATCTATTTAGTTTCACCAACATGACTGCCTAACCATAGCTGACCAAGTACAACAGCAATTGATATGCTGTACACAAAGCACAACAGGCCATGAAGGAATGCTGAAAGAGCACACCAGTTGGTTATCACATACCAAATGGTCATACTGAAAACATACACACAAGTAGCATTATATAGACTGAGTAGGTTATAGTTAGTTATACATATGAGTATGCATATGTATACATGCATAATAATGAAATAACAGGCCATGAATTTGAAAGATAGCAAGGAGTTTATGGGACGAATTGGAAGAAGGAAAGGGAAGAGAGAAATGATGTAATTATAGTATCAATCATATACAAGAAATATTTTAGAAGATAACATGTATTCAAATATTAAATTGTCTGTACAGGAAAAGTTATGAAGGTACAAAGCTTCTTGGGAAAGTCCTTGACACAGATAAAACTCATATGACTGGATAAGGTATTCAAGTTCTAAAGCAGATACCATTTAGGAGGAGGGATAAATTATAGCCTTTTGAAGCATAAGAACATTGTTTCCAGAGAAACATTCCAGAGAAACCCAAATGAGAATAGAGTACTTGTTACTGCTTGATGAAGTACACATGAAAATACATGGGTGTTTTCCTGATAGATTATTAGGAGCTAGGCTCATTTCTTTCCTTTATAGAACACCCAGATCCTAGTTCAATCCCTGGGTTACATTAGACTATCATGGATGAGATTGAACTTTCATTACACCTTGAGATCTACATATGACTTGTTTTCCACGCAGGCATATAAATCTAAAATTATCTTAGCACCACTGATGAATGATATAATAAGTACATTTTTCCACAGAAAAACACAGACACATACAGTCACTCTTTATTTGGGTAAGAGAAGAAAAAAGCAACTGGAACACATTGCTATCCACAAAGGAAAAGAAAACACTATTATCTAGATCTCTGAACTGTGAGCCAATAATTCTGAGTAGATTTCCTTCTTTTAAATGTGCATTTTTCTCCTCTTCAATATCCTTGAAAGTCATACCTGAAGTGTTATATATATATTTACCATTTCACAAATCATGGATTTGTTTGTATAGAACTTCTAATACCATCCTTTCCAATGATAGTGCATTATTTATCTGTGGTCAGGTAAGAGAAGCCAATGGTCCTTCACACAATTTTTTTAAGCT
Source organism: Apodemus sylvaticus (assembly GCF_947179515.1). Classification (NCBI taxonomy): domain Eukaryota; kingdom Metazoa; phylum Chordata; class Mammalia; order Rodentia; family Muridae; genus Apodemus; species Apodemus sylvaticus. The sequence goes on along the minus strand of NC_067479.1, from coordinate 1,185,869 downwards.
ATTTGGAAAAGTTTCCCCCTTTCCTTATATGGTTTGATCAAATAGCTGGCTCAAAATTATATCAGAGGAGATTGTAATGTCCAACATAGAACAACATAGAACCAAACAATTCAGAAATCACTTTTTGAGGTTGGGGAGATTTGAGAAGGCATGGCTCTTATTTGGATTGTTGAACAATCTGGATATAAAAAGCCACTCCTGCTGTTTAGCAACTGCCACAGTCCCTGCTCCTCTCCCAGGTAACAAAGACACAGCAGAACCTATGAAACGAGGAATCAAAAATTTAAAAACAAAAGCAAAAGCAGCTACCTGTTAATTTTTGATTCCATGTGAGAGACTAAGGACTACAGGGGAAAAAAAGCCACAAGGGGCCTTACTTCTCATTTCCCAGAGGAAATTGAGGAAATCTTCCAAAGGTAGGTATGTGTGTGTGTGTGTGTGTGTGTGTGTGTGTGTGTGTTCACACATCCTTCACAGTTCAGTCCTTGTAAATTTGGGCTCAAAGCTGATTTTTTTTTTTTCCTAGTAAAGAACTTAGTGTTCAGGTTCAGAGACATTATGTTGTCTTAAAGGAACATTTAAGTCAGAGAAATAACTAATCCCTAGGTCACAGTTCTGGACCCATTTCCTGACTCTAGCCAGGCCTTCCAAACTGGGTTCTTAAAGGTTCAAAGACAAAATGGAGTTGCTTTGGCAAGACAAAACTTTGCTTTCAGATAAGGGCCACTCTAATGACAGCTGCTCAAACAAAACAATTAATAAAATGAGAGCAAATTAGCAAACAGCATTCAGCAGGATCATGGGGTGGGGAAAGGCCCAGAAGGCCTTTCCAAAGGCTGATGGAGCAGAGGTACTCCCCCAAACCCTCCTCCCAGTTGTGGGTTGACCCAGGTGAAGGCCAGAGGCAATCAAGGCCAGCAGCAAACAAGGCCAGCATAGTGGTGGTCTAGATGCTTATCAGCCCCACCCCCAGCCACCTGCTTCCCCCACCTCCAGCACCTGCTGGATGCCAAGGCTGGGCAGGCCCCATCCAGCGGCCCAGGGCTTCTGGCTTGCATCGGGGGCCAGAGGGCACACAGTGGCACATAGTGGCTCTCAGGGTCCCTTCCCTGCGCGCCCCAGACTGAGCTGTCTGCCACCTCCCGGATTCCCAGACCCTGCCCAGGCGCCAGGCCCCAGCGAAGGGCTAGCGGGATGCCTCCCGGCCTTCGGTGTAAGATGCGGTGCCCGCCGCGCCGCAGCCTCCAGGGCCAGCGGCCATAACCAACCTGTAACCGCGGCGCGCGGAGTGGTCATGGTGCTGGGGCAGTAGCGGCGGCGGCAAGCGGGATCCGTGCGGGGCGCGCCGGCCTAAGCGGGCGGGGACGCGGCCCCTCACCTATGGCGGCTCAGTCAGCTCCGTGCTGGTTCTGCACTAGCGTCTGCCGCACGGGCGAGGGGCACCGTGAGAGCTGCGGGAGTCCTGGCCTTGCGTTTATTCGCTTGCCTTTTGCAGTTGGTTTTGCTGCGTGAGCTACAGAGGATGCTCAAGGCAGCGCCGCAGCTGGTGGCCAGTGCCAGGGTGGTACTTGCAGGTGGCTTCCCTCTCTCCTCCCGCAGCCAGTCTCAGCAACAGCTGGGCAGTATTCTCAGGCTGTTCTAAGGGCTCCTGCTTCTAGGCCCTTAAGCCCAGTGTGTGCTACTGTAGTCCTACTTTATTCAGTGGGATCTTAAGGGTGCGCTCCTATGTATGCTATTGCTAAGTAATAAATGCATCAGTAACGTTTTCAGTCTTTTAAATATGTCATCATGTAGTAGAGGCTAAAGTCTGTTCATACATGGTTAACTCTATACCCTATTGGCAGCACCAGTGTAGGCTGGAGCTGAGGTCTTGTAGAGAATCCAGCAGAGTAAGTGTAGGGATCTCAACCTCCATGTTCAGGCCCAGGAGACACCATCCACTGCGCTCTCACTTCTAAAGGTTTACTTGTAGGCAGTCAGGCTTAGCAGTCATGCAGGAGTTCCCAGCCTATGGTTTCACCATCACATGTACACAGAAGTGTGACTTTTGCATTTGGCTTTGAAGCACTAAGGCTCAGATGAAGTTTCCTCTAAAAGGAAGCTTAAGCAAAAAACAACTGCCTATCACAAAATATTGTATCCTTAGCAACAAAAGTAAACACACACACACAAACACACACACATCTTAAACAAGCATTTTTCTAGCCTTATATATTTAAATTGCCACTTTTACAGACAAACCAATCTTCACAATCCTATTGGGTTGTTTGTTTCTGTTGTTGTTTGGTAGGTTTTTGTTGGTGTTTCCTTAAAGGGGCATGTTAACCTATATAGTGTTTCACACTATATAGAAATGTGAGATTTTTTTTTTATCAAATTTCTAGAAACTTCAGAATGACCAACTATATAAAAAGCTGTATTTTAGACAAAGGATTAAAACATTTTCATAATAAAATTAAAAATAATTTCAATAGTGGTAAATCCATAACTAATTTACTTTAATTTTTTTTACTGGTTCATTTCATCATCTCTTTTTAGCTTCTTCCATTTTTTTAACAAACCTAAATAGTGCTTTATTGCTAGTGTTAAAATACATAATGGTATATCACTCTTGTGGTTATGATTATAAATTAGAATTCTAGAGAAACATGATCATGGAACATGGTAAGACTAAAATTTTAATAAAAAATTGAATGGCATTTTTTTCAGCAGTGGTTTTCACCTGTCTCAGTAATACTCTACATCAGATAGGGACTTCAGAACCGACTCTGTCAGTAATTGTCATATCTCCACTGACAAATCTGATTTCTGTTTAGGAGCCACAACAGTCCCATGGATGATGCAGTCTTTAAGAGTCTTTGGGATTCAATTAAAGTCCATGGGATTCAGGAATGTGTGGAGAAGCTTAACACATTCATTCTGAAATCTAGGAAATCACTATGTAAAGAAAGAAACCATCATTATGGAAGCAGGTACTTGTATACCAAATGCCTTAATCCACTCTACCTCCTCCTCGTTCCTTTAATTGTCTTCCAGTCAAAATGAGAAAGCATGGACAAATGTCTTCTCCAGAATTGCTCATATGATTCACAGATTTTTTCCATGTGTCGCAACATATTTTTGACAATTTTTAACATTCAAATACCTTGAGATTTTTAGTTTATTATACAATGTTGAGCTATCTGATCAGGACATTTTCTGTAATCCAGATAGTAAAAAGCAGCTGGGAAACCCTGTGTCTTTTTATAGGTGTGCACAGTCTCCATTCACCTCTTCTTGCTTCAGCTCCTGGTCCTAGAAAGAGGTTTCCATGTGTTAGGTGTAGCACTGAATCTGTATTAGACAGTGTGAGATGGAAGGGGAAGCAGCATAGATTCAGGGAATTGTGCAGCAGAACAGGAGAAACCAAGGCAATGTGCAACTTCTACTGAAATCTGTGGCTTCCAGAAGTTGTATTCATGGCCTAAACAGTGCTTAGGAATCACAAGAAAGGAAGAATTGACGCAAACAAGGTGCTTGCTTCTTAATAACTCATCTGTTCCCACTGTTTATATCTACCAAGCACTGCTATTCCCTTTGAAGTCCTAAGTGAATTACTAAGAAAAGAATAACTATGGTAAAATGGAAAGTTTTGGATCTTTGGGAGGGATGCTGTGTGAGCTTTGGAAGCATAGGCACCCAATTCTATTGGAGAAGAATTCTAGTGGAATACAGTTCAATTAGATATGATTTTATGGGTATCTTATGCTTAGATAATTGAATGGCTCTTTTCAGAAATGGTCTAAATCAGTACTTATTTGTGTGATATGATTTCAAGACCTACTTGCCTTTGGTTATTGATAGGATAATTTTTCTATTAGAGACTCTTGGCATATAAAAATAAAGGTTAAACAGACCCACTTAAAAACTCACTGGTATGGTTTTTGTTTAGATATAGAAGTTAGTCTGGGCAGATATATATCTAAATGAGCAGGGCTAACACAATGATCAGGACTCATAACAGCTGGAGCAAGGAGAGAGACAGGTAGACATATTGCTTAGTTGTGTGGTCCTAGTGATCAAGGTCTATGTTGGATGCTTAGGGAACCATTATGAAGAGTTTCTGTAGTGGAAACATTTCTGGTTAGTGGTTGTGTTGGCTAGCTGTAACTGTGAACATCTTAAAGTCACATTCAAAAAGAATCTTTATGAGAAATATCTCTGTGACTTGAGTCTGTGGGCATATCTGTGAGGGTTGTCTTGATTGTTAATTGAGGTAGGATGATCCACTCAGAATGTAGGTGCTGACATATTATTTTTTCCTGTTTTGCTGTATTCTTATACCTCTCACCTTCTTTTCCAACTCTTATTCTACCCTAATCCTTCCAACCGCACAACACTAGGTAGGAGAGAAAGAAGTTTAGTGGGGAAGAGAACATAGACCTCTTTAGACTACTTCCTTTTGATTAGAGGCATTGAGTTTCCTGGGGTCAGTCCAGTCTTCACTGTCAGTATATCCAACTACTTCTTGTCTCTTTGCTCAGGAACACTTGACAAAATGCAACAACAGCAACCAGGAGTAGCAGGAAGAAGCAGCAGCTTCCTCAGAGTGCTATGCTTCTCTAAGAGCTCTGGCATTTATACCTTCTCCAGAGTTCTCAGAATCAAACTATTTGCAGCTGGCAAAGATCACAACCCCACTAGTGCCTGAAACAAATCATAATCACTTGCTGGGAAGCAACTGCTTATTACACACCAGAAGTGGAAGTTTCTGGTTGTATCATGTGATGCATTCTCACATGACATTTTGCTGAGGCAAGATCCACAAAAGGACATTCAATATTTGGAGAGAATATAAATAGGACTCAATGGATAGTAATGGGATACATCCATAGCTAGCCTTGCAAAGCTTCATTGGTCTTGTTTCTTTGCTGATCTTCACTTTGTTGAGAGAGGCACAGCAGAGAACTCCTGTGTTACAGCTGGTCCTGGTTGCTCTTGCTGACTCACGACAATTTGTTGAAGTTTCTGCTGTCATTCATTGATGATTCAAGTTTGGGGACACTTTTGAATTGGACTGTTGATATCCTGACAAGAGATTGGAACCACCCCAAAGAACTACTTCTAAACAGGTCCACATCCCCTTGTCCTATTTACCATCTTTCTCCCCTACCTTTAAATGGTGGGGTAGAAGTGGCAGGTGGTCAAAGCATTTGAGAACCCTTATTAAACTAGGTTTTGAAAAATCTAAGCATACACACATCTGAGATTAAAATGAAAACATAATCACATAACATAACTGGGTTTTTTATGAAACCAAATTCTTACTACATGTAGGTGCCACCATGTCATGGGCTGGGACAGTAAGTCTGGAAGAATGTAAAAAGTCAGCTAGGTAAGAGCAGCAGTAGGAGCAATAGGAGGAGGAGGAGGGAGAGAGGGAGGGAGACCTTTAGGTAAGGGGAGGGTAGCACAATGCACTCATTTCTTTCTGCCTTTGATTATGAATGTGATGTGACTGGCTCTCTTGCAGTGATGGACAGTAACCTTTCTTCTTTAAAATGCTTTGATCAGGATATTTTATCACAGCAACAGAAATTAATCTAGAACCATAGTCTTCTCTTGTCTTGAATGTTCTAGATAGAGATCTTGAATAGCTCCTTACCTTTTTATGGGTTTATATCTCCAATCAATTATTTATAAGTTAAATACTGAAAAGGTTTTTATTTTAATTTTTTATTACTTTTATTTTTTTACAGTCCAGTCATTGCCTCTCTCCTGGTGAGCCCTCTCACAGTTCTTCATCCCATTCCTCCTCCTCTGGTCTCCAAGAAGATGTTCCCCTGCACCCACCAGACCTCTCCACTCCCTGGGGCCTCAAGTCTCTCAAGTGTTAGCTACATCTTCTCTCACTGAGGTCAGAGCACACTGTCCTCTGCTTTATATGTGCTGGGGGCCTCATATCAGCTCATGTATTATACATGTTTGGTGGCTCAGTGTCTGAGAGTTCTCAGGGGTCCAGGTTAGTTGAGACAGCTAGTCTTCCTATGGAGTCACCTTCCTCCTTAGCTTCTTCTAGTCTTTCCCTAATTCAACCACAGGGGTCTCAAAGTCAGTCCAATAGTTGGGTGTGACAATCTGTGTCTGTCTCAGTCAGCTGCTTGTTGGGCCTCTTAAAGAACAGCCATGCTATGCTCCCATCTGTGAGCATACCATATCATCAGTAGTAGTGTCAGTCCTTGGAGCTTCCTCTTGACATGGATCCCAAGTTGGGCCAGTCACTGGAGCATGTTTCCCTCAATCTCTTCTCCATTTGTGTCACTGTGGTTCTTTTAGACAAAACAATTCTGGGACACAGTTTTTAACCGTAAGATGGCAACCCCATCCTTCCACTTGATGCCCTGTTATTCTACTGATGTCAGACTCTACAAACTTCCTCTCCACACTGTTGGGCATTTTATCTCAGGTCCCTCCATTTGGGTCCCGGGAGTCTCTCACCTCCCAGGTCTTTGGTATATTCTAGAGGGTCTCTCTACCTCTCACCACCAAGATTGCATATTTCCATTCATTCTGCTGGCCCTTGGGATTTCTTTCCTGTCTCCCCTCCCCATACCTGATCATGTTCCACTTTTCCCCTTCCCATACCCTCTTCCACCCAAATCCATCCCTTCCTCTGCCTCTTGTGATTGCTGTCTTTTCCCTTCCAAGTAGGTTTGAAGGATCCCCACTTGGGCCCTTACTGCTTGTTAACCTTGAGTTCTATGAATGATGCCCTAGGTGTTCTATACTTTGGAGGCTAATATCCACTTACTAGTGAGTACATACTATGTGTGTCCTTTTGGGTCTGAGATACCTCACTCAGGATGACATTTTCTAGTTCCATCCATTTGCCTGCAAAACTCATTATTAATAGCTGAATAGTATTCCATTGTGTAAGTGAACCACATTTTCTGTATCCATTCTTCTATTGTGGGACATCTGGGTTGTTTCTAGCTTCTGGCCATCATAAATAAGGCCTCTATGAACATGGTGGGGCACATGTCCCAGTGGTATGGTGGGGTATCTTTTGAAGATATCTCGTATCATATTATCCTTCATGGCAATTTCCTACTAGGCTATAATCTAGGGTATCTTAAATGTTTCTACCAAGATTCTGGCTAGAACCATCTTGAATGAGATGGTAACTATGGAATATCTCTACTTTAAATAAGCATCCTGAGAGCAAGCCTGTCCCATTTCCACAAGCAGTCCAGGCCCCAGTAGGCTTTTCACGCCCTTCCCTCTCTAAGTTTCATATGTCTGCACCATCACAATGGTACTGAATTAGTTCTAGAATCCAAGTTTCCAGGCAGATAGATTTCCCTATAGTTTCTGACTGCCAGAGGTTTGTGGAGTCTAGTAGAAGTCCCAGAGCAGCTTTTCTAATCCCTCTGCCTGAGAGTAATACAGTCATCTGTTAAATATCATATATTTATGATTAATCAGAAAAGGGACACTCAAACATATTATAGTGGCAAGGAGATAATGTTATCTTGATTTGAACTATAAAATATGTATAGATTTATGGAAATATTGAAATATTTTACTGTACTCATGGATGTATCAACATTTTATCTGCCAGTAAAAAGGTCTTTAAAATGCTTCAACAGAAACTAAACAAAATCTAGAACTTCTTATCACCAGAAACATTAGTCCACATAGTCCTTGAATGTGTTTCCAATATCCTAAAATGATTCTCTTTTATTCTAAGCAATGTGTGTGTTGGTATTTTTATGGACCTGGCTAATCAAAGCATATTTAGATGTTGAAATTTTCTTTCATATTAGTGATATAGAATGTATTTAAAAGTAAAATCCATGATTTGTACACTATAAAATAAAATGTTTGTAATTCAATGATATTCAGTCTCTTAAAATTTTTATAATTAAGAATTAAGCTCTTCACAAGAAAAGAGGATGGCAAATAGCATTTGAAAGTCAAGTGTGTTGTGTTCTGTTTTTTATTCCCCTGGCAATAAAGCACTATTTGGTCCATGTATCTATGGCAAGGTTCTTATGATTGTTAAGCTCCAAATAGCTGATTTGTTTTCAACGGTATTAGTTTCATATTAAGCTTTGGTCCCCAAGGAAGTACAGATAGACAACTAGAGAAAACAAGCTTAAACAGAGTTTTCTTCACTATTATCAGAAAGCATGTCTCTGGATCAAACCATGATATTATGCCTTTTATCTTCAGAGTAAAATCTTCTAATTAGGTGATTAAGAGTAATTATCAGGTACAATGATGTTTGTGAAGTCATCTGAAGCAAAATGTTTGTCAATTATGAGACACTGGAGGACAGTTTTAGAATAGGCTATCTGTATGTATCACCTTTCAACTTGTCTATGCCTTAGCTGCTTTTTTGTAGACCTTGAAATCTGTAGTGAGAATTTCAGTTTCTTTAAAATCATAGAAATGTTTGGGGAATTTGTTTTTGTTTTAATCTCAGGTGTGGGATATGGGGCTGCCTCAGATTGTTCACAGCAACTGATTATGCCTCGTGTCTGGCAAGAACATGATTTTGCTAGCTGCAGATAGCTTCTGCAAACAAATGAATGGCGTTTGGAGATGCTTGAGAAGGTACGAAAATGCTAGAGCCCTGAGAGAGGCTGCTGTTGTTCCTCATCCTCCTCCTACTCCTTCTGCTCCTCCTGCTGCTCCTGCTGCTCCTGCTCCTCCTTCTGCTGCTCCTGCACCTCCTCTGCTGCTTCTGCTGCTCCTGCTACTCCTACCCCCCTTCTGCTGCTCCTGCTGCGTCTGCTCCTCCTCCTCCTCCTCCTGCTGCTGCTGCTGCTTCTGCTTCTGGAAGCTGCTGGTTGCTGGTTGTTGTTTTCTTGTTGCTGGTTGCTTGTTACAGATACCCTGGTGATGAAGATCAGTTAGCAGGAAGTAGTTTAATGATATTGAAACTCCCTTTCCCTTTCTCTTCTAGCCTTTTTTATCTCCTACATAATATTGGGAGGTTGGAATGGAGAAGAGTAGAGGAAATGGAACTCACAAAGTAACCAAATGTCCAGCTACAAGAACCTTCATCATAAAACCTGAAATTGGGACATCTTAACATTTGTTTCTTTTGATTCTTTGAAATGTATTGAAAGAACACCTAGACCACTGTTTGGTGCTGTGGAGAATGGAGCAAGCCTCTGCACTGTTATGTCTTGATACTGAAGCCTAAATTCAAGTGTTAACTCCTTATAAGTTTTAAGTATTTGCATTCAAGTTTTATCAAGCAATTTATTATACTTCAAAATGAAGAGTTAGCGAAGGTCAAACAAGGAAAGGTCTTTTTTACACTAGATCCTGCAGTTACTTAGAACAGGGAGATTTCTGATGGGAAATGGGACCCGATCCTTGTCCTCAAGAGTCTCCTAAGCCTTGTTTTCAAGAGACTATTTGCTTCTTTCTCTTTTCCTCCTTTGTTTTTTTTTTTTTATTAAGAATATCAGAGAGATCGATGATATGGCTTACTGATAAAGTGCTTGTTACTCAAATGTTAGGAATGGAGTTTATGTTCATGCACTCCCATTTCTCAGAAAGTGGAGATAGAATGTTCCTGGGAAAAGCAGCCTAGTTAGACAGGGATCTAGTGGAGTACGTTGCTTCAATATATATAAAGGTAGAATGTGATCAAGGAAGATAATTCCCAAAATCAACCTCGGGCCCCTGAGATACATGTATATACATGTCTACCTTCATATTCATGCACAAAATCATATATAAATACACACATATACACATAAAACAGAAAAGAACACTAGAAATAAAATAGCTGATAAAACAATGAAGATATTGGCCAATAAGCTAGAGCCATAGTTAGGAAATACCTTGAGCTCTTTGTTAAGACCCCAGAGGGATACAAGTTAATGCCCTAAAACATAAGGTGTTTTTGATAAGCAATGACTGATACAGGTCTCAACTCTAGTGTTTTTTTTTTTTTCTAGAAAACATTGAACAGCTTCACATATGTCAACCAGTTGTACCAAATCTTCTTGAGAAATAGGAACTCTCTAGTACTTAAGTTATTCTAATCTAAAATTCTGAGATGTACTTAAGAGAATAAATTATTGGCATATGCCACATATCTGAATATTCCCAAGTCCCTGAAAAGCCTTATCTAAAAACATTGATAATAAATAATTTAGTTAAGGAACATTTTTAAATATTGAAAACAGTAGTATTAAAAGAGTCAAAATGGCATTAATTGTTAATGATTTTTCATAAATTTTATAAATATTTCTCTAGTGTTGTATTTTAGTGATATATCAAAGTAAAATGAAACCAGGTATGGTAAATATACTTCTATAATCCCTGCACTAGGAGCCTGAGGCTGAACCAGGAGCATAAGAAGTTTGATTTCATCTTGGTCTACATAGCAGACCCTATCTTAGAAAAAGAAAAAGCAAAAGCATTGAGGCCTGCCCCTCCTCCCCAGCATAGCTGTAGTTATTTTATTCCATACCCGCCAGTCACTGACACAGAATATTAGCTTTTCTGAGAGCAGGGTCATGGTAACCATATTCCCTGTTATGTTCTGCATGTTTTGAGATTTGTTAATCTTAAGAAATTTCACATCCATAAGCTTCTTTTGGGACCAATCAGAATAAAGGTCAGTGAGAACCTTTCTGTCTAGCTAGCTAAAACAGCTTGAGTTAGGGCCAATTGCCCTGACATGCTATGTATCAGTTAAATCACTGTGGGATTTTTGTTTGTTTGTTTGGTTTTTTTTCCTTTATAGCTGGTCCTGAGAAATGTCCAGCCCTAACTCCTGAAAATATGCTCTGACCCTGATCAATCATTTTGGGATGTACATTCAATAAACTAGCACTGTTCAACTGTAGGCCAGAGTCTGAGTGGTTTGTGTAGAGATTCCTGAACACCACCCCCCCCCCGCAAAAAAGGAGAGCAATTTATCTTATCAGGATTTCTTTTGTGATTTTTTTTCAGATTATCTATCTTTATAAGTTTACATCTGTCTTTGTTCCAGCTAGAGTTTAGTTAGGTATCCAATGAAGAATTTACTGACTTGATTTTATTGAAATAATTGAAGGTCATTTTTATCTTCTTTATTAAACATGATTGACAAAACATTCAGCTATTCCAATCTAGTGATTGAAATTTGAATGGAAGTTCTGATCTGGGGCTATCATTTCTTTTGTGGGACATAAATGTCTACTTGTGGATGAAATCCATCATTTCAGACTATTTTCCTTATAACACATGCCAAATAATTTTGGGGGGAAAGTCCATATGCCAACTTTCATTATTAAACTTCTTTTCTATTTTTGAAAATTAATTTTAGAACCATTTTATGTTGTCCAAAAGTGTAGCACATGAAGATTTTGAGTGGCATTCTATTAAGCTCTGGTGTTACTGTGTGAGCAGCTGATATCTTTGTGATATTTCATCTATCCAGAAGTTTGACACAGCCTTTTTCATTGATGTCTAATTTGATGGTTTGTACCAAATTTATGGATTTTCTCTGAAATAGCTTTTATATATTCCGTCCAGAGGCCATTTTTAAGAATTTTAAATATTGGATAATATTCACTTTATGAGTCTTCCCATTATTTATGTCCAAGTTCATTATTGTTATATGTAGGGAAAAATCACCTGGTTTTGAAAGGCTATCTTATGTGTAGCTGTATTTCTGAAGTTTCATTGATTCTATTAATATTTAATTCTTTCTGCCTTTATATGTGTTATTATTTTGAAAAGCTTAATGTGATGCACACACACAAATGAACAATTATTTCTTCATTTTGAGTGGTTTTCATTAGATATAATTCAGGTAAAAAAAGTATTCTTCATAAGATTTTTCCAGAGCCTTCCATGAACCCAGGGGTGTGGAATGATTAACAGAAGCTATATTACCATCTTTTTGTCTGTTATAAATGTACTCAACTGGGGTGTACCAGAGAGGAAGTCTTAGTGAACTATTTCCGCAGGGGAAAAAAAATGCTGTAAGGCTCCCAGGACTCAATGGGAATGACCTTAACCAAAATGTCCAAAGGTGGGGAGATGGAACGTGAAGAAATGACCTCCAGTAGTGAAATATGGCCCACAGTGGAGGGAAGGGGACACCATCCCATCCTCAAAACATTTGACCCAGAATTGGTCAGGTCTAAAAGAAATGCAGGGACAAAAATGGAACAGAAATTAAAGGAATGGCAGACCAGACCAGCTTAGGATACATCCCATGGACATGCAACAAATTCTGACATTGTTACTGATCCTATGCTGTGCTTGCAGACAGAAGCCTCCCATGTCTGTCCTCTGAGAGCCTATACTAGCATCTGACTTGGGCAGATGCAGATACTTACAGTCAACCATTGGACTGAGGTCGGGGACTCTTATGGAAGACTTAGGGGAAGGACTAAAGGAGCGGAAATGGTTGACAACCCCATAGGAAGACCATTAGTCTCAACTAATCTAGAACCCTGGGAACTCCCATAGACTAAGCCACTAACCAAAGTGCTGGTCCAAAGCCCCCAACACATATGTAACAGAGGATTGCCTTGTCTGGCCTCAGTGGGAGAAAATGTTTGAAATCCTATAGAGACTCAATATGCCCAGAGGTGAAGGGGAGGGGAATTGGGTGAAAAACTCCGGGAGGGGGAACTAGGAGGGGGCAACATTTGGGATTAAATTAATTAATTAATTAATAATAATAAAAACGCTAAAAAGGTTAACAGAAATAAGCTAAACTTTGAACAAAACAGTTTTCAATTTGTTTTGTGTTAGTTTCTTAGGGGCAGTCGTTAAGGACTATTTTGTTCATTTTTTATATCCCTAGGACCTAAAATAAGATTAGCAAATGATAGCACCTAGCAAATATTTGGTTGCTATTGAATAAAACAAAACTGCAGAAATACATTTATCTATGAGAGAAAAGTGATATCAAAGAAAACAAATCTGTAGACCTTAGAATTAGCCTTATCCAAATTTCTCTATTAGAAAATGCCAATAATGTCTACTCTTCCATTATGTATGCTCTCTCTCATCTTTGCCATATGCTGAACATGAGGGCCAGTCATACACTCCATTCTCATGTCTAGTAGTTGGCTAGAAAAAGGCATGGGCATGGACAGCTTTCTGTCCATCAAGACTTGTAAATACCATTGTTTTAATTTGTACACTTCAGACAAATATATAGCCAACATAATGATGATTATGGAGCAAAAGCATAGGAAGACTGTGGCTTCAAGATGCCATTAGTGAGTTTCTGAAATAACCTTAAATTTTTCAACCTGGAGACTTTGTGTGTTGTGTACTAATATTCATATGACTTATTATTAGGTTTCTAGTTACTAACTGTGGGATGAAAGCCATGAATCCATTGCTGCAAAAGAGGTTTAAAAGTGCATGATAACATAAATAGTCTGGTGCACCATATAAAAAATTTTATGTGCATTATGTTCTTTTAAAATAAAGTATGTCAGGAGAATATACTGGATTGTGGGGCTTGGCTTTCCCAGGGATTGAAGTGAAGTACTCATGACAATATTCAGGAAGAATGAAGAGTTCAATGTATCTGAAAATGACAGAAGGAAAGGAGATGGTAAGCAGGAACATGCGAATAGTGTGAGAGCCTATAGGTTATTTATATAAGCTTTTCAGCAGTGGAGTGCAATAACCCACTTGTGATTTAGTGATTGCTCTGGCCTAAGTGTTGGCTAAGGTGCAAAAATGCGGGTAGAACCAAGGAGGCCTGATCATGGTCTTTTGCAGTCCTGGCATGTGAAATGGCTGGTGCAGATCAGAGTGACAGCAATCAAAATGGCAAAATGTATTCAAACTCTGAATTTTATTTAAAGGATCTGGCAGAATATGTTGATAGATAGGATGTGGTCTGTGAAGAATAAAAGAATAGAGATGGAATGTACTATAAAAGAGGAAAAGCAAGCAGAGTATTTGAAGGACTATTCAATCTATGGATTCCTTAAGAAATATGGCATGTACATCTCTCTCTCTCTCTCTGTGTGTGTGTGTGTGTGTGTGTGTTTGTGTGTGCACGCACACATGTGTGTATTTGTGCATATGTGTGTGCATGTATTTGTATTTTATACATTTCTTTAACTTTAGTAATTTGAATGGTAATGTGCATGACTGATTTTGTGATACACAGTAGATTTATAGTTATGATCAAGTAAAAACTAAGATGAAACACCAACTATTGAAGAGTGTAAACAGTTCTGGAAGATATGAGAACTATTCACCTCAGATACTATTTCACATTAACATTTTTCTTTGGGAAAATCTGACATATCATTCAGTACTGTTTCTTTGGTTTATTTTATAAATATGTAATTTATTTAGATTTTGAATCCCTTGAAGTAGCCTAATCTTATATTAATAAATATTTACATTGTTATAGCTCATGTTTTATCTAAAAAAGTTGTTTGAGCAGTGCTTATAAAGTGAAGGAATTAAATATCAACTAGTTCACAACTTCAGTGGCTTGAGATTTAAACACTTTGTACAATCATTATACCCTTTTGAGTTAATGGACATTTTTAGAGAGACAAACATTTTTATATTGGGAACTGAAAATTTTCCTTTTCCAGGCCAGAACTCAGTTTCAAAACACAGCCAGGATAATGTCTAATTACTAAACCACCAGGAGACTGAGAATTCCAATTTTAGTGTGAAAATGAAATGGAAGATGATGTTGAATAAGAATGTCCTCATTAGTCTTCAAAACATTCTCACTTTTAAAGGTTGGCAAAAGTCTTAGAACACTGGACTGACTTCCAGGAAATAGCTTGAATAAACCAGAAATATTGTTGTCTTTCTTAAATAAAAATCTTCAGTGGAAAGCAATTTTTAAAAGGTTCTTATCTGTAAGTTACTATGATGTTCTATAACAAAATAAAAAAATTATATACATGATTTTCTGTTTTGTTACATTAAACACATGATGCAGTGAAATTTTTATAACTACATTTTTGGAAATGGGCAATGACTTTCTTGTTAGAAATGCTATCATAGTTTAGAATCCCCCAAATCATGCTCAGAGATAAATGTTTCTGTTGATCCTTTCAAGAAATATTAAAATATATATTTTCAAGAGTGACCAACACAGAAGCAGGTGAATGGCAGAGAGGCAAAGATGATATAAAATTGTGCAAATTCAGTTGTTGCAAAAAATAAAAGAGAGCAGGGGAACTTTAGATTATAATTTACTTTATGTATAAGCTTCAGACAAGTTGCCGCACTTCATCAAACTGCCGTTGCTTAGCCAATCAAGAGGGTACATGGGGACAGAAGGTAAAGATATAAGAAGAGAAGCAATATCCAGGCTGAAAAAGTAGCCACACAAGTTTGAGGACAGTGACCTAGAGATTTGAACTAAGTGGTTCCAAAAGTACATCAAAGACTTTTGCTTTATCTACACCAAGGAAAACTCTGAATTTGTAGGAACTGGAGAAATGCTACATAGATATCAGCTCCTTGTGGGACGCACCTTGAAAATTCAAAAAAGCATAACTAACAGCAATAAAGCAGGTACAATATAAACAATTAGACCACAATTAAAGGGCTGTCATTTCATGAGCAGAATTTGTTGAGTTTGTTGAACTGAAGTTCATTGAAGAGTGGAAGATAGTGAGTTTAACTTGGCCTTTAAAGATGTGGAAGACTACTGATTTGTTTGAGTTAATTTTATAGCCAGCCACTTTGCTGAATTTCTTTATCAGCTTTAGGAGTTCTCTGGTGGAATTTTTGGGTCACTTAAGTATATTATCATATCATCTGCAAATAGTGACACTTTGAATTCTTCTTTTCCAATTTGTATCCCTTTGACCTCCTTTCGTTGTCTAATCGCTCTGGCTAGGACTTCGAGTACTATATTGAACATGTAGAGAGAGAGTAGGCAGCCTTGGGTAGTGGGAGTGCTTCAAGTTTCTATCCATTTAGTTTGATGTTGGCTACCGGTTTGCTGTATATTGCTTTTACTATGTTTAGGTATGGGCCTTGAATTCCTGATCTTTCTAAGACTTTTTACATGAAGGGATGTTGAATTTTGTCAAATGCATTTTTAGCATCTAATGAAATGGTTATGTGTTTTTTCTTTGAGTTTGTTTATGTAGTGGATCAACAAAATATGTAATATTTATGTTTTAGCTTCTAGCAACTCAAAACTCAAATAATATGCCATATCTAAAATATCTTCAATATTGTTCTCATAGGAAGTAATACAATTCTTTAGAATTCTCAACTGAGGAAACTCGAATGACGGAGAAGCACCTAAAGGAATGTTTAATATCCTTAGTCATCACAGAAAATCAAAATGACCCTGAGATTCCACCTCATACCAGTCACAATGGTTAAAATAAAAAATTCAGGTGAGAGCAGATTCTGGCTAGGATGTGGAGAAAGAGGAACACTCCTCCATTGCTGGTGGGATTGTAAGCTGGTACAACCACTCTGGAAATCAGTCTGGAGGTTCCTCAGAAAATTGGACATAGTACTACCTAAGGACTCAACTATACCACTCCTGGGCATATACCCAAAAGATGTTCCAACATGTAATAAGGACACATGCTCTACTATGTTTATAGAAGTCATATTTATAATAGCCAGGAGCTAGAAACCCAGATGTCCCTCAATAGAGGAATGGATAGAGAAAATTTGGTACATTTACACAATGGAATACTATTAAAAACAATGGCTTTATGAAATTCTCAGGCAAATGGATGGGTTTAGAGAATATCCTGAGTGAGATAACCCAGACACAAAAGAATACATATGGAATGTACTCACTGATAAGTGGATATTAGGAAAAGAGTGTGGAATATTCACAATATAATACATGGACTACATGAAGCTCAAGAGGAAGGGAGACCAAAGAGTGGATGCTTCAGTTCTACTTAGAAGGGGGAACAAAGTAATCAAGGAAAATAGAGGGTGTGAGAGACTTGGGAGGAAGAGAAGAGAAGAAGGGGGAAAAAGAAGGTAAGAATCAGGTATTGGAAGAGATGTACAGACGGTCAGGAAATTAAAGTTGTGTAGCAGTGGGGGTTAGGGGTTGCAACCAGAAAGTCCCAGTAACTAAGCAAACAACAGCCTTCCAGGACTCCATGGGGATGGCGTTAGTTGAAATATCCCACAAAGGGTAGGAAGAACTTGTAGGGACCATATTCAGAGGTTAGGCATGTCCCCCCTGGTTGAGGGATGGGGCCACTCACCCATCTCCAAAATTTTATCCCAGAATTGCTCCCGTCTAAAGGAAATACAGGGACAAAGAGCGGAACAGAGGAAAATCCTGAAGGAAAGGCCATCCAGAGATTGTCCCACCTGGGGACACATCCCACATGAAGACACTAAACCCAGACACTATTGCAGATGCCAAGAAATGTTTGCTGACAGGAGCCTGATACAGCTGTCTCCTGAGAGGCTCTGCCAGTTCCTGACCAATATAGATACTGATGTACACAGCCAAACATTGGACTGAGTGTGGAGACCTCAATGGGGAATTTATGGCAAGGACTGTAGGAGTTGAAGGGGCTTGCCACCTCATAGGAAGAAGAACAATATCAACCAAACAGACCCCCAAAGTTCCCAGGGACTAAACCACCAACCAACGATTACACAGGGGGTACCCATGGCTCCTGCTGCACATGTAGCAGAGGATTGCCTTATCTGGCATCACTGGGAGGGGAGCCCCTTGGTCCAGTGGAGGCTTGATGACCCAGGATAGGCTGATGAGGCAGGAGTGGGTGGGTGCATGAGGGAGCACCTTCATAGAGGCAGGCGATAAGGGTCTTGTGGAGGGGAAACTTGGAAGAGGGATAACATTAGAAATGTAAATAAGAAAAGAAAAAAGAATTTATTTCTTCAATAAATCTGGGTATTTGAAAAAAAAGATGTGGAAGACTTAATTATAAGAGGTGATGCCATTTGAAACAGATTAAAAAGTAAGATTTTTGTGGTACAAACACACATACAGAGGGGGTAGGGAGAGAGGAAAAGGGAGAGGGACGGGGGTGGGGAGAGAGGATAAGGAGGAAGAACATGAGAGATTGGGATATGATTAAAAGTACTGAAGGATAGGGAAAGGGGATGGACACTGCCTTTGTCTCTCTGTGAGCCTCATAGGAAGCTCATGAACCAAGATTTTAAAGCCAGGCACTGTGTTAAGCAGAAATTGCTGCATCTTTGTACCATTGTCTTATCCAGTGATTGACAGGTTGTCTGGAAAATAATCATGACTAAGACAAGCTAAGACAGTGTCTGAACAGTAGCTGATGGCTTTTACACTTTTACTTCCTTTCTGACTGTTTCACAAGTGCTTTCTTGAAGGGGATTCTAAGTGATATAGTTCCCTCAATGCACACATGAATGAATTCAAGATGGAGTTTACAAGGCATGGCAGACAATGGCTGTGATAATAGGCCAAGAAGCGATGTGGCCATTTTTCTTTGGATTGAAACACCTGGGATCTTTCCTGATAACAGCTTTGGATATATGCCAATTTAAAATGTTTTAGAACCAAACAACTGAATTATTCCACTCAGACACATGTTGTCAAAGAAGGGGATGGAGCAGATTCAATGCTCAAGTTCAACTAAAGGAAAATAAGTTGCCTGAAACAAGAGATGAGGGAGGAGAAAGAAGTAACTGAAATGGAAAATGACCAGGTGCAAAGTGTAACTTTCCTTTATTAGTAGACCTAAATCTAATTCTGTTCCAACAGAATCAATTTACTTTATGCAAAAATGACTTCTTTGTGACTTGCTAGACCATTATCTTCATTTTTGTTCTCTAGAATTTTTTATGTTCTTTAGTATGTATCCTATTTTGAACTCGTGAATTTATTGTTAGGGCTGAAAAGCATACAAATGTAACATCTTTCTAATCCTAAGAGGCAGTTATTTTGTCCACATTTTACACAAAACTGAAGCTGGATCAATGCAGCCAACAATGGCACCCTGCAATTAGAATTGACTAAGGCAGTTATGGCCAAGCAGACAAAGCATGGTCCTGAAAACCTGCAATAGGATCAAGAGGTTGGAAAACATTCTCAATGACAGGAGTGGAGTGAATCTTGGAAAACAGATGTGTGTATCAGTCTCCAGTTGTGGAAAGGAACATATCACCTGTCCATTTTAGCCAGAGCTTCAGAGGCAAATATGAAGCTCATGAGTTTAGTAGTGTTCTAGCTAAGAGTTTGAATCCAAACTGTCCACATATAAACAGAGACAAGCAACTCAGTTCTAAAGAGGTCTGATTTCTTTCATAGATTATTTTAAGGAGAACCGAGTTATAAACAATTAATATTCTGGAATGAGGCTAAAAAAATGGCACACTGCTGTGTTATTTGGCATGCACAATGATGAGCTAGATGATGCTCAATGATGCTTTAGGTTTATTGCAACCAAAATAATTACAATATAATCACATCATTTACCTCCTTTTTCCCTCCCTCCAACCTTAGAAGCTGTGCTGGTAAATGAAGACATTTCTAAGCAAGCCTGAGTACTTTTTCCAATACGTGTAAAATTAAAGATCAGTTAGCTACATTTTTACTCTCTTCAAGGTCCATAAAATGATGATGAATCTCAGAGAAGATTGTTATAGTTGAGGAGTTCTGGCATTAAACATGATTGGCACACCATAACTTTTAATGAAAGTGAATAGCCCAGATCTCTATGTTGAAAAAACTTGGGCATGTGGATCATTGAAAATTATTTTTGGAACAATAAATAGCATGAAAATGAAAATGAAAATGAAGACATGGTATTAAATCATAGTGTCTTTGTTTTAGGCTGTAATTTCACTGCTAAGTATATGCTGTCTTTACTGTCCACAATTATATTCTATCAATTATAAAAAAGAAAGAATTAATTTTTTAGAAATGGCAGTAATGAAACAATGAACTTGGTTTCCCCATATATTAAATAGAATTTCTTCATACCAGGAAACTGATCGTAATATTTAGGTTTTCAAGAGCTGAGTTTCATGAAGCTTCATTGGCCTCCACAATGACTATGGGACCAATTTATAGGCTGATTTGGGAAAAGGAACACATCATAGTACCATTTCAGCTAGGATTTAAAAGACAAGTGTGATTTGTGGTGTCACCCATGTGAGTGAAGCAGGAGAAAAAAGAGACAATAATCTTGTTACATTAAATGAAAATCTGTGTCAAGTTTTACTAGTAATTTTTTTCTGATGAGACAATATCTATGGCAACAATGCCTAGTCTAACACACTCTATCCAAGCTTAGAAAATGCCTCTGAATTGGCATCTCATTTCAGTTTATAGTACATGTATTTTATGTAGAAATGTTTAGTTTTTAAGTACACCTTTATAGTATGCATATTATTCCTAACTTCTGCTGGTATCTCAATGTGATTAGATTAAAGCAGCCTCAGTAGCCATGCTATACAACTTGCCTGGCTTTCTCAGCTTTATATTCTTATTCATAGCCTGATTTGCATAGAGTGAATCTTACTTATACCTGGTGTAATAATAGTGGAAAGGACCAAAATAGCAATGACTGCAAAGTGTCAGCCATGGCAGTGTGTGGTACACACTATACTAAACAACAGCAGCAACAACATCAAAAAACAAGACAAAAACAAAACCCTAGAAGAGCTACAAAGTGGAGGGAGTTGAGAGCTTTAGTTCCTGAGTGTAGCCTTAGTGGATAAGGCTCCCCAATGGGAAAAGCCTTGGCTCAGAGTTTAAAGAAAAACAGACATGAATGGGTAACTGTTTCACTTCTGGACACATATAAAAGGGCTCTATATGATGCCTGCAGTCAGTAGACTAAATAGTATTTCTACCATTTTAGCCTCTACTATGTTTCCTTGACTTGTATTTATCTGTACTCTTCCACCCCTTTAACTGCAACATAATCACAGAAGTTCAGCATTAGAATGAACTAAGACTCTTTTATCTTGCTGTTGTGAAAACTAGGAACCAGCAACTAGAGAAGATCTGGCAACTTCATAGACTCAGGTAATTATCCTGAAGGAGCCTCCATCACTACATAAACATTCCCCTGCCTATTCTTTGCTGTTCTTGGTTGATTAACTTTAGTCAGCCAAGAAATAAAAATCTATTATTTGTGATAGAAATTATATTTAAGTGACAGTAGACTCCTTTTAGCTTATGAAGTCAATGAAAATGACTTCTTGATTATTTTCTCTAGAAATCTCCCTTCATCATAAAGTGGAACTGCAAAATTACTCACCAGAGTAAAAGAATATTTCTTCCTTCAGAGACTACTTATATTTCCAGGTGTTTTTCCCACATGGGAGGGGAAAATGTCCTCTATTCTTGGGCTCACATTTGGAAAAGATGTTAACCACACATCAATTTTTTTTTTTTATTCCACAGCTCTGGCCCAGGACAAAGTTCTACTTTTTCTTGGAATTGCAAGCTTATTTTTTTATTGCTGCTTAGTAATATTTTGCCTTTATGAAATGCTCCTGTGTACAGTCCACTACTTGAAATTTTGAAAGGTGCCCTAGGTTAAAAATATTATCCTTGCGGGCTTTGAGTAAAACCAAGATTTTTTTCATCAACTTTGAGCTTTTCTGAGTGATGGGAAGAATTCTTTGTATTGTACATGCACTGAAGCTTCAATGGGTGGTGTTAAATTTTTAAAACTGAGGCCAGCTTTCTTGATGCTTTAATGTCAGAATTTTATTATTGACTTTTACATTATTTGAATATGAACTTACCTTTTTAATGTGTGTGCATGCCTTTCAGCTTTAATTAAAACTGTTGATTTTTATCAAGGTACATTAAAAATTTACAAGTTATTATCTGAGAAAATCTTTTTTTGGCAATTCTCTAGTCAAGACCCTGAGATCTCAGCAAAGAAAGAGAAAGAAAGAAAATCCTTAAATCTCATTAAACTTGCATTGAAATAGAGGGTGGCATACTATTCCAAAGAAGATAAAGAAATACAAACAATGATTTTTAGATCTTACTGAAGTACTTTAAAAAACTAAACATGGTAAAACATGCTGGAATAGGTATACAGTTCTAGACTATGGTAAAAAATGGGCTCTCCAAGGAAATTCTTTGTCCTGAAACAGAAAAGATGGGTGACTAAAGGTGAGAACATTATACCAATACAGGAGAGTAGTGTGCTTGCTTTTCTTTCTCATATACCTTTAATTTCCTCCTCTAAAATTCTCACTGGCTGAGAGTCAGAAATTTGGACGCAGCCTGAAAAGGACTATCTTTATTCCCTTTTCTGAGAAAAATCTTATAAGCAGGACTACGAATAAAATTTAATGTCAAAATACATGCCTGGACCTCCTTGAGACTTATGTGCAATAAGAACTCTTTGACCTTTTGGAACTTGTTTTTGTCTAATTCTCATGTAAATTAGTCCAGAGTGCATTTCAAATCCCACTAGAATCTCTTGCTGAAGGAAAGTTCTTTAACTAAAAATGTATTTATGACAGGGCTCAATACCCAGCTAGTCTCTCAGGAGTGTGGACAGGCCTGTGAGTATAGATAGGACCATCCCTGTTGCTCAGAGGAACATGCCCAGAACTCTCAGGACAAAGGAACCCAGGGACAGCCTATAAAGGGAGACTTGTGGTTTCCTTCTGCAACCAGAGCTGATGCTGGGCCACAGAGCTATATACACAAATACCGCCAGGAGAGAGCTGGTCTCCCAGGAGTGCCTACACATGTATGAGCACAGGTAAGACCATAATTTCTGTTCAAATCCTGGCACAAGAGGAACCTGCTCAGAGCCATCAGGACACAGGAACCAAGGATCAGCTAGGAACAGGATCCTTCTGGTTTCTGTCTGTACCCCAGAGCTGACTTTGTACCACAGCTCTCCATACCTAAATTCCTCCCAGAGAGAACTGGTCTCCCAAGAGTACTGATACTCAGGCTTGCAGAACAGACAAGCCACATTTAGAGACAGCAAGGCCAGCTAACACCAGAGATAGTCAGATAGCGAAAGGCAAGTGCATGAATATAAGCACTAGAAACTAAGGCTACTTGGAATTATCAGAACCCACTTCTCCCACCACAGTGAGCCCTGGTTACCCCAACACACCAGAAAAGCAAGACTCTGATTTAAAATCCCATTTCATGATAATGATAGAGGACTTTAAAAAGGATACAAATAACTCTCTTTAAAAATTACAAGAGAACACAGGTAAACAGCTAGAAGGCCTTAAAGAGAAAACACAAAAATTCCTTAAAGAATTTCAGAAAAACACAACCAAACAGATGAAGGAACTTTAAAAAAGCATCCATGATCTAAAAATGGAAATATAAACAGTAAAGAAATCACAAAGGGGGACAACACTGGAGATAGAAAACCTAGGAAAGAGATCAGGAGACATAGATGTGAGCATCACCAACACAATACCAGAGATAGAAGAGAGAATCTCAGATGCAGAAGATACCATAGAAAACAATGACACAACAGTCAAAGAAAATGCAAAATGCAAAAAGCTCCTAACACAAAACATCCAGGAAATCCAGATCACAATGAGAAGAGCAAACCTAAGAATAATAGGTATAAAAGAAAGTGAAGAATTCCAAATTAAAGGGCAGTATATATCTTCAAAAAAGTTATAGAAGAAAACTTCCATAACCTAAAGAAAGAGATGCCCATGAACATTCAAGAAGACTATAGAACTCCAAATAGATTCAACTAGAAAAGAAATTCCCCCTGTCACATAATAATCAAAATAAATGTGCTAAACAAACAAAGAAAATTAAAACCAGTAAGGCAAAAAGTCAAGTAAAACATAAAGTCAAACCTATCAGAATTACACCAGACTTCTCACCAGAGACTATGAAAGCTAGAATATCCTGGATATGTTTCATACAGACCCTGAGAGAACACAAATGCCAAACTAGACTACTATATCCAGCAAAACTCTCAATTACCATAAATGGATAAAACAAGATATTCCATGACAAAACCAAATTTATACAATAACTTTTCACAAATCCATTCCTACAAAGGATAATAAATAGAAAATGCCAATACAAGGAGGGCAGCTACACCCTAGAAAAAGTAAAAACAATCTTTTTTCAACAAACCCAAAAGAAGACAACCACACAAACCTAAAAATAACATCAAAACTAACAAGAAGCAACAATCACTATTCCTTAATATCTCTTAACATCAATGGATTCAATTCTCCAATAAAAAGAAATAGACTAACTGACTGGATATGTAAATAGGACCCAGCATTTTGCTGCATACAGGAAATGAACCCCAGTCTCAAAGACAAACATTACTTCAGAGTAAAGGGCTGGAAAACAATTTCCAAGGAAATGGTCCCAGGAAACAAGCTGGAGTAGTCATTGTAATATCAGATAAAATTGACTTTCAACTAAAAGTCATCAAAAAAGATAAGGAAGTGTATTAGTTTGGGTTCTCTAGAATCACAGAATGTATGGGCCGTCTCTATATAGTTAGGGAATTTGTCGATGACTTACAGTCTATAGTCCAACTCCCCAAAAATGGGCAGCAGCAGCTGTGGATGGAAGCCCAAGGATCTAGCAGTTGCTCAGTCCCACGAGGCAAGCAGGCATGGAAGAGTGAGTAAATCTTCCTTCTTCCAATGTCCTTATATATCTCCAGCAGATGGTGTAGCCCAGATTAAAGACTGTAGGTCTCCAGCAGAGGGTGTGAACCAGATTAAAGGCATGTGCCTCCATGCCTTTAATCCCAGATGATCTTGAACTGGGAGGTCTCCTTGTCTTAATCTTCTGGAATTCATAGCCATTATGCTTCAAGATCTCCATGCCAAGATCAAGGTCAGAAACTTATATCTCTGAGCCTCCAGATTAGGATCATAGGTGAGCCATCCAATTCTAGATTGTAGTTCATTCCAGATATAGTCAAGTTGACAACTAGGAATACACCTGGTTGTCACCCCTTCTCAACTTGACACAAATAATATCTCATGTCCACATGAAACAATAACAAGGTCATGAATATGCCTAACATGATATAACTATTCCTCGTACAATCGCAAACGCATTTGTAAATTTACAAAGGGGCAATGTCCCTTGGGAACATTCTTTTAGTATCTCAGTACCAATTGATGTTAAAGGAATTGGAAGAAAGACAAATGTATCTTTAACAAAATAAGATAGAAGAATTCTTATTACTTATATTCCTCATTTCTGCAACTGGTTATGTGGCCTTAGCTGGTATTTATAACTACCTTCCTCTGCTACCTATTCTGTAATTCCTTCACCTTCAGCAAGGACCTCCGCAGGTCTTGGCTCTTTTCCTGGAGGATTGACCCATACCTTCATTCCTGATGGGTCTGTGTCCTTTGCCATCCTGCTTGGATTAGGCTATTGTAGTTTCCCAGTGACTTTAATCACAGGACATTGTAGTACTAAGAGATGCCCTAGGGGATCTCCTGCACTCCAGACATAATCCTGCTTACCTCCCTTGTGGAGAGGCAATCCAATTTCCCCATGGTAATCTGGAACTATCACCCCTCCTAACACTGTTATTCCTTTCTTAGCTTGTTGGTTTAAGGGCATTAGAAGTCCAAAATCGCCAGGGGGAAATCTGAGCTTACAGTTCAATGGAATGTTTGCTGTGGCTTCTGGTAGGAGTAACTCCCCCCTCTGGAACCAAAACTTCTAAGCCAGCAGAACCTAAAGTTGTGGGGACAGGAAGCAAACATTTTCCTAGAGGGTCACTAGGAGTGATAGTGAGTGGAACTATTCCCTTTTCCACCCGATTCCTGGACTCAAGCAAGCCAATAAGGAACATCCCTCCCTGGCCTCTGCGTCAGCTCCTGCTTCCTGACCTGATTGAGTTCCAGTCCTGACTTCCTTTTGTGATGAACAGCAATGCAGAACTGTAAGCTGAATAAACCCTTTCCTCCCCAACTTGCTTCTTGGTCATGATGCTTTGTCCAGGAATAAAAACCTTGACTAAGACGGGAAGTGTAGAGAGCCTTATTGGGGTACTGCACTGCCTGGCGGAAAGTTGACATTGGCCAAGGACAAGGACTTCAAGCAGGAATCTGACATTAGGACATCATAGGGAAGTAGGTTAAGGCAGGGATTTTAGTCTTAGGGTGGAATGAGAGAATCAAGCTTCAGGCAAGATTCTGGGCTTGGACAACGAAGTAGGCTCAGGTATTTTGGTCATTCTTACAACTGTCACTGAAGTGATCATGGGACTTTGCTTATTGCCTTGACAATTTTGTGTTTACTATCTTGCTTGTTCCTCATTGTACTACTATTGATCTTAATTCCTGCATGTAGTTAAATTGGTATAAAAGTGGATTGGAAATTATTAAATCTGCCTTCAGTCTCAGAATTGACTGGGGTCATGCTGCAGTTTTGTCTAATTGTCTCTTTTTAATCCTCACTCCTGTGCTGGAGAACCTGGTGACTGACAGAGCAGGCTTGGTCAAGGAAGGATACTTCATACTCATCAAAGGAAAAATCTACCAAGAACTCTCAATTATGAAGATCTGTGCTCCAAATGAAAGGGTATTCACATTCATAAAAAAAACTTTACTAAAGCTCAAAGCACAGATTGCACCTGACACAACAATTGTTGGGGACTTCAACTGCTCTCATCAATTGACAGATCAAAGAAATACAAAATAAACAGAGACACAGTGAAACTAACAGAAGTTTAGACCAAATGGATTTAATAGATATCAATAGAACATTTCATGTTATATCAAAAGAATATAACCTTCTTTGCAGCACCTCATGGTATCTTCTCCAAAACTGACCATATAATCGGTCACAAAATAGACCTCAACAGATATAAGAAGATTGAAATAATCCCATGCCTCCTTTCAGATCACTACAGATTAAGACTGTTCTCCAATAGCAACAAAAACAACAGAAATCCCACATACACATGGAAGCTGAACAATGCTCTACTCAATGACAACTTGCTCAAGGTAGAAATAAAGAAAGAAATTAAAAACTTTTTAGAATTTAATGAAAATGAAGGTACAATATACCCAAACATATGGGACATAATGAAAACAGTGTTAAGAGGAAAACTCATAGCTCTGAGTGCCTCCAAAAAGAAGCTAGAGAGAGCATACACTAGCACCTTAACAGCACACCTGAAAGCGTTAGAATAGAAAGAGGCTAAAACATCCAAGAGGAGTAGAAAGCAGGAAATCATCAAACTCAGGGGCTGAAATCAACCAAGTAGAAACAAAAAGAACTATACAAAGAATCAACAAAACCAGGAGCTGGTTCTTTGAGAAAATCAACAAGATAGATAAACCTTTAGCCAGACTAATCAGAAGGCACAGAAACAGTATCCAAATTAACAAAATTAGAAATAAAAAGGGAGATATAACAACAGAAACTGAGGAAATTCAAAAATCATAAGATCCTACTACAAAAGCCTATACTCAACATAACTGGAAAATCTGGATGAAATGGACAATCTCCTAGACAGATACCAAATACCAAAGTTAAATCAGGATCAGATAGACCACCTAAACAGTTCTATAACTCCTAAAGAAATCGAAGTGGTCACTGAAAGTCTCAGAACCAAAAAAAGCTCAGAACCAACTGGGTTTAGTGCAGAATTCTATCAGACCTTTAAAGAAGACCTAACACCAATACTCTTCAAACTATTCCACAAAATAGAAACAGAAGGAACACTACCCAATTCACTCTATGAAGCCACAATTATGCTGATACCAACACCATACAAAGATCCAACAAAGAAAGAGAACTTCAGGCCAATTTACCTTATGAATATTAATGCAAAAATACTCATTAAAATTCTTGCCAACTGAATCCAATGATCATTCACCATGATCAAGGTGGCTTCATCCTAGGGATGCAGGGATGTTTCAATATATGGAAATCCATCAATGTAATCCACTACATAAACAAACTCAAAGAAAAAACCACATGATCATTTCATTAGATGCTGAAAATGCATTTGACAAAAATTCAGCATCCCTTCATGTTAATAGACTTAGAAAGATCAGGAATTCAAGGCTAATATCTAAAAATAGTAAAAGCAATATACAGCAAACTAGTAGCCAACACTAAGCTAAATGGAGAGAAACTTGATGCAATCCCACTAAAATCAGGTAATAGACAAAGCTGCCCCCTCTCTCCCTATATATCCAATATAGTACTTAAAGTTCTAGCTAGAGAAATTAAACAACAAAAGGAGGTCAAAGGGATGCAAATTGTAAAGCAAGAAGTCAAACTATCACTATTTGCAGATGATATGACAGTATACTTAACTGAAAACTCCACAAGAGAACTTCTACAGATGATCAACAAATTCAGCAAAGTGGCTGGATATAAAATTAACTCAAACAGTAGCCTTCCTGTACTCAAAGGATTAACAGGCTGAGAAAGAAATTAGGGAAATGACACCCTTCACAATAGTCACAAATAATACAAAGTATCTTGATGTGACTCTAACCAAACAAGTGAAAGATATGTATGACAAGAACTTCAAGTCTCTGAAGAAAGAAATTGAAGACCTCAGAAGATGGAAAGATCTCCTATGCTCATGGATTGTCAGGAGTAATATAATAAAAATGGCTTCATGAGTTAGAAAGACCAAATTCATCTCAAATTCATCTGGAATAACAAAAAACACAGCATAGCTAAAACTATTCTCAATAATAAAAGAACTTCTGGGGGAAGCAGCATCCCTGATCTCAAGCTCTACTACAGAACAGTAGTGATAAAAACCAACCAACCAAACAAACAAACAAAATACTGCATGGTATTGGCACAGTGACAGGCAGGTAGGTCAGTGGAATAGAATTGAAGACCCAGAAATGAACCCACATACCGATGGTCACTTGATTTTTGACAACGGAGCTAAAACAATCCATTGGAAAAAGATAGCCTTTTCAAAAAATGGTGCTGTTTCATCTGGCAGTTACTGAAACTAAGAGAAAAGAAAGTGGGGAAGAGCCTCGAGCACATGAGAACAGGGGGGACGTTTCTGAACAGAATACCAAAAGCTTATACTCTAAAATCAAGAATTAAGAAATGGGACTTCATAAAATTACAAAGTTTCTGTAAGGCAAAAGACATTGTCAATAGGACAAAACGACAAGCAACAGATTGGGAAAAGATGTTTACTAATCCTACATCCAACAGAGTGCTAATGTCCAATATATACAAAGAACTCAAGAAGTTAGACTCCCGAGTACCAAATAACCCTATTAAAGATTGGGTACAGAGCTAAACAAAGAATTCTCAGTATGGAATACTGAATGGCTGAGAAGCACCGAAAGAAATATTCAACATCCTTAGTCAGCAGGGAAATGCCATTCAAAACAACCCTGAGATTCCACCTCACACTGGCTAAGATCAAATGGCTAAGATCAAAAACTCAGGTGACAGCAGGTGCTGGCAAGGATGTAGAGAAAGAGAAACACTCCTCCATTGCTGGTGGGATTGCAAGCGGGTACAACCACTCTGGAAATCAGTCTGAATGTTGCTCAAAAAATTGGACATAGTACTACCTGAGGACCCAGCTATCCCACTCCTTGGCATATACTCAGAAGATGCTCCAATATGTAATATGGATACATGCTCCACTATGTCATAGCCACCATATTTATAATAGTCAAAAACTGGAAAGAACCAGATGTCCCTCAACAGAAAAATGGATACAGAAAATATGGTACATTTACACAATGGAGTACTACTCAGCTAATAAAAACAATAACTTCATGAAATTCACAGGCAAATGGGTGGAACTTGAAAATATTATCCCGAGTGAGGTAACTCAGTCACAAAAAACACATATGGTATGTACTCACTGATAAGTGTGTATTAGCCCAGAAGCTTGGAATACTCAAGATACTATTCACAGACCAAAGGATGCTCAAGTATGAATACTTTGGTCCTTCTTAGAAGGGGGCACAAAATACCCATGGAAGGAGATACAGAGACAAAGTGTGGAGCAGAGACTGAAGGAAAGACCATCCAGAGACTGCCCCACCTGGGGATCCATCCCATATATAGTTACCAAACCCAGACACTGTTGTGGATGCCAAAAAGCACTGTTGACAGGAGCCTGATACAGCTGTCTCCTGAGAAGCTCTGCCAGTACCTGACAAATTCAAATGTGGATTTTCTCAGCTAACCACTGGACTGAGCATAAGGTCCCCAGTGGAGGAGCTAGAGAAAGGACCTATGGAGCTGAAGAGGTTTTCAGTGCCATAGGAAGAACAGCAATGTGAACCAACCCATAACCCCAGTGCTCCGAGGGACTAAACCACCAACCAAAGGGTACGCTTGGAGGGACCCGTGGCTCCGACTGCATATGTATCCTTGTTGGACATCAAAGGGAGGAGAGGCCTTTGGTCCTGAGAAGGCTCAATGCCCCAGTGTAGGGGAATGCCAGGACAAGGATGCAGGAGTGGGTAGAATGGTGAGCAGGGGGATAGGGTGTTTTCAAAGGTGAAACCAAGATAGGGGATAACATTTGAAATGTAGATAAAGAAAATATCTAATAAAAATATGTCTTTGAGGTAAAAAACAGTTTATTTATATGAAAAATTCCATATGTGTATATTTATGGAATGTAATAATAGAAGATACAATGTTTTATCTAAAAATCTTGTGCCACATATGAAACTTCCAATGACGGGAATAGGTTGTATCTTGTTATTTTCCCCAAATGTTTCTTTGGAGTGTCCCAAACATCATAGAATACAACCAAGGCTATTGTTCGCTCTCTACAACCTGAAGACAATGCTTGTCATTGGACACAGAGAACTGATCTATTGCTTAAGCAGAAGATTGATTCCCTATTGACAAGCCATCATGATTCCGGAAGGTATGCTCATGCTAATCTTCAATATCATCCAACTACAAACCTATAACAGTGGCCTGCCTACAAGATATACTGGTATAATAGTGGTACAACTGTTAAAGGAGTAGCAAACTTCTTTTTTTTTTGGTTGGATTTAAGGCATACTTAATGCAGTTGAACTCATACCTGGCACTGCTAACCTGGTCAAGAACCTGATACTTCATGGGTCTAGGGGAAAACCTAACATTACTTCTCTGCTAAACAACCAAAAAAAGTGACTCATAATGATATATGGCTATACCCATAGTTAGTGCCTCACTCAATTCTCATCAGAAAAGCTCCTTCTTTCAGTAGATGGGAATTATCACAAGCCCAACAATTAGACAATATACAGAGAGTGAGAAACTTAATCCTAAATGGGATGTCTTCCTCAAAGCTCTCCTCAAGACTCAAGAGTTCTATAGGAAAAATGAAAAGGAAAGAGTTTAAGAGGTAGAGGTAAAGTATCTTCCAGAAACATCAGCACTGATGTACATACATGTGAACTCACGGAGACTGTGGCAGTGTACACAAAAGCATGATGGGGTCTCAGCACCGAGATGGAACAGTGAACACGTAATCTCCTAATGAAGAAATTATTTGCAATCCAGGCAGTAGAGATATATGACTTTAGTACCAGCACTTGAGTCTGAGACCAGCATGGTCTAAAAAGTGAATTTCAGGACAACCACCTGAGGTTACATAGAGAAACCCTGTCTCAGAAAAGATGGAGGAGGAGGAGAAAGAAGAAGAGAAAAAAGAAGACATTACTTGCAATTGATATATCCAATGAAATGCCATTAGGTAATTTCAACCCAAATGGCAGGTTCCATACTCAGGAATGGTTTGGCTAACACAAAACAAACTCACGATTTTGTGGAATACTTTGACTTGTTGGTGTTTTATATTTTTGTTTGATTTTTGTATTTGTAATTTTTATGTATCCTTTTTCTTGTTTTTTTGGGGGGGGCAGAGAGAGAGAAAGAAAGAGGGAAGGAGGGAGGGAGGGGGAAGGGAGAGAGGGAGGGAGAAATGGGAGAGTGAGAAGGAGATGGAGAGGGAGATAGAGTTTTTTTTAAAATTAATTAAAAATGAAAATACAAAACAAACAAACAAGAAAAAAACCATTTATACTTGAGTGCAAGTCTCTAGAGAAAGGCTAGACTACACAGCACTGAGTTGTATTCCTTCTGCTTATGACATTTCCATGTCCCCCCCCCCCCTCTTTGTGTCATAAGCCAGAGTTGACACTATTGCCTCATCCTGAAGTCTCAAATCTTGTGGTCAAGTCATGTATGTTTAATGTATTTAATGCATTAATTGCATATTGATATATAGTAATGTTAGGGAATGTTTTTCATGGTGGTAATAAAAGTGTGGAAAAACTCCTAAAATAAAAGCACACATTAAGTAATAGATTTTTCAGGAAATTCTTATGAAAAAAACAACTGATCACAGTTAAGCTAGTAACTGGAGAGAGTCTCAGTCAGTGTGTGCTATTTGAGCGAAGCCATTATTGTTTTGAAAGAAGAGGTCATCTCAAAAACAAAAAACAAAACAAAAAAAAAAACAACAACAAAAAAGAAGAGGTTATCTAAGTGTGATCCTCTCACAAACTTTATCAACTCTGTGACTGATTACTTGTAAAGTGATGCACAGGTGTGTTCATTATACTTTAGAAAGAGTGAGAGAAACATAACACAGTGTCTACAATGAATTTTACTGTTTGGATAAAAAACTGAGGGTAGGAAAGTTTTTAAAGAGGTAGACATGCTTGTGGAATATACTTGTACCCATGTATAAGGGGAATGATCATATCAGTGCCCTGAAGCTGTAGTTTGTGAGACAGATGTGAAAGACATGGGATGCTTGCCTTTAAGAAGTGTAGAATTATTTGGGAAATAAATGTTTATGCAGTGACCCTGGTAAGGACACTTTAATGCCTTTAAACATTCAAATCCAGCTTATTGTTTAGGTCATTTTTTTAATGACCTCTTCAAATAACAAGGAGTCAAAGGTTAAAGACCCAGGAGTAGTTTTTAAAGACAAGCTATGCTAGCTTTTTGTCTTCTTGCCAAGTTGGCCTCATTGTTTGGCAAGTGTTCTGTCAGCAAGTTGAATTTAGAAGCAAATGGTCTTAAGAAAATTATTAAGTCCTTAAATTCTATAGTTTTGTGACCCAAAGATTTAAGTACTACAGTCAACTACTGACATACTTCCATTCTCTTTGAGTCTGGTTCTACATGCATGGGTGCACAGGTTATTGCCTCTTTTTATTGCTTTACACCATATTGCTTTACTCAGGGTCTTTCTTTGTGTCTCAAAAATTGAGAAACAGAGGACATTTATACAAAGCGAAAGAGGCCAAGAAGTGAATATTTAATACTAGGGGGAAAAAAAAGAAAGTAAATTTGCTTAAAACCAAAGCAAATGTAAACTTACCATTTTATTTTGACAGAGTTTCTGTGGTTCAGAATAAAAAGATATTTTACTGAGTCACCTAGTCAACCACGACCTAATTTTTGAAGCCTTGTAATGTAATGATCCAAATGTTTAAATCTCTTCAGCCGCCTCGTACATACTGTCTTTACTACACAGTTTCACACTCTGTAAAACTGGTAGGGTAGAACAATTCAAGTCTGTATTCCAGCTACTTAGGAGGTGTAGGCAGAAGCATCACATGTTTAAGGCCTGTCAGGATTGTTAGAGTATCAACTGTCAGGACTGTATTATGAGTTCAGACCAAGACGGTTCAGTGAGAATCTATCTGGAAAAAAAAAAGGATAGAGATATGGAGATGTAACCCAGTGGTAGAGCTTTTGCATTACATGCTTAAGGCTCTAAATTCAATCATATATATTCTCATCCTTTGGTTCAAATAAATTTCTTGGGATATTATTTAAATATACTTTATGGTTCAGTTGAACTGGGAGAAGAACCTAGAAATGTGTATTTCTAATAATACATACACACAAACACACAGACACAGACACACACACACACACACACTCGAATGCTACACTGAATGAGGGTGAGAAAACAATAGCCTCAAAACACCATTTTAATCCACAATGTAAATATTCAAAATGTTCAAAAATCAGTTCTCCATTTTATAATGAGCCTTTTTCCCTTGGGGGGAGGGAAGAAAAGAGGACAAATAATACATGCTTCACATTAAAGCTTTGTGTTTTCACTGCAATTTTCTACTTGAGCTTGGAGATAGATGCTTCTCTGTTATTTCATTTTCCCTTCATTGCCAGGGTTTCTTGATGTTTGCAGGAAAGCCTATCCAGTTGTCTCCATTGTATGAGGTATGAGTGGGAAGGAATATAATGCTAATACTTGTACTAGCAGTGGGAAGAGCACTCCTATATCCAGACACCCTTAGTCTCAGCCTGTGTCCTATACATTGCAAGGCATCTCTATTCATTTTGTGAAAGCTGATTTCTTGAGGCACCACTGATTCAGTTGGTTTGATGAAAGAAGCCTGAAGATGGACATTTTTTAATTAGATATAGTCTTTATTTACATTTCAAATGTTGTCCCTTTTCCTGGTTTCCCCCCTGAAAATTCCCTAACCTGTCTCCCCCCCCATGCTTACCAATCCACCCACTCCCACTTCTTGCCCTGTCATCCCCCTATACTGGGGCATCTAGCCTTCTCAGGACCAAGGGCCTCTACTCCCTTTGATGTCCAGCAAAGCCATCCTCTGCTGCATATGCATCTGGAGCCATGGGTCCCTCCATGCGTACTCTTTGGTTGGTGGTTAAGTTCCTGGGAGCTCTAGGGGTACTGGGTGGTTCATATTGTTGTTCCTACTATGGCTCTGCAGACCCCTTCATCTCCTTGGGTCCTTTTTCTAGCTCCTCCATTGGGAACCCTGTACTCAGTCCAATTGTTGGCTGAGAGTGTCCCCTTCTAGTAAGTTTCTAGGTGGTGCTGATGCTGTTGATCCATGGCCCCCACTTGAGTCCCATTCTGTCTCTCAACCACTGAACTCCTCTATCAGCCTCTCTTTAAAACAATCCCTCTCTATGGGAAGGTTCAGGGAACCTGCCAACTTGGAACTCAGGCTTTTCTTTCTGGGTCATACTCTGGTACCAATGTCTCAGAATTCTCTCCTCAAAAAGCCTCCAGTACCACTTCATGTACTGTATACCTATTACAAGTCTGATGCACCTAAGGACTGACAAAGGTCAACTGTTTACTGGAATCCATGCAAAGCTCTTCTTGGTACAGATCCAGGCACAGGGAGAAACACAAAGGTGGTCAAGGGCATTACTGTTCCTTCTTGCTCCAGCAGTCAGTGATGGAATGTGTTGTTCTTTTATCCACTTGTGCAAATGCCAGAGGAAATTCTACCCTGAAGGAGCATATGCCTAACCTTAAGGATTACAAAGCCAGGGCTGATTCCAGGCATCATCAACATCAGGAGAAGTCATTACACACAAAGTGCTCTTCATAGGGCAAAGATTTCCTCCTTCTGCACATTCCCCCAGAGGGCTATACAATGTGGGTAACCTTGAGTGAATGTTGGGGTCCCACTGTTTTTCAGATGAAACCTCACTTTAACTTCCCAGTGAGTTCCAGTGAGTCATCAGTTCATTTCTTTGATCTCAGTTTTTTATCTTTAAAGTAGGAATAAAATAAAAGTGCATCTCTCTTCTCTTCCACCCCCACATTTGACACTGAGGTTAAATTAAATCTTCTTTCTTTAGCCTGCAGTTCAGCAACTCCCTTCTTAGTTGTGATTGTTACCTGTATCTAATCAGGAAGTAATTTTCCATTGCAATCCCTGATCCTCTGGAATTGGTGTTTTTGTTTTGATTGACAGTTTACCAGTCCTCTGTCTTCCTGGAAAGGAAGATGTCCCCTTTGCCCTTTGTATGTTTCTTCCATCTGGCACAGAGTCTAGTGCCTGATAGAAGTGTAATTAGCAAAACAATGTGTGATCATTCTCACAATCAGAATTAATACCAGAGGCTGGCACCGAGTAGGTGACTAAAAAACACTGCTGATTTTTTTTTTTTTTTTTTTAGTGCAAATCACACTTTAAACAGATATTTTGTTTCTGCATACTGAAATCATAGGAAAGAATAGAGTGGATTAGGAACAACTTTAATTTGGAATGTCCAAGTCAAGGGGGAAAAAAGTGGCTGTGATAAGAAACTGGCTTGAATAACTTGCAAAAAAAGTAAACATTTTAGACATTTAAGGAATGAAATACCCGTGGTTGAAGACAAAGCTTAATAAATACAAAGTTGTGATTGTCAGCTTTGTTCACGGGCAGTACTCATGCTGCCAATAGGGCTTCTTTTTAAAGCCAGTGAAAGCGATTCCCTTCCGTGTTTACCATGCCCTCCCCTTCCTTTTCACAATTCAGAAATTATTTTAACGGTGTCTTTCCTATCAATCAGCCCAAATATTCTCTTGTTAAATATTTCTGGGGCCTGTATTTGAAAAAAGACATGATTTTTCTCAAATCTGTGAACAGGACACTTTTTTAAAATGTCAAAATAAACCATCTGCTTGTACAACTGTTTCTAATTACTTCCCTGCCTAGACTCTCCACTGGAGGAGTTTGGCACCCGCACCCGCCCAGAGCAGATCCACTGCCCAAGTCTTCGCAGGAAATTGAGCTTCCAGGAGGAGCCCAGAACCTGTGAGCTCCGGTATCCCAAGTCCTTCTGCCTGGACATCTGCTGGTGACACTTCTTCCTCCTGCTGCATCGGGTGGAAGCCCCACCTAGCAGCAGTGCAGCTGGTCTGCCCTCCCGCCTGCAGAGCTCAGCATGCATCCCCCAGACTTTAGGAACTTCTTGCTGCTGGCGTCCTCCCTTCTCTTCATTGGGCTGTCAGCTGCTCCACAAAGCTTCTCACCATCTCTGAGGTAAATTTGGTTTATTGTTCTTTGAGACACACCTGCCCTGCTGTGGGTGGCAGAACTCAAGCTTACTAAGTGGGATGTGAGATAAATAGTTTGCAACCTGTTCTGCCTTTTCTTTCCTTATATCTAACCCTTAATGTTGCTTCATAATATGTTCATGCACTTTTTCTTTGGAAAAATACTCATTGAATAAAGCAAGTATCATTTCTCCCCTTGCAAATACGTGTTAGGGATTTTTTGACTTTTTTGTCTTTGTTTTTGTTGTTATTTTCTATCTCAAGTCAAAGATGTACTTATTCACACCTGTCTTACCCCATAGCCTGTAAGGCAGTCTTATTTCCACTTTCTAATATAGCACCTACTTAGTGGCCCACTCACACCTTGTATTGAACTTTGAAAGAGGCAGCAAGTTACATTCCAACTTAGTAGACTGCTTAAGGTCTACTTCAAGCACAATTTAAAAG
The DNA here is from genome assembly GCF_947179515.1 of Apodemus sylvaticus. NCBI lineage: Eukaryota > Metazoa > Chordata > Mammalia > Rodentia > Muridae > Apodemus > Apodemus sylvaticus. The sequence goes on along the minus strand of NC_067479.1, from coordinate 1,148,697 downwards.
CATTACTTCCTATCATATATATGATACGTTAAACTTTTTCTATATATTCCTTTCTTTATTTTTACCAAATAATCTCCCTCTAGTTATTAGATGGCAATGGGAACTTTTTAAAGAGAAAAAACAAAAAGCCAGCCAAGTATCATACTTCAGACTAATTTGCATTTAATCAAAATGTGCATTTAAGATTCAGTGGCAATTCGCCAAGGAGCAAGAGGCCATCGCCTCTGTCTACTTGGAAGGTGCTATTTTTAGTCATGTTTAAAAAAACCCTTCAAAGGCTTTCTTGGCCCACAGAAAAATGAGGCTGCAGGCCTCTTCTCCACGGAGTGTGGGCTGGGCATAGAAGGGGCGGAGTCTGTGTCTGACAATGGCTTAATTGTGGCCTTTCTTATCTCCTGCAGAAGCCTGTCGGGCGCCCCCTGCAGGCTGTCCCGGGCAGAGTCCGAGCGCAGATGCCGTGCACCTGGGCAACCCCCAGGGAGCGCTCTGTGCCATGACCGTGGCCGGTGCGAGTGTGGGGTCTGCATCTGTCATGTAACAGAACCTGGCACCTACTTCGGTCCACTGTGTGAGTGCCATGAGTGGGTGTGCGAGACCTACGACGGAAAAACCTGTGCAGGTAAGGCAGAAGCGCTGTTCCCTTGGGAGTCACCTGCCTCCAGTTATTGCTATCAGAGGTCATGCTTCTGTGAATTTTCGGCATCCTTTATTACAATATTCCTTTTCCTCTGGGGCCCTCACTTAAGTAAAAATTATAAATATAAGCATATATTATAAACACATAAACATATAATTGTAAACATGCATGTATATATAAATATGTATTTGATATAACATATATTAAATATATAAATATATATTATATATACATACTTACATTCTACATTTCACTTGCCTCTCCTGTGGCTTCTTAACATGGACTAGATTTTTCACAGCCTCACAACTGGAGTTACCTTCATTGACTCCCTTATTCCTCTCAGATGTGTTAATCATATTTGAAAAATCAGATCCTCATTTTACAGAAAATAGAGGGGTGCCATTTTCCTCAAAATCAAGCAAGCAGATTGCATCTTTGAGCTCAGATTTGACTTTTACTCTTAGGATGTGCTTCAGAGAAAGAGAGAAAGAGAGAGGGAGAGAGGGAAAAGGAGAGGGAGAGGGAGAGGGGGAGGGGGAGGGAGAGGGAGAGGGAGAGAGAGAGAGAGAGAGAGAGAGAGAGAGAGAGAGAGAGAGAGAGAGAGAGAGAGAAACAAGACAGAAACAAGACAGAAAAAACAAAGTCACATATTTACTAGGATGCATTTTGTTTTAACTGCTTGGAATTCTGAGCTGTTGTTTCTCTTGCACACTTGAAAACATAATTCAAGTCTCTCAGAAAGTGTCATTGAAGAGGGTCAGAACCTTTAATCTCTCTAACAATTTTGTGTAACTGGCCCATTTACTTGTGGCTAGGAGCCTGCCTCAGTTAATTTATGGTGACCAGTACAGGACCCTCACTAGCAAAGCCAGAATGATGTGTGCCAAACAGGAGTTGGCCAATGAGTAGGCAAATAAAGCAAGTTATTTACCCTTGAATCTGCTCTAAGATGTCCAACAATAACATCAAGAGATCAAAACTAAATTTATAGCAACAGCGTTTTCTCTCTGAACCTGGGCCTAAGAGTACATTGGGAGAGTTCTAATAATTAGGTTTATGAGATTTGAAAAAGTAATACTAGCAGGTTGTTTACTTATAACATCTTAGTCACTGAATTCTTTCCTTCTTGATACTAAATGCAGGACTAAGTCACATGTTTTCTCTGCCTTTCTGTAAATGGCAAAATCCTTGTTTGTTCACAGCTGAGTGAAATATTTGTGCTTATTTGACATTCTTACTTTGCAGAGGATTGCATATACTAATGGTGGCCACTGAGATTTCACTTTAGAATCTCCTATGCTATCTGGCCCTGACACTGCTGTGAGCATATTTGCCAGGTCCAGAAAGAATTTTCACAGGAACCCCAGAGCTGCCTTGCCAGGTTACCCTCCTGTTCTGTGCTTTCAGATTTAGCTTCTCCATCCTATTTTCAATTTCACAATTAGTATGAAAATCTGGTAAAATAATTTTGTTTTTGCTTGTTTGTTTGTTTTGTGAATCTATCTTACATTTGACTTGATATATCCCTGTAAGTCCTTTGTGGAAATATAATAATTACTAGAGTCTTCTTTTTCGTTTTAGAGAAAACAAATCCTGCTCTTGTATAGAATCTGTCAGAAAATTTAGACTTCAAATTCTAGTCCATCTACTATTTGAAATTGGATGTTACTTAAACATCTAGACCTTCATTTCTTCATCTGAAAAAAAATAGAAATCTTTAAAAAGTATTTAGTTTTTTGTATGTGTATGAATATTTTGCTGCATGTTTGCATTACTACGTGTATGTCTGGTTCTTGAAGAGCTCACAGGTGCCCAATCCCCCTGGAAAGGGAAGCATAGATGGTTGTAAGCCACCATGTGGATACTGGGAACTAATTCAGGTCTTCTGTAAGAGTAGCAATTGCTTTTAACTACTACTGAGCCACCTCTCCAGCACCACAAAACGAGCATCCTAACAGTAATGACCTAGGATTGTTGTAAAGTTTAATATGTATAAAACATTTTATATAGTGTCTGACATGAAGTGAATGCTCAAAGCATACTAATGTTTTGATGTGTATAGCATCGTGAGTAGACAGGCAAAAAGATAAGTAGGTAGGCCTAGCCTTATCGTTGTTGTTGCCAATCTAATTTTCTTTGTGTTGGCAGGGTCTGTTATTGATTTGAGGCTCAAAAGGTCAAGCAAGGATAGCAATTTTGGCCTAGCCTCAAAACATCTGCATTATGCACAGTCTGCCCTTTTAAAATCATAGTCAGTTAGGATTCTTATACTGTGAATCATAAGAACTGTGCTTATTTTAGTTTGAGCTTGTTGAAAATGTCCACACTACCACAAATATGTTTCTTCCAATGCCCATGTGTTCATGGTACCTGAATCTATCTCTCACTTCTGCAGCATACAGATCTGACTAGTGACAGTTCCTGTGGGTGTGATGGTTTATTGTGGGATAAACTAATTTTGGTAAATTGTATCTGTGACAGCAGCAACATTTTTCTTTGCATGAAAATAAACTCTAGCTTGGTTTATTAAGCATCTCTGGATAAACCCCATAAGTAGCAATGATGTGCTTTATTAAAATAAAATATTGGTTTCCTAAAAATTTTTTAGAGTTACTTATGAAATGTGTCACTTAAAATTGATTGGTGTCTCTTTCATGGGCACAGATCCCCACAAAATCATGAAAAACTAAAAATAGGGTGTTAAGAGAGGTGGCTCATGGATGAGAACACATGTTGCTCTTACAGAAGACCCAAGTTCAGTTTCCAGCACCCATGTCAACTAGCTCAGAGAACCTTGTAACTCCAGATCCAGGGGAATCTGACACCTTTGGCATCTTAAAAAACATAGTGCAACTGAGATCAACTACTGAATTCAATTTAGGTAACACAAACTGCTGTGTGTTTAGTAGGCCCTCTACTGCCAAAGTGGTTGGGAAGTTAGGGCTATGGGATTACTTACCACTGGATAGAGAGGAATTCCCAAGTACATATAATGCAGTGTAGGTTATAATTCCACTGAGGATGCCATTGATCCAAGTATTAAACACTGTGGCTAAAATTTTGTTAAATAAAGAAAAAATTGATATAAAATATTAAAAATAGGAAATTGCTAGGAACAAAAGACTTGGAATTCCAAATAAGGAAGAGCTCAGGTACTAGGTGAGATCTGGGAAGACATATGGATGCACTAGGAATAAGGAAGGGCACTCAAGTTTGGCTTGGCTGGATCTTAGCACTATAGGCAAAGTAGCAGGAGACCTGTTGAAAGAAGTTGAGTTGAAGAAGTTAAATAGAGCAACAAACCTTGATACAGCTTGTGCCTCTTAAACAACAGCTAGGAGCTGCATTCTGGAATATAGGATTGATGGCTTATGCTCTGGTTCATAGATGTGACATGGTGCACAAGGGCATGGTGTGAAGTAGAGATTCAGTAGACAAGAATTTAGTTTAACTGTTGTGTACAATTTCATCCTTAGGGAGAGAGAATAAGACAGAATTTGAATGATTTTTTAAAGCTATTTAAAAGCATTGTTCTTATTATTTGGTATTCAAGGGTAAGTGAGATAGAAAATGGATGAAAACTGAGGGAGGTGTGAATGGATGGAATGTGATAGAGCAAGGAATAAGTGGGTAAGGGAAAGAACTAGCTAACTCTTAACCAGTGGCTTACAGCCCTTATTAAAGAATAGTTTTTTTTTAATGTTGAAATGCCATGGAGTGCAGAACCACTGCTTGAGGAATGAGACTCTACTCCATTAACCAACAATCCTGGGACTGGATGGAAATCTTAGCCAGAACTGTTAACTGGTTTGAATAAATAACTATGAACCAGTTATTAAATTTCTCTGAATTCAGTGTCTTTATGAAGAAACTTGTATCAAATATTATTCCAAATAACTTCCATGTTTATATATAAATATATTTGAGTTATATTATATATGCATTTATTCAGGCTATTTAACATTCTTATCTACATTAGTTTTATCCACAAACACACAAAAATAATAGTGGAAATAGCATTAGATATCATTGGCATATATGACTTTTTTGCAGTTTATTTATGAAATTACACATGGTAGTTAAATAACTACCATGGGTAATATGACTTTGCAAGAATATTATACTTTCTGGATTTTCATAACCTGAGGACTATTTAACCTGCTTTTCTGCTCCACGGTTATTATGTTTTCTATTATAGTGTTGAGTAACTTCTTTCCAAGTCTACTTTTATGGATTTATGCTTTGGATTTTCCTCCCTTAGTAATTTTCTCTTCTCCATTTCCTTTCTTCAAGCCTTACCCAGTGTTCCTTGCCCACAATTTTGCCTTTGTCCGGGTCTGCTTGGGCTTAGCCTTCTCTTCCTTTCTCCATGGCTTCAAGTCAAAGGCTTGGAGTACCTAAGATCATTTACAATCCTTAACCTCCAACTCCACTAAAATACCATACTGTCCAGACTCTAGTCTGTACCTTGTTTCCTTTTATGACTTTCCTTCATGGCCTTGGCATTACTTGGATTTTTGGACTAGAGTTTACCGTTACTATCTTCTTCACTTTACATGAGCTTTGGGGGTGGGGTATTCTGCTCTTGCAGATAATCTGCTTCCCCCATTATTTGATGTCGTGTGAATTTAGTTCCTTGTGCTTATATGCCTGAGATGATTGTTTTTCTGCAGCTAGTCTACTTTGTGTCTTAGAGTATTTCTGCTGTATTTGTGTCAACCCTTGGCAATGTCTCAGAACCACCAACAGGATGTTGAGTCATTCTCATGCTGCCATATTTGAGTATCTTCTGTTGTTTGACCTCCATAGATTCATGTTTCTGCTCATTATGTTGAGTCAGCTCTCTACTTTTCAGGACCATTAGGCCAAACTCACTTAGATAGGCCAAGGTAAGATATTCATCTCAAGAACACTTTTGTCATGCAAGGTAATCTACTTTACAGTTACAGTTACTTTAAGTTACAGAATCATGAAAGTAGATAATTTTTGAAGACTTTCTGATCTAATCACCCTACTGTAAATTGCTATGCATGTGAATAGCAAGGGAAAGTTTCTGTGTCTATCAACACCTTAGTTCTGTATAGACAGGACAAATTCTAGGCTTTGTGGGTGGGTTGATGTTTGTGATGGCTTGAATAGGTTTGGCTCCCATACATTCACATGTATGAATGCTTGGTCATAGGAAGTAGCACTATTAGGAGGTATGGCCTTATTGAAGGAAGTATGTCACTGTGAAGTCAGGCTTTGAGGTCATATTTGCTCAAGATATTCTCAGTATGGCATACAGTGTCCTTCTGCAGCCTGTGACTCAAGATAAGAACCCTCAACTCCTCCAGCACTACATGCCTGCATGCCACTATGTTTACCAGCATTATGATGAAAGATTAAACCTCTGAAACTGTAAGCCAGCTCCAATGAAATATTTTCCTTTATAAAAGTTGCCTTGGTCATGTTATCCCTTCACAGCAATAAAACCCTAACTAAGTGTTCCGATCCCTCCATTGGAAATCTTGCCTAGTTACAGGAGATGGCTGGTTCAGACTCCATATCACCAATTGCTAGGAGTCTTAGCTAGTGTGACCCTCATACATTCCTAGGAATTTCCCTAGGAATTTCCATTGCCCTAAGTTTCTAGCTCATCCCAGAAATATTCCCCCATTCTAGTTGTCTCTTCCAGTACTCTCTCCCTCCATTATGCCTATACCAGATCCTTTCTGTTCCTATCCCCACAGCTACTATTGTCCAATTCCATCTCTTGGTCTATTCACGATACTATTCTATTTCTTCTTTTCAGTGAGATTTACTAGTCCATCTTTGTTACTTTCTTTGGGTCTTTGAATTGAAGCCTGGTCATCCTTCATTACTTTACAGCCAATATCCACTTAAAAGTGAGTACATACCATATTTATCTTTCTGGGTCTAGGTTAACTCACTCAGGGTGATCTTTTTTAATTCCAACCATTTGCCTGCAAATTTCATGATGCTATAGTTTTTAATATCCAAGTAATACTTTATGGCGTAAATGTACCACGTTTTCTTTATCCATTCTTTTGTTGATGGACATCTAGGTTTTTTTTCAGTTTCTAGTTATTATGAATCTTTATAGTATGGTGGAGCATCTTCTGAGTATATATGCTGGAGTGGTATAGCTGGATTTTGAGAGAGGTTGATCCCCAACTTTCTGAGAAAACCCCAAATAAATTTCCAAAGTGGCTGTAAAAGTTTTCACTCCCACCAGCAATGGAAGAGTGTTTCCCTTGTTCCACTCCTTGCCAGAATGAGCTGCCTCTCGAGTTTTTTGTCTTAGCCATTCTGATGGGTATAAGACAGAGTCTTAAAGGAATTTTGATTTGCATTTCTCTGATGGCTAAGGATGTTGAACATTTCTTTAAGTGTTTCTTGTCCATTAGAGATTCCTCCATTGAGAATTCTCTGTTTATATCTGGTCCACATTTTTAAATTGAATTATTTGGTTTCTTTATGACTAGTTTTTTGAGTTCTTTATATATTTTGGATATCAGCCTTCTGTCAGATATGAGGATGGTTTACAGAAGCCATCTAGGAAAGACTGACACAAGCAAGTGAGTTTTCTGGAGGTGGCCTACCATTTTGCATGACTACAATGGGCAAGCTCTGAGAATGCAGGGTCCTCAGAAACTTCATCCCAGGATTGCTTCTTACTAATGATATGCCTTTCCTATCACTGTTACATAGCCTAATCATCCATGGGCATTAGCCCACCTTATTGGGCAGATTTTCTGCAGATCAACATGAAGATGTACTTTCATGTAGTAATGCTCTTTAGATAAACTGATGATTTAATAATTTCTGATAATGATTTTATAGAATTCCTAAATTGCTTTTATTCTCAAGCCCCCTGTAGAATAAAAGTTGCAAATAGAGTTCTGCAATCCTTTACATGTCAAGGGCTAATTGAACTAGGAAAAGAAAGCAGGCTTGGAAGAAGTTGCATTCAAGGAAACATTCTTTCTAGGTTAGCTATGAGACTATTATCTGGCAACTAAAGTTGCCAGGGAATAGACAATCTATTGGAGGTTCAAGGACAGAAAATAAAATATTCATTATTTATTTATATGAAACTTTAAATAATAAGGCACAAGGCAGATGATTTGTCTCTCCACAAAACTGCAAACTTTATTGTGCTAAAATTATTGTTTTAAACTTATAATGAACTTAGAATTCTAGAAGATAAACAATGAATGTTTAGTCAGGTGCTTGTCTTAATGGAAAGACATGTAAACAATTCTGTTATAATTTTTTAAGTCTTATCAATCTTTGGCATGGATTAGTTCCTTAACTAATTGGACTTATTGGAATGTAAAAGTATTTAGAAAATCATTTTATCAAGTATCCTGTTGTAACAGTTCTATCTGATAGTTGTACGAGGAATTTTTAGAATAAGTATAAATACTGAGAAAAGAATAAAATTTTCTTGGAGCTTCTGCTCTCTGCTTCCTCCAGAGTGTTTTTTTTTTTTTTCTGTATGCCTGACTCTTTTCCTTCCTCTCTGTCTCACAGAGAGTTAATGTATTCAGTCTCTCACCTGATCAGCAAGTTAAAAGAACAAAGAACCCTAATAATTTTCTTCTTTTTCTTAATCTCCTGATGCTAATGGTAGGAGTTAAATTGTCAGAAGCCAGCAGTTTTTGGCCATGGAATAGCAAAGAGTTAAAGAAAATTTACCAAAAGTAAGCTACTTTTGCCACCATAATTGCAACTTTTGCTCTTGCAACTGCCAATACCACCCCTCACTGCCTGTGTCAGGCTACCCTGGATGCTGGGCTGGGCAATAACAGTGGTGAAGATTTTTTCCTATTCTGTGGATTACCATTTTGCCCTTTTGATGGTATGATTTTTCCTTACAAAAAAATTGCAGTTTCATGAGGTCCTATTTATTGTTGATCTTAGTGCCTGAGCTATTGGTCTTTTGTTCAGGAAGTTGTCTCCTGTGCTAATACATTCAAGTCTTTCTCTTCTATCCTGTTTTGTGTACCTAGTTGACTGTGGACTGCCATTGCCCTATTGTCTCCTGTGCTAATACATTCAAGGTTATTTACCACTTTCTCTTCTATCATGTTTTGTGTACCTAGTTTTATGTTGAGATCTTTGATCCACTTGGACTTAAGTTTTGTGCATTGCGACAGATATAAATCTATTTGCAGTCTTCTACATGCAGACTTCCAGTTAGACTAGCACCATTTATTAAAGATGCTTTCTTTTTTCCATTGTATAATTTTGTTTTCTTTGTCAAAATCAAGTGTCCATAGGTGTTTGAATTTACTTCTGTGTCTACAGTTTGATACCATTGAAAAACGTTTCTGTTTTTATGCCAATACAATGTAGTTTTTATTATAGCTCTGTAGTAAAGCTTAAAATTAGGGATAGTGATATCTTCAAATATTCTCTTATTGTACAGGATTATTTTAGCTATTCTATTTGTTTGTTTTCATATAAGGTGGAATATTATTCTTTCAATGTCTGTAAAGGATTATGTTGGAATTTTGATGGTAATTGCATTGGATCTGTAGATTGCTTTTCCTAAGATGACCATTTTGACTATGTTAATCCTAAGATCCAGGAACATGAGAAATCTTTCCATCTTCTGATATCTTCTTAAATTACTTTCTTCAAAGTCTTGAAGTTCTTGTCATATAGGCCTTTCAATTGCTTGGCTAGAGTTACACCAAGATATTTTATATTATTTATGGCTATTTGAGGGTTTTGTTTCCCTGATTTCTTTCTTAGCCTATTTATCATTTGTATATAGGAGGGTTACTGACATTTTTTTGTGTGTGTTAATTTTGTAACCAGGTATTCATCAGCTGTAGCAGTTTCTTTCTATTTAATTTGATGTTGTCTATTGGCTTGCTGTATATTGCCTTTATTATGTTTGGATATGTGCCTCATAACATTGATCTTTCTTTCATCATGAAGAGGTGTTGAATTTTGTCAAAGACTTTTTCAATGTCTAATGAGATGATTATGTGTGTTTTTTCCCAGTCTGTTTATGTGGTGGATTATATTGGCAGATAAAAATCTTTGCATCTCTAGAATGAAGTTTACTTGATCATGGTGCATGATCTTTTTAATGTGTCCTTGGCCTCAGTTTGCAAGTATTTTATTGAGTATTTTTGCAGTTTTTAATAATCTTTCTTTGTTCTGTACATTTAGTGCTTTTTATCATTATGTGGCAAGAGGAATTTCTTTTATTGTTCTGTAAGATTATTGTATGTTTATAGGCTTGTCTTTATTTAGGTTAGAAAAATTTCTTCTATGAGTTTGTTGAAAATATTTTCTGGTCTTTTGAGCTGGGAATATTTTTCTTCTGTTCTTATTATTCATAGATTTGGTCTTTTCATAGTGTCCCAGATTTCCTGGATATTTTGTACTGGGAGCTTTTTCTATTTCACATTTTCTTTGACTGATGTAATCAGTTTCTTCTATCATATCATCAATGCCTGAGCTTCTATCTTCGTTTTTTGTATATTCTTTTGGTAATACTTGCATCTATAGTGTTTGTTCTTTTCTAGATTTTCTATCTCCAGGATCCTATCAGTTTGTGTTTTTCATTACTTCTATTTACATTTTCAGGTCTTCCTTGGTTTATTCATTTTCTTCCTCTGTTTGCATTTTTCTGGATTTCTTTAAGGGATTTATTTATTTCCTTTTTAAGGACCTCTATAATTTTCATAAGATTGTATTTAAGGTTATTTTCCTGTGCTTCAGACATGTTGGAATATTCAGAGCTTTCTATAGTAGACTAGCTGGACTCTGGTAGTGCCATATTGCCCTAGATGTTGTGGATTATGTTCTTATGCTGACCTCTAGTCATCTGGGGTTGGAGTTATAGTTTATCTTTGTTAGATGCATGCTTTTTTTAAATTTTGTTTTGTTTTTGTTTTTATTGCTGTTGTTGTTTTGTTTTTAGATTTTTTTTTCTTGTTTTTTTTTCTTCTCTAGTATTCTGGTCTGAGTTGGTTGGGGTTCTGGTAACCTAGTAGAATGTCTCTGCTGGGATTTTTATTTTCTGCATGATTGCTAAGGTTTTCGGTGTCTACATTGCCTCTAGCCTCCCTAGAACCAGCATGGCCTCTAGGAAAGAAGCCTTCTTCTAAAACTGTGGGCCAGAATATGGAGTCCAGGAGATATTGTGCAGATTAGGGTGTTCATTGTGCTTTTTGAGGAGTTAGAAGGCAGAGGGTAGAGTATTATCTGGGGTCCCTAGTACAGTTGTGGTCTCTGGGCAAGCAGCTGTAGTTGTGGGCAGGAATATGGAGCCCAGGGGATGGGGTTTATTTTTTAAATTATCTTATTATAACCCTCATTATATACTAAATATACACTAGTAAAATAATTTCATTGAATAATGGCTTGGCATATTACTCTATCAAACTATCAGATGATTTATTGTATGTTTTGTTTTGATATAGGATTTTGAATCCTGGGCTCCAGTTTAAAATTATCCACATATCCAAATGCAAGCTCACATAAAAGAGGTTTACACATAGCTTCCTGGCATTCTGGCTTTTGCACATTCATATAGACATTTCCATGAGCACGAACTGGGCTTTCAGATACCCATGAGAGAGTTCCATATACAAGAAAGTAATGTTACAGATGCCTTCCTTATTTTCTGATCTTAGCAAAAAGGAGCTTCAGACCAGTAGGAGAGCAACAGCTTTTGTCCTTTGGGAAATTTAGTTCCCAAGGTTAGTCTGGGATTCAAGGGCCAGAATCATACCTGAGGGAGTAGAGTCTTGTACATCTGGGATCAGGGTGCTGAAGGGATTTTCTGTGATTTTTTTTTAGGCCTCTTCACAGGTGAATTCTCGAGCTATTTTCCATTAACTCTTAAATTGGTAAAAATAGAGAGCTGGAAGAAGGTTACAAATCTCATTTTCTCTGGAAAAAGAGTGCTTTGTCTTTTCAAGAATCACATTTCCTGGCAAATAAGAAACTGTATCTTGTAATAGAAATTACTCTTTCATCTATTCCAAATAATCTTACTTAGGGTTTGGTAGAAGAATGATGGCTTTATAAAGGGAAAAGAAGAAAAATACTTTATAAGGGCAGTGGCCTGAACTTGCCTACCCCAGTCTTTTCTTGTGCTGTAAAATAAAGCATCACTGATCCAAGACCTGTCATAGTAATTGTCTATGAAGAGTCACTGGTTCAAACACCAAATTATTCCAAGTAGGTAGTTAATCACCTGAGTTTCCTGATTCATTGTTTTATCAAGAAATTTCTCAGGGAAACACAGGCTAAAACACATTTTAAGAGGATTACTTTAAATTTCTCTTATGACAAAGCACTAACTATACATTTACTACTAAGCTCATGGGGAGGTGTGAGGAGCCAAAAATCAGAAAAACAAAATACTATAAGTGTATTTCTTAATTAATAATTAATGTGTTCTCAAAGTTACTATTATCTGCTGTGCAGAATAGTTACACAAAACTAGTTATTTTTCTAAATAAAATGACTTGGATGTTTAAACCTTTTCTTCTACAAAATACAAAGCACAAGTTAAAGACTTTTATTTTCTCAGTCAACACCAGTAGTTACATAAGCTATAACAGCTGTTTTGACCTAAAAATAATCCATTTGTTTCAAGAAAGAAAATATTTGATATAGTGGATAAAATTTTTCTCAGTTGCCTGCTTGAGTGGACTGGAGGCTTGGATTTAATGCTGAGTTATTAACACAATAGAAATGAAAATAATCAACCTATATTTTCATATGCTTTGTTTTATATATATATATATATATATATATATATATATATATATATATATATATATATTTGTGTGTGTGTGTGTACAATATATTCAATTTCTATAACTTTTAAGAAGTAACAAATATAATCATTTGACAGTTATACTAAGAAATACTGAATAGAAATTTGCCCTTCCTAGGGCCAATATAAGGATTATCTTAAAGTACAGTATTATTGTGAAATTACATATTTAGAGCAAATATGTTCACAGAGTTTTAGAGAACTGAAAAACAGACAAAATTTCAAGGAGCCTCATTTTGCATTTTAAGATCAAATGTGCCATTTTTTTCTCTAGAAAAATCAAATGTTGATTCTCATTTCTGCCCTTTGCTAGTGAATGTACATAAAAACTGAAATACTAAAGAAGGAATCCCTTTTAGATATTATGTTCAAAGAAGTCACAATAACAGAAATTACTGATACATGATTTCTTGGCATATCAAGGCAGACAACTTTCTTAGTTATAACTGAAGTCCTTCTACATTAATTATTATCCAAATAAGAAAAAAATCTACTGAGTCATTAATCTACAGTTCTCCTTGTCTACAAAAATAAAACAATAAATAATTAATTAAATAAATAAAATGCAGGTGGAGTATACATTTTATTCTCATGAACAGAGACTTTCCTTATTTTGTCTGTGATGGATTTTTTTAGCTTTTATGAATATCACATTAGAAACGTCTTCTCTAGCTCTTATAGTAGTAAAGCAATCATAAAGGAAACCCAAAAATTCAGCTCCATCAGTTTTAATATGTATGTGACCCTTGTGTTATGAAAGTGTGGGACTGGGGAGCCCTGAGAGTGGAAGAGCCAGACCAGAGCAAGAGTGCCAAGAGTCAGGGTCTAGGCATGTTCAAACCCTAGAAATCTAACCCTGAGATAGGGAGAAATAATATTGCTGCCTGCCCCTCGCCTCTCTGTCCTAGCCTTGCTAGTAGCCCTGCACCTTTACCTTTGCCCCTTGGAGGAGGTTTTGTAGCCCTGTAGCCAGGTTAAACATTCTTTTCCCCTACAAGGTCATAGCTGCCAGCACCTGAAATTCCTCCCTATTACAAACGAGGTAGTTCCAGTACCCAGGCCCTGCCAATGTGCACTCATCCTGAAAGTCCCTACCCATCCCCAAAAGTTTAAGTAGCTTTTGTTCCCTCCTATTAAAAGAGTTGTCTCACTGAAGCTGCCTCTCGAGATTGTTATGCTCACAGCCGCCTTCAGCTTCCAGGGTTCCTGCCTCACTTCTCTCAGAATCTACAGGTCTACAGCAATCTCCAATTGCTGTCTTATTGTGTAACTACAGGCAGGAAGTGGAGCCAGAATGACATGAAAGCAATGTGAGCCTACAGAATTGCAGAGTGAGGGACATCCACAGAGAACGGAAAGCTGATTCATCACATGGGTTTGCTTTATCTGTTGGATGCATGTGCTGGACTTTGGGTCTTGATATAAAGTGTCTGGGGGACATGCTGAATAATGTTACTCATCAGCCTTCCTGGATTCCTGAAATTATCTTCCTGCGTTTCAAATGGCTCCGCTGACAGGTGATATAGCACTTTAAGACACAAGTGACAGAATAATGACCTATCATAGCACAGACTTCACTGAGCTAAATAAGTTTTCCCTCCATTGGGAAGCTGAGAGGTTGAACAGAATGCCTGTGATAACGCAAAGGAACAGGAAATAATACAAAAACCGCTCTGTTTCCACTAAGTTTGTTCTTTGTTGTGGGTCTTTTTGGAGTTACTAATTTCTTTGAGATTGTTAAGTTGAAATAATGATGCATTTATTACACGTTTATGATGTGTTATCTAGGGAAGGATGGTGATATCTTAGGTTTAAACCGTGCTTTATTGGATGCAGAGAGGCTTTCTGAGGGTGGCTGAATCTGGTGACTCTGGATTGCATAGAGGAATGGGAAACACCTGCATCCGTGTTGAGGAGGAAGATACTGTAACCTTCAGCTCACCTTGAAAGCTCTGTTTTCATTGAGGGTTTTAAGGACTTTTCTTCCATTGATAATTATTGCTGTGTGTGTCTTTCAGTTCTCTTACTGTATAAATCTAACCAAACATGGATCCAAAACTTATCCAGGAAAAAGGCATTCCTAAACTAAATTCTGTCGTCGTTTTTTGAAAAATACAGAATGACCACTATTTATGTATCATTTGTATTCATTGTATTAGATCATGTTATGTGCACTATAGAGAGAATTTAAAAGTTTATGAAAGGATATGTACATGATATTTGAAAATACTGTGTACTTCAAGTAGATTTGAGTATTCGGTTGGGTTGTAGCCATGTAAGCTACTGAAACAGCTTCCAACAGATACCAAGAAAGACTCTATTTAATTATGTAGGCACAGTGCCTACACTCTATTGTAACATAGGCAGACTATTTTTATAAAATTGAGCCCCTAGTTCGTAAACAACTCAATATGGCTCCTTATAAAAACAATAAGTATCTTTGTAGCTGTGTGGTTATCAAGAATTGAGAAGTCTGTATTTCTCACTCTGTGCCAGACAGATAAGATGTGGAAAATGATAACCCTGAGCTGAATGGTATTGTATGGCAACACTAGGAAAAGAATAACAAACAAATTCTTTTTCTAAAAATAATAAATAAATAAGTAAGTAGATAAGAAAATAAATAAATAGAAGCATTATATGAAGTGTGGCTATTTGGATGAAAAATGGACTTACATGTTTATATGCTTAGTCCTCGGTAGAACTATTTGGGAAGGATTAGGAGGGGTGGAATTGTTAGAGGAAGTATATTCCTTGATGGTGGGCTTTGAGGCTTCCAAAGCCCAGGCTAGCCTTAGTATCTCTCTTTGACTGCTGCCTATGGGTCAGGATATAGCTCTTACCTACTTCTCTAGTACCATTCCTGCCTAGTTGCCTGCTTGCTGACAAAGTTCTAACCATGATGATAATAGATTAACACTCTGAAGCTTTAAGCAAATCCCTAGTTAAATATTTTCTTCTATATGTAACCTTGTTCATGGTGTCTCTTCATAATAGTAGAATAGTAACTGATACATAGAGCAAAGAAAAGAAAGAAAAAAGAAAGGATGAGGAAAGGAAGAAGACAGAGAGAGAGAGGGGTGATTAATAGTAATAATGGGACTTGTAAGCTTATTGTGAGTTTTAACTAAGACAGTGATAATTCTCTTCACATTTAGTGTTTGCTATATTCATTTTGCATGGAGCTAAAATCTTGTACATCATCTCATCACACTAAAGATGAAGACAAGCATCTATGAGAGATTAAATTAAGTGTTTGAGATCTACATTATCTAATGTCCAAACTGCATAATCCTTTATTCTTATTAGGTTAAAACATTCTAAATGATGCACCAAATAGTATAAGACTCTGAAAAGCCTCAGCTTGAGTGAATCATGTGGAGCTGGAGATCATTGCAAAAGCAAGAGGAGTTTATTGTTCCAGTACGCTGCGGTCGTCCTGCATCCAAAGGAGAGGCAACAACCCCAGGCAGCCCATTAGGCCAGTTTTTATACAGTTTTCAGGGGTAAAATAGAGCAACAAAAACAGTCACTAGGCACAATGTAATTGGCAGAACAGTGTGACTTTTAAACTGATTGGTCCTTAGGGAATGATGTAGCAAAGGCTTTCCTTATCTGCAGATGGCCTATGGCAGTACCCTCTGTGGTCTTTCTGAGGAACGTAATCAGTCTCTCCCTTCCAGAGGGTAGGGCTTCCTATGTGCTCCATGATCTCTCTCTTCCAGGAGTGGATGGGCTTGGTGGAATTTTCCAAAGGCCCTGAGCTGGCCTCTTCAATAACAGATATACAAAATTATTAAATCTCCTCTCTGCAATTCTGAAGGACCATATACAGTATCAAACTACAATCATTAAATAGTGTTTTCATGCACAACAGTTTAAGAGACAAAGTAGTGAGAAAATGAAAAAATAATTGTCTGGGTCAAAAAATTGGTTCTGTTTATTTTCAACTGTGTGATTTGAGGAAATAAACTGATTTTCTTGCACATCTATTTCCTCTTCATATTGTTATTGTGAATATAGGGACTCAGAAACAATCCCTGGCATGAAATGAGGACTGAACAGAAGCTACTCTTACTACTGTTGTCAGTTTTATAAACTCATTTCCATATCTAATTATGTTGTATACTCCTAAAGCACAGTAATATATTCTATAATATGGTATTTGTATACTACTCCCAATTCAGTGACTTATAAAAAAATAAATATTTATGTCTCATTGTTGAAGATACATTTTGACTACATCAAAGCCAGAGTCCAGGTTTCAGGCTGACTTAGATTTACACATGATTCACATGAGCTTGCTCTCATTATGGAAGATGACTATAAGGCCAACACAAGAAGAAATATGTGTGGTCTCTCAGAACTCTGACTCAGAACTCCTTATATTCACTGTACAACACTAGATCCATGGGCATAAGGAATCACAAGGTAAATCCAGATATCTGAGTTGGGTATGAGAGAGTATTGCTCAAGTAAGAATTCCATCAGCCTGAAGAAATTTCATAAGACCCTACACTTAGATAAAGCAATACTGCCAACAAATAGTTGTTTAGAGAGGGACAGTCTTCTCTAGATACAAGCCCCCGCCTAGGTTCTCCAATTCCAAGTGTTTAGTCAGCAACAGTAAATGGAATCTTTAGTGTGTGTGTGTGTGTGGGGGGGGTGTGTGCGCACGCGTGCGTGTGTTTATGTGTAGCAATAATAATATTATATGACATCATTAATTGAATATGGAGTTAGGAGATAGACAGGACAGAAGATGGAGGAGAGAAAAGGTCCTGTTTTTCAAAATAACCCTGCTTATATATACCCAGTCTCCATTTATGTACAATCAATATAATCCTTTTACTAATGTGCTGAAGATTCCACAAAGCATAGAAGCAAATAACCCCAGTTACTGGCACATGTCAGAGACAGTTTCCAGATGCCATTCACTAAGTCAGGTAATCTTTCTTAAGTTATTATTGAATTTTCACACATTTTCTACCTTAAAAGTATTCCCTTCTTTAAAGATGACCCTTTCACTTATTTATATCACATATTTTTGAAAATTAAAGTCATTGTTCTTCCATATCCCTCTAAGTAGAATGATATTGATGTTCTTAAGATAGTAGGTGATCATTTTATCCAGTTTCTTGAAGAAGTGGGTAATTAGACACCCAGGTAAATGGGAAAATGAGAAGACCTTGGGATAGACTCTATCTCCTGTCTACTTTATCATCATATATTTCATTTCTTCATCACCTCCTTTTCAAAAGAAAGCTGAGATAATACAGGAACTATATGTTCTACACAACCTAGCCTCACATGGAAAGACTTTCTCAATGGAGAGTGGATTGCAGTTCTAATGAACTTTCCACTGCTTGACGTCATCAATCACTATTCTTTTCCAAAGTGACACAGTACATTTATTGGTATCTGTTTTTCATCCAGATATTTTTGAAAGTGCAAAGGCAAATAAAACAAGAAATTTGCAGGATTTCCTAGCGAACATTTTAGCTAATTTGCTTCAAGTATTTTTTTCTGAACTTTAGTTTTCTTTTCATAGCGAAATAAAATACATACACAAAAATGTCTTCTCCCGTGTCCAAGGAAAACATGAAAGGAATCAGACAATATCCAGAGTCAAAAGACAGTAATCTTTGGTTTCACATATTCCATGCTGTGGACTCAGTTTTGTAGGAGTAAACTTTTTAACTGAAGAGTTGAAAATGTTTTATTTAATTAAAAAAAAAATTCAGTCATTTTGGTCTGCTACTGTTGCCAGTTGGCCCAAGTTGCATTTTTAGATATGAAAACCAAAACATGTGCCATGAATAAAAAACAGAGCAAGAAGTTCATGGCAAACTAAATCACAGAAAATAAAGTTTGTGAACTTGAAGGCAGAGGATCAGAAACAATGCAAACTTAAAGTTTGCATTTTTGAAAGAAGGAATAAAAGCAATGGTTATCTGCAAAGAACTTTTAAAGGACTTCATAGTCTCACAAGTGTATCATTTAGTCTGTGGAACAGATAAAGTATTTGAATAAATAATGGCTGAAAAACATTTCTAACTTGAAGAAAGAAGCATACTCACACAGATAAATTTCAATAAATCTAAAATCAAAGCAAATCTGTAGAAAACTCCATGGATACACACTATAATTGCTAGAGATTAGTCGCAAGGAGAAAATATTAAAATTAGCTACAGTAGGAGTATGTTTCACATACAGCGAGCATATATAAGGATAACAGAAGAATTCTTTGTGACAAGAAAGTTTAAGTGCATCTTTAAAGTGCTAAAAATAAGGTAATATTATATATGATTTATGTATATTTATATATATATATTCAGTGAAGCAGTGATATTTATCTTTTTTAATTTTTTATGTATTGAAAAGGGAAGTAAAGGGAAGTAAAAACACTTTATGATAAAATTAAAGATTTACATGGAAATATTTCAGATAAGCATGTTAAATTGACAATTTTCATAGAAAAATTAAGGAGTGAAGTGGTAGACATGTAAAACATTGCTAAATTAATTGAAATATTGGATAGAAACATTTTATGATAGAACTGAAGATTTATGTGGAAAAATATTTCTTATAAAATTGTAGAAAATGTACAAAAATATCTTAGAATTGAAGATTAGCATGGAAAATTTTATATAGGTATAATATTGGTAGGTATAAAAGTATTCCTAAGTTGATTAAAAGTGGAATTGTAAACATTTTCTGATAAACTTGAAGATTTACATGGAAAATATTTCTGATAAAATTTCAGAAATATATAGAAAATCATGTTAAAATTAAAGATTATCATGGAAATAATATAGATAAAATGATAAGCCTAAAGATAATTCTAAGTTGATTGAAGATGGAATTATAAACATTTTCAGAAAACATTGAAGATTTACATGGAAAATATTTCTGGTAAAATTCAAGAAATAGACAAAACACATTAAAATTGATTATTTCATGGAAAATTTTACATAAAAATGGTTGATGTAAAAACTCTAAATTAGTTGAAGATGGAATTAGAAATATTTGTGATAAAATCAAAGATTTACATAAAAACATTTCTGATCAAGTGGAGGAAGTATATGTAAAGACATATTAAAATTGAAGATTATCATGAAAAATAATGCAGATAAAATAGTAGATATAAAAGAAATTACTAAATTAAATAAAAGGGGAATTACAAACATTTTCTGATAAAATAGAAGATTTACATGAGAAATATGTTGTTAGTTTATGTCTTTTTATTGGGGAGTTGAGTCCATTGTTGTTAAGAGATATTAAGAAATAGTGATTGTTGCTTCCTGTTATTTTTGATGTTATTTTTATGTTTGTGTGGGTATCTTCTTTTGGATTTGTTGGAAAAGATTAATTTCTTGCTTTTTCTAGGGTGTAATTTCCTCCTTGTGTTGACATTTTCCATCAGTTATCCTTTGTAGGGCTGGATTTATGGACAGATATTGTGCAAATTTGGTTTTATCATGGAATATCTTGGTTTCTCCATCTATGATGATTGAGAGTTTTGCTGGGTATAGCAGCCTGGGCTGGCATTTGTGTTCTCTTAGGGCTTGTATGAGGTCTGCCCAGGATCTTCTAGCTTTCATCATCTCTGGTGAGAAGTCTGGTGTGATTCTGACAGGTCTGCCTTTATAAGTTACTTGCCAGAGTGACTCCCTGCCACCATCTTTGCTGCCTGACTGAGCAGAAAGGCAGCACCAGGTACTGAGATATACCGAGTTTAAGATCTCTGGGGGTGCAAACCACCAGGGGTCTGCCTGTGCCCAGGACCTGGGCAGATTGGCGGTTTGTCTGTGTGCCAGCCTGTCATGGGTCCAGTGCCCTACATGGGGATCGGCATTCAGAGTGACTCCCCACCACCATCTTCGCTCCATGACAGGGCAGACAGGGAGCACCAGGTTCACTGAGACAACCCAAGTATAACATTGCTTGGGGCAAGACACAGCAGGGCTCCAACAGCACACAAGAGGAGGGCAGCACATCAGCAGTCTGTGCCAGGGGAAACCAGGTCATCCAGTGTTGCAGAAATAGCCTTACAGGCTCACAGGAGGTTGAAGCAAGAGCCAGTGACAAGACCAATTAACACCAGTGAGAACTAGATGGCAAAAGGCAAACATAGGAACGTTACAAACAGAAATCAAGGCAAAATGGCAGCATCTGAACCCAATTCTCCAACAACAGCAAGTCCTGGATACCCCAACACACCAGAAAAACAAGAGTTGGATTTAAAATCACGGGTCATGATGCTATTAGAGGAACACATGAAGGACATAAATAAATCTCTTAAAGAAATTCAGGAGATAACAGATAAAAAGTTAGAAGTTCTTACAAGGGAAGCACAAAAATCATTTAAAGAAATTCAGGAGAATATGGGTCAAAAGATAGAAGCCAATAAGGAGGAAATGCAAAAATCACTTAAAGAAATACAGGAGAACTTTGATCAACAGGCAGAAGTCATGAAAGAGGAAACACAAGGGCAAGAGGGGCTTCTGGGCGGCCAGCTGGGAGAAGTCTGTGTGCTCCGGTGAATACAGCTGGCCCCAGCAGGAGCCTTCAGGTGCCTGCTTTGGGATCTGAACAGCCTGGGCCACAGCACTCGGTCTCCAGGAAGTGCAGGAGACATGGTGTGCACCCAGAGGCAGTCTGGAAGCTCACAGCACAGCTCGCTCCTGTGGCATGGAGCTTAGGTTCCAGTCCTAAGGCCTCTGGCGGGAGCACTCAGATCTCTCCGCTTCCGGATCCAGATCAGCCTGGGCGGCAACACCACATCTCCAGGTCCTGCAAGAGGCAAGAGGGGCTTCCGGGTGGCCAGCAGGGAGAAGTGGTGTGCTCCAGTGATTCCAGCAGGCCCCAGCGGGAGCCTTCAGGTGTCTGCTTCGGGATCTGAAAAGCCTGGGCAATAGCATCCTGTATCCAGGCAGTGCAGGAGGTAAGCTATGCACCAGAGGCCACCTGGGAAGGGGAAGCTTGCACTGGTGAGTCCAGCATTGACAAGACCAACTAACACCAGTGAGAACTAGATAACAAAAGGCAAACGCAGGAACGTCACTAACAGAAATCAAGGCAATATGGCAACATCTGAACCCAATTCTCCTCTACCAGCATGTCCTGGATACCCCATCACACCAGTAAAACAAGATTTGGATTTAAAATCAGTGGTCATGATGCTGGTACAGGAACACATGAAGGACATACTTAAAGAAATTCAGGAGAAAATGGATCAAAAGTTAGAAGCCCTTGCAAGGGAAACACAAAAATCATTGAAAGAAATCCAGGAGAACACAAAAGCCAATAATGAGGAAATGCAAAAAACACTTAAAGAAATACAGGAGAACTTTGGTCAACAGGCTGAGGTCAGGAAAGAGGAAACACAAAAATCTCTTAAAGAATTACAGGAAAGCACAAACAAGCAAGTGAAGGAGCCAAGCAAAACCATCCAGGATCTAAAATCAGAAGTAGAAACAACTAAGAAAACTCAAAGGGAGACAAATTTGGAGACAGAAAGCCTTGGGAAGAAATCAGGGGACATAGATGCAAATATCAACAACAGAATACAAGATATAGAAGAAAGAATCTCAGATGCTGAAGATATCCAGGAAATCCAGGACACAATGAGAAGACCAAACCTAAGGATTATAGGCATAGATGAGAGTGAAGATTTACAACTTAAAGGGCCAGCAAATATCTTCAATAAAATTATGGAAGAAAACTTCCCTAACCTAAAGAGAAAGATGCCCATGAATATACAAGAAGCCTACAGAACTCCAAACAGACTGGACCAGAACAGAAATACTTCCCGTCACATAATAATCAAAACACCAAATGTTCTAAACAAAGAAAGAATACTAAAGGCAGTAAGAGAAAAGGCCAAGTAACATATAAAGGAAGACCTATCAGAATCACAGCAGACTTTTCACCTGAGACTATGAAGGCTAGAAGGTCCTGGGCTGATCTCATGCAGACTCTAAGAGAACACAAATGCCAACCAAAACTATATATCCCGCAAAACTCAATCACCATAGATGGAGAAACTAAGATATTTCACGACAAAACCAAGTTTACCCAATATCTATCCACAAACCCAGCCCTAAAAAGGATAATAGGAGGACAACACCAATACAAGGAGGGAAACTTCACCCTGGAAAAAGCAAGATAGTAACCTTTCATCAAACCCAAAAGAAGATAAGCATTCAAATTTAAAAAATAACGTCAAAAATGATAGGAAGTAACAATCACTATTCCTTAATATCTCTTAACATCAATGGACTTAATGCCCCAATAAAAAGACACAGACTAACTGACTGGATACGTAAACAGGACCCTACATTTTGCTGCTTACAGGAAACACACCTCAGGGTCAAAGACAAACACTACCTTAGAGTAAAAGGCTGGAAGACAATTTTACAAGCAAATGGTCTCAGGAAACAAGCTGGAGTATTTTAATATCAGATAAAATTGACTTTCAACCCAAAGTCATCAAAAGGGACCCTGAGGGACACTTCTTGCTGGTCAAAGGAAAAATACAAAAAGAAGAACTGTCAATCCTGAACATCTATGCCCCAAATGCAAGGGCACCCTCTTTCGTAAAAGAAACTTTATTAAAACTAAAAGCACACATTGCACCTAACACAATAATTGTGGGTGACTTCAACACTGCACTTTCCTCAATGGACCGATCAGGAAAACAGAAACTAAACAGGGACACAATGAAACTAAATGAAGCTTTGGACCAATTAGATTTAACAGATATATATAGAACATTCTATCCTAAAACAAAAGAATATACCTTTTTCTCAGCACCTCATGGTACCTTCTCCAAAATCGACCATATAATTGGTCACAAGACAGACCTCAACAAATATAAGAAGATAGAACTAATCCCATGCCTCTTATCTGATCACTATGGAGTAAAAGTGATCTTCAATAGCAACAGAAACAACAGAAAACCCACATACACGTGGAAACTGAACAATACTCTACTCAATGATACCTTGGTCAAGGAATTGTTTCATTCTTATCTCCATGTACTAAGCTCAACTCCAAGTGGATCAAGGACCTCTTCATAAAACCGGAGGACACACTGAAACTAATAGAAAGGAAACTGGGGAGGACTCTTGAGGACATTGGCACAGGGGAAAAGTTCCTGAACAGAACACCAATAGCTTATGCTCTAAGATCGAGAATTGACAAATGGGACTTCATAAAATTACAATGTTTCTGTAAGGCAAAGAACACTGTCAAAAGGGCAAAATGGCAACCAACAGATTGGGAAAGGATCTTCCCCAACCCTAAATCCAACATAGGGCTAATATCCAATATATACAAAGAACTCAAGAAGTTAGACCCCAGAGAACCAAATAACCCTATTAAAAAATGGGGCACAGAGCTAAACAAAGAATTTTCACCTGAAGAACTTTGGATGGCTGAGAAGCACCTTAAGAAATGTTCAACCTCATTAATCATTAGGGAAATACAAATCAAAACATCCCTGAGATTTCACCTCACACCTGTCAGAATGGCTAAGGTTAAAAAGTCAGGAGACAGCAGGTGTTGGCGAGGATGTGAAGAAAGAGGAACACTCCTCCACTGCTGGTGGGATTACAAGATGGGACAACCACTTTGGAAATCAGTCTGGTGGTTCCTTAGAAAACTGGGCATGACACTTCAGGAGGACCCTGCTATACCTCTCCTGGGCATATACCCAGAGGATTCCCTGGTATGCAATAAGGACACATGCTCCACTATGTTCATAGCTGCCTTATTTATAATAGCCAGAAGCTGGAAAGAACCCAGATGTCCCTCAATGGAGGAATGGATACAGAAAATGTGGTATATTTACACAATGGAATACTACTCCACAGTTAAAAACAAGGAATTCATGAAATTCTTAGGCAAATGGTTGAAACTGGAAAATATCATCTTAAGTGAGGTAACCCAATCACAAAAGAATACACATGGAATTCAATCACTGATAAGTGGATATTAATTAACCCAGAAGCTCTGAATTCTCAAGACAAAATTAGTATATCAAATGATACCCAAGAAGAGGGAAAGAGAGGGCCCTGGTTCTGAAAGAGTTGATCCAGCATTTTAGGGGAGTCCCAGGACAGGGAAATGGGAGAGGGGTGATTGGGAAATGGGTAGAGGGAAGAGGGCTTATGAGACCAGTGGGTAGGGGGAAACTGGGAAAGGGGAAAGCATTTGGAATGTAAACAAAGAATATAGAAAATTTTAAAAATTAAAAAATTAAAAAAAATAAAATTGGAACTTATATGTCTTAATAAATTTCAACACATGAAAAAGAAAAAAGAAAAAAGAAAATTTCTTGCCCTTTTTACCTTACTGCTTTTAATATTCTTTCTTTGTTTAGTGAATTTGGTGTTTTGATTATTATGTGCTGGGAGGATTTTCTGTTCTGGTCCACTGTTTGGAGTTCTGAAGGCTTCATGTCTGTTCATGGCCATCTCTTTCTCAAGGTTAGGGAAGTTTTCTTCTACAATTTTGTTGAAGATATTTACTGTGCCTTTAAGATATAAGTCCTCTCTCTTGTCTATACCTATAATCCTTAAGTTTCATCTTCTCATTGTGTCCTGGAGTTCCTGGATGTTTTGAGTTACCAGCTTTATGCATTTTGCATTTTTTTTGACTGTTGAGTCAATGTTTTCTATGGTATCTTCAGCACTTGAGATTCTTTCTTCTATTTCTTGTATTCTGTTGTTGATGCTTGCATCTATGACTCCTGGATTCTTTCCAAGGTTTTCTATCTCCAGAGATGTCTCACTTTGTGATTTCTTTATTCTTTGTACTTCCACTTTTAGATCCTGGATGGTTTTGTTCAGTTCCTTCACTTGATTGTTTGTGTTTTCCTATAATTCTTTAAGAAGTTTTTGTGTTTCTTCTTTAAGGGTTTCTGCCTGTTGACCCATGATCTTCTGTATTTCTTTTAGGTATTTTTGTGTTTCTTCTTTAAGGGCTTTTATCTGTTGACCGATGTTCTTCTGTATTTCTTTAAGGGAGTTATTTAAGTCTTTCTTGAAGTCATTTATCAGCATCTTGAGATACGATTTTTAAATCCAACTCTTGCTTTTCTGGTATGTTGGGGTATCCGGGACTTGCTGTGGTGGGAGAACTGAGTTCTGATGTTGCCATGTGGTCTTGGCGTCTGTTGGTAGGGTTCTTGTGCTTGCCTTTTGCCATCTGGTGCTAGTTGGTATTCTTGTCTCTGGCTGGAGTTTATTCCTCCTGTGGGCCTGGAAGCATGTCTTCTTACTCCTCTAAGATCAAAAGTGAAAGCACTGCTGGGAGATCTCTCTCTCTCTCTCTCCTGGTGGGCTATGCACAGAAGACTGTGGAGTTTCCAGGCTCCCTGGTGCAAAAGACTTCCATTCAGCTGCTCCACTGATCTTAGACCTTGTATGCTCCCCTTCCAGAGAGAAGGTGGAGATCTGACTTCTGCCTTCAAAAGTGAAAGCCTGTTGAGAGATCACTCCCTCCTGGAGGGCTATGCACAGAAGGCTGTGGAGTCTCCAGGCTCCCTGGTGCAAAACAAACAAACAAACAAACAAGCAAACAAACAAACTTAAAGTTTGCATTTTTTAGAAAGAAGGAATAAAAGCAATGGTTATCTGCAAAGAACTTGTAAAGGACTTCATATTCCCATAAGTGTATCATTTAGTCTGTGGGGAACAGATGAAGTATTTGAATAAATAATGACTGAAAAACATTTCTAACTTGAAGAAAGTAGCATACTCACACAGATAAATTTCAGTAAATCTAAAAGCAAAGCAAATCTGAAGAAAACTCCATGAATACACACTATAATCAAATTGCTAGAGATTAGTAGAAAGGAGAAAATATTAAAATTAGCTACAGTAAGAGTATGTTTCACATACAGAGAGCATATATAAGGATAACAGAAGAATTCTTTGTGAGAAGAAAGTTAAAGTGCATCTTCAAAGTGCTAAAAATAAGGTAATGTATATATATGATTTATATATATTTTATATATGTTCAGTGAAGCAGTTATATGTATCTTTTTAATAAAATAAAATTTATTAAATCATTGTAAATCTGTGTCTATCTATAATGTTTCTATGTGCAAACATGAATGTCCCATGATACTCATGAAGAGGTCAAAGAAAAACTTTGATGAACTGGTTCTTTCTATCCATGTGATATTGTTGATATCAGATTTAGGCTATCATTGTCAGAGCTGCAGAAGAAGCATTTGGAAGCACTAAACTATCTCTCTGATCTTGGTGAAATATCCTTGAAAAATAAATGTGAAGTAAAAAGTTTTTTGATTTAACAAAGGCTGAAAATTTACTAGCTATCTTGACCTACAAGAATTGCTAGAGGTCATGTAATGTAAGTTGTGCAAGCATGATAGATAATTTTCATATTTTAAACCTAGAACTCTTAAAGCAATAAAGCTTTTAAAGTGATTAGAAAATCATGTTTAGCACTGTAAATCACAGCTACTTTAATCATTAATAGTAATTGTTATTATTGTAGATGTCCTCCATTTATTCAATAAGTAAGTGGGAATTTTTTGTTTTGTTTTGGGTTTTTTTTTTTTTTTTTTTTTTTTTTTTTTTTTTTTTTGAGACAGGGTTTCTTTGTGTAGTCCTGGCTGTCCTGGAACTCACTCTGTAGACCAGGCTGGCCTCGAACTCAGAAATCTGCCTGCCTCAGCCTCCCAAGTGCTGGGATTAAAGGCATGCACCACCACTGCCTGGCAGTAAGTGTGCTTTTAATACCTCAAGTGATGTAAACATGTCTACACAGTATGCATTTTAGTTGATTTGAGTTTATACAGAAGACTATCCTATAACTATTAAATATTAGCTGTTTTTTTAAATCATTCTCAGTGACATCACTCAAATGAAAAAAATAATTCTGAAAGCAGGTGAAAAAAATCATGAGCCATCTCCTGGGTCTGTGGTTGTCAAGTTGGTAATTAGCTGTAATTAGCTCCGAACCCTGACTAATACAGCTCACCATTATGTAAGTTTTGTCTTACTATTGCTTAAACCTTGAAATGAGTTTATTGCTTGTAGGTTCTAGCAGTGATCTTGGTGACCTATATTATTCTCACTGATGCATGTTTAATTACACATGCCTGTGCTTGGTGGATTAGCTGAGTATCCAACATTTCACAAAAGACAAATGGCCTTGTAGCTGTTATGATTGTGTCTGATTGCTTTTATGTCACATTAGTTGCTGAAAAAGACTGAGATACAGAAAGTGATATATGGAGCCTTCTGTTAACAAATCATATTTGATGGTGACATAAAATCAAACCGTATTTGCCCCATTACCATCCCTGATATAAGAATGTATGTGTTACCTTGGTGATTTACATTGATGTCACTAATAAGCAAAAGTTGTAATTAAAGATCATGGCTGGTTTTGTTGATATATTGGCAATGCAAACTAAGATGCAACTGAAAATGGAGCAGGTAAAGTTAATTTTCTATAACATATGAATGTTATAGCTGCATGATTTTAACCTCTGATAAGACCCATGCTAAAAGCTGAAAGTGGTAGAACTTTAAAATTTTTCACACTAGAGGAAAAACGCCTAATGTTCTACTAGGGATGAGGTCACTCATATGAAATGATACCATAATGCTGATGCACACTGAAAACACCACCTTCAGTCTGTCTGACTCACAGTGAAAAAATAGAAATGATTGAGAGGTGGACCAAGGTCTTGGTGGGATGATTGCTAGCTTTCAGAACAAGTAAAAGGCAAAATGTTTTCACATTAACTTTGTCTCACAAGTTTAGTTGTAGGGCAGAAACACTTAAGGGAAAAGAGCCTTAGTATTCAATTTACCCAGCACTTTTAACTGCTGAATTCTGCTCCCTGAAGATTCATGTGTGGAAGCCCTCACCCCATTCTGATGGTGTTTGTAGAAGAAGCTTTTGGAAAATCTGCAGGATAGGAAGCAATTCTTTACCCAGAACCTAATCCACTGACTTTCCAGTCTCTAAAATTGAGAGAAAGGATTTTTTAAGCCACCAGAACTATGGTATTTTTATTCTAGTAGGCTATGCTGCATGTTTTATGTTTGTGTGCCACTTATCACACCTTTCTTTGATTATATTAAGTATCTTTATTTTGGGCTGATTTATCAGATTAAAACTTCGAGTAATTTATAATACAAGTGAGCATTGCTTTTCACAGAAAACACTTAGAACTTTCTTTTGGAATTTCATATGCTTTGGATAAATATATGACTGCACTTGTGATACCCTCAATAGTTACCCACCTAGGGGATGAAGTTGCTATTTTTGTTTAGAAGATAAATTTTGAATAAGAGAGGATGCTTTTAGAATCGAGGAAAACAATTAGTTCCATGCTGCTGAGAGTGTAGTGTAGTTTTTAGGACCTTTTAATAATTTCAGTGGATACAAATTTCCTGCTCAGGTTTCTTATGGTAAATAGTAGTGAACTTGAAATGAGACAGACTGTGCAGCATCCCATGGAGTCCCTGAGAGGATGATCAGCCTCCCTTCTGTTGGTCTGTGCCCTACTCTACCTCAGTCCCTACCCCTGCCCTTGACCTTTCTTCTTCCCCAGTGCTCCCATATTTGAAAGGTTGTAATGCCATTTCCTCCTTCTTCTATTGCTCCTAAGAATTCAACTAGATGAATCATTAATATATAATTTGCTTCCCTTGGCTATTATTGGGTTAACTGGTGACTACACGAGGAAGTTAGAAGGTCCTTGCTTTAGAACAATGCACTTCAGTATCTTCAGTGTCTTCCTTTATAGTTCTATTTTGATTTTTAGAAGAAAATCAAGCCCTTCTTTTCCTTTGCTTTGTCTCTATGATAGCCCTAGGTTTTTATGCTGTCTTCTTTAAAATTCAAGAGAAGAAGCCTCAGGTTTCTGGAACACAAACATGTTCTTCTAAGACAGCATAAGTATTTTATAAATTAAAATGTATATCAGACAGCTAGGTAGATGATAGTTAAATAGAAGATAGCTAGTTGGGTAGTTAAATAGATAGAAATGAAAAGATAGGACGTAGTTAAATCAAAGATAGCTAAAAGGGTAGAAAGAAAAAGATAGATGATGATAGATGATAGACACAAATAGTTGAATGGGTGAAATTATAGATTTTTGTGATTTAAAATATTTCAAGTTATCAGTGGTATGTACAAGTTACTATTCATTGGAGTTGGTGTAAGAGGTCAGGGGGAACCTCTAGGAGTTTAGCTATAAGGGAGCCCAACATGGAAGACTTCCTTCCTTGGCAGAATATTGCTTTTTGCTTTCCAACTTTCACTTTTTGCCCAAAGATTTATTTAAAGACAATGTACTACAGAAAGGTGGAAGAAACTTATGAGATAATACCAGTGTTGCTTCCTGTAGAAAATAAAGCTATTTTTATCATACGTTTAATATATATTTTATTAGGGCATGGTGACACAAGACTTTAATCCAAGAATTTGGGCCTCAGAAGCAGATGAATCTCTATGAGTTTGAGACCAGCTTGGTCTAGATAGGGAGTTTCAATCAGCCAAGGCTGCATAGTGAAATCCTGTCTCAAAACAATCAAACTAACTAACTAACTAACTAACTAACAATAAAGCCCCAATTTTATTATTTATTTGCTTGTATACTTGTGTTTGCACATGCATATGTTCATGCACTTATGCCATGGTACATGTGTGGAGGCAGAGGACAGCTTGCAAAGTTAATTTTTCCTTCAACCACATGTGTTCCTGATTGACCTAAGACCATCAGATTTGGTAGAAGGTGCTTTTTTACGTATGGAGCCAGCCCCACTAAGCCTTTTCATTCATCCTCATGTCCCTTGTTCATTTTGATTCTTCGTATGCAGTCAATTCCATTTGTTTTGAGACTGTGATTCAGGTGGCATCTAGCTTTCTCTGTCATAGTCTGCAATGATTGATCAGTGATGGGAAAATTGTATCTGGCAGGATCTACCTTATCCTTGCATGCTTCACCTGCACATGTTCTGCTCCTGAGTGATGTGCCCTGTGCCATCACCTGTGCTTCCTGACAGGACACTCTCCACATCTGCCCTTTTTGTCTGAAGAATTATTCCATAGGCCTGATGGCAGAATGTCCTTCTCCTGGGGACCCAAGCCTGTAAACATCGATCTTATTTTCTCTCTGTTGACACAAGTCCATTAGTGTCATCTGTCTTCAGGACAATCCAGGCTAAAAGCCTATCTGATTTTTCTTCTTTGGAGACCTTTCAGAATTTCAAGGTTATGAGAAACTTGGCTTTGACCAAAGTGTGTTGCCATCTGTTGCTAGTTTCTAACCTCAGATTCATTTACTAGATTTTCCAGGTTCATTTATATAAACATTAAAACTAATTATGTTTCTTTCAACATGACCCAAACCATATTGTTAAATCTTTTCTTCCAATTTTTCTAAGCTAAATATCTCACTGTTTGGCCATTTTGAAGGATTAAGGTTTTTATGTGTTTTTTTACTGTGATGATACAGTATCCAGCATTTCTTTATTGGGTGTTGTAAAACCATATCATATATAATAGAGAACAAGGAAGCAGATAGCCATTTAGAGATCCCCTGTAGTGCCAGGGAAGGGTTGAACCCTAAAAGACGACAGAAGCTGATCTGATGCAAGTCACAGCAGGGCCTTTAATTGGAGCTAGCTTGGGTGTCTCAGCTCACCATGGTCTTTGATGGAGAGGAGCCCTGAATATTTATCAGGACAAGGCTTTAAGGTAACAACAATGGGGGGAGGGAGTAAATGTACAAGTATCTAATTGGAAGCTATATTAGCATAATTGGCTGGTGCTGGAAGTCAAACCATAAACTTGATTTCTATTTCCCTGTGCATTGTGGTCATTAGGCAGAGTGTGTGCTTGTAACAGGAGGTGTGTGTGTGTGTGCGTGCGTGTGTGTGTGTGTGTGTGTGTGTGTGTGTGTGTGTGCGCAAATCTACTACTGGGGTAATAACCTGAAGATGCTGGTCTTGTTGGAGGTGATCCTAGAGACTGGAGCTAGGCTTAGGTTTTTGTAAGGGGGTAGGGGATAACTTGAAAACTAATGCTAGATACTGGCCTGTTAGTTTACCTGAATTCAAACTTAGGTCAGGTTCTCTACAGTGGAGTCTGAACTTGGCCTCTTGCCCTCTTTTGTTTTATTGACGTCTAAGGAGGTGGGTTTTTTTTTTTTTGCTTGTTTGTTTTGTTTGGTTTTTTAATCTCAAAATTGGCTCAAATTTCACGTGGAATTTGTTCTCAATTTCTAAATTAATTATAGTACTAAACTTTTAGTGGTCATTTATTTTCTAGACAATTTTTATAACTTTCTTTTCAATATGTGATTCTTTTAAAAGGATAAAATTATTTCTAGCAGTATAGTCTCAAAAATGTAAAATCTAAGAATTTTAAAATAATTAAAAATGACACTGAAATCAGAATGCATAGCCGCACAGAAAATAACCTCTGTAAAGTGAACATATATCGAATATATAATATCTTATATCATTATATAGCCATACAAACTTTATATACAGTTTTTACCTCAGATCATTCTTGCTGTAAATAATTTAAGAGGAGAAAAATACTGTGCATGTATGTGATTTTTAAGACTTTAAGTACACTTTGAGTATGTGAGTATCTCGGCATGTGAGTAAAAATTGCTTGTAGAAACCAGTAAAAGATATTGTACCTCCTGGAATTGGAGTTATAAGTGGCTGTAAGCTGCCCAATGTAGGCTCTGGGAACTGAAGTCTAATCTTTTTTGAAGAACAGCAAATATTTCTAACCACAATGCTGTTTCCCAGGACGTCACAGGACTTTTTTTTTTTCAGAGAAAAATGTATGCAAACTATTTGTGCATGCATTAAATTATATTAACTTGAAGCTTAACCTTTAGTCACTAAGATAAGCATAATAATTCATTTTATTGATATATATATATATATATATATATATATATAAAATCAAGTTTTAAAATCACCAAACCCTACTGTATGCTCACTCCAGTTTATAAGAATAGTATGTAACAGAGGACAGCAAAAGCCTCCGTGAAATGCTCTAACAGTGGTGAAATTATAGGTGTGCTCTTTGCATTCCATTCCTTTTGTAAATTAACATTAGTTTTATAATACACAGTGTGATCTGTACTGCAAGGGAGCAGAGGTGTATTAACTGATGTGAGGTGGTGATTATATAACTCAGGGGTCCTTCTCTGAGTCTCATAATGGGAATTCCTAACCACTCAGGGTTTTCACTCTTTCTCTCCTGAACCTTCAGGTCTGTAACTTGACCAGCAGCAACATACAAGGTGCTTACTGTTTTCACTTCATATGGTAATGTTCATTATAGGGTCCAAATTAATATTTAGAATAACTTAATTCTTAAAAGGCTCTAAGATACATATGTGGAAAGAATGATGGCTAGTAGAAAATTCTAGTATGTGACTCTGAGAAGAAACATGTAAGATGGACATTGTGGGAACGGGGTGGAGACACAGTAATTTGCCTTTGCTATCACTGGAAAGATCTCTTGTTTTCCCATTCCTAGCTGAATGATGCTCTGTCTCCATCTGTCTTAGTCAGGATTACTATTGTCATGAGAAAACATTATAAACAAAAGCAACTTGTGGAAGAAAGGGTTTCTTTGGCTTACATGTCCATAGTACTGTTCTTCATGAAAGACAGTCAGGACAGGAACTGAGCAGGAGCTGATGCAGAAGCCAAGGAATGCTGCTTACTGTCTTGCTCATTCTCCTTTCTTATAGAACCCAGGACCAACAGTAGTCTAGGGATAGCAACACCCACATTATACTAGGTTCTCCTCTATCAATCACTAAGAAAATGCCCCTAGGCTTGCCTACAGCTCTATCTTTTGGAGGTATTTTCTCAATTGAGATTCCCTTTTCTTAGGTAGCCTTTCACATTTTAGCAAGAAATAGAGCAGTTTCTCTTTATCATGGCAAGTCTCTGTAATGAGATACCATGGCATCCTTAAGTTGCTTCTTGCCACACAATAGAAGAAATATAATGATTCTAGGTAACTAACTCACTGAGATAAAAATTACTGTTATGGAATTGGCGGGCGGTGGCAGCTGCAATAGCAGCAGCGGCTATTCCAGAGGACGGGCCATCAGCAGTGGAACCAAGGTGACAGGGTCCAGGCAGGCCCTGTGCCCACTGACCATCACTGGCCAGCTGGGCTGCAAGCAGCAGCGGATTTACAGCGCCTTTCACCACACAGAAGCCACTTCAGAACTCTGCCTCCCACCAGTCAGTTACGAGAGACTCGCCTCCATCTTGGATCTCGGATTCCAGAGAGATCAGACAGACTGAGGTACTCAAACATAACCCGAGGCCAACATCGCGGGGGTCTAAGCCCGATGGGCGTTGGCCTGTACCCAGGCCCTGGGCTGTTGGGGGGGAAGGGGGCATCTGTGTACCAACCCAGCCAGGAGATTGTTTGCCTGGCCCAGCTCACACACCACCATTTTGCCTATGGGAAGCCAGAGAGTTCTAGGAGGCAAAGCCAGCTAACAGGCATAGCCCGAAGCTAACAAAGTGGGGGTCTAGGCTCCGACAGGCCCTGGACTGCCCCCAAGACCAGGGCTGCCCAGTGGGCCATCTGTGTGCCAACCGGGCCAGGAGGTTGTAAGCCCAGCAGACTCTCCCAGCACTTTCATGGAGCATGCATGCCCACCATCCTGGCCACCTGTCAGACCCAATTAACACTCATAGCCCAAAGGGAACTTTGCTCGGACCTTGGCCTGGCAGGCTTTTGCCTAGACTCAGGGCCTGAGCAGCTAGGCTAGCCTTGTGTGCACCAACACAGTTGGGAGTTCGGCTGCCCAGCAAAGTGATCAGCACTCGGAAAAGGTCCTGCAGCATACACCATCAGCACTCTCTGAAGAAGCAAACGGGCACCATCTGGTTCACAGACACAATCTGGGGCAAAGCACACTAGGGCTGCAAGGGCACCCAAGAGGAGGACAGCACATCAGCAATCTGCAACAGGGGAAACCCAGCCATCCCGTGTTGTAGAAATAGCCCTAGAGCCTCTCAGGAGGCTCAAACACCAGCCAGAGAAAGACCAACTAACTCCAGAGAACAATATGGCAAAGGGCAAACGCAGGAACGCTACTAACAGAATCTAGGCAATATGGCAGCATCTGAACCAAACTCTCCAACACCAGCAAGTCCTAGTTATGAAAACACACCAGAGAAACAAGATTTGGATTTAAAAATCACTGGTCATGATGCTGCTAGAAGACAAAAAGGACATAAATGAATCTCTTAAAGAAATACAGGGGAACATGAATAAGCTAGAAGCCTGTATAATGAAAACACAAAAATCACTTAAAGAAATGCAGGAATAAAGCTCAAGAGAAAGAAGCCAATAAAGAAGAAACGCAAAAAAAAAAAAAAAAAAAAAAAAAAAAAAAAACAACTTAGAGAAATGCAGGAGAACTTGAGTCAACAGGCAGAAGTCATGAAAGAGAAAACACAAAAATCTCTTAAAGAATTAAAGGAAAACACAAACAAACAAATGATGGAACTGAGCTAAACCATCCTGGATCTAAAAACAGAAGTAGAAACAACTAAGAAATCACAAAGGGAGACAACTTTGGAGATAGAAAACCTTGAGAAGAAATCAGGGGCCATAGATGCAAATATCAACAACAGAATATAAGAGATGAAAAAAAGAATCTCAGATGCCCAAGATACCATAAAAAACCATTGACTCAACAATCAAAGAAAATGCAAAATGCAAAATGCTTGTATCCCAGAACATCCAGGAAATCCAGGATACAATGAGAAGACCAAACCTAAGGATTATAGGTATAGATGAGAGTGAAGATTTACAACTGAAAGGGCCAGCAAATATCTTCAACAAAATTATGGAAGAAAACTTTCCCAACTTAAAGAGAGAGATGCCCATGAATATACAAGAAGCCTACAGAACTCCAAACAGACTGGACCTGAGCAGAAGTATCTCCTGTCCATAATAATCAAAACCCCAAATGCATTAAACAAAGAAAGAATATTAAAGGCAGTAAGAGAAAAAGGCCAAGTAACATATAAAGGAAGACCTATCAGAATCACACCGGACTTCTCACCAGAGACCCTGAAAGCTAGAAACTCCTGGGCAGATCTCATGCAGACTCTAAGAGAACACAAATGTCAGCCAAGACTACTGTACTCAGCAAAACTCTCATTCACCATAGATGGAGAAATCAAGATATTCCAATGACAAAACCAAATTTGCACAATATCCACAAACACAGCTCTGCAAAAAATAATAGGAGGAAAACTCTAATACAAGGATGGAAACTACACCCTGGAAAAAGCAAGATAGTTACCTTCCTTCATCAAACCCAAAAGAAGATAACCACTCAAATATAAAAATAACATCAAAAATGACAGAAAGTAATAATCACTATTCCTTAATATCTCTTAACATCAATGGACTCAATTCCCCAATAAAAAGACGTAGACTTTTGGCAAAAAAAAAAAAACTCCACTAGAGAACTCCTACAGCTGATAAACAACTTCAGCAAAGTGACAGGTTATAAAATCAACTCAAGCGAATCAGTAGCCTTCCTATACTCAAAAGACAAGCAGGCTGAGAAAGAAATTAGGGAAATGACACCCTTCACAATAGCCAGAAACAGTATAAAGTACCTTGGGGTGACTCTTACCAAACATGTGAAAGATCTGTATGGCAAGAACTTCAAGACTCTGAAGAACGAAATGGAAGAAGACCTCAAAAAATGGAAAAACCTCCCATGCTCATGGCTTGGCAGGATTAATATAGTTAAAATGGCCATTTTGCCAAAAGCAATA
The DNA here is from genome assembly GCF_947179515.1 of Apodemus sylvaticus. Lineage (NCBI taxonomy): Eukaryota > Metazoa > Chordata > Mammalia > Rodentia > Muridae > Apodemus > Apodemus sylvaticus. Next base: position 1,112,384 of record NC_067479.1, on the reverse strand, counting down.
TGCAGATTCAACACAATACCCATCAAAATCCCAACTCAATTCTTCACAGAGTTAGAAAGAGCAATTCTCAAATTCATCTGGAATAACAAAAAACCCAGGATAGCTAAAACTATTCTTAGCAACAAAAGAAAGTCTGGGGAAATCAGTATCCCTGACCTCAAGCAATACTACAGAGCGATAGTGTTAAAAAACTGCATGGTATTGGTACGGTGACAGGCAGGTGGATCAATGGAACAGGATTGAAGATCCAGAAATGAACCCACACACCTATGGCCACTTGATCCTCGACAAAGAGGCTGAAAACATCCAATGGAAAAAAGACAGCCTTTTCAACAAATGGTGCTGGTTCAACTGGAGGTCAGCATGCAGAAGAATGCAAATTGATCCATGCTTGTCTCCTTGTACTAAGCTCAACTCCAAATGGATCAAGGACCTCCACATAAGCCAGATACTCTGAAGCTAATAGAAAAGAAACTGGGGAGACCCTTGAGGACATCGGTACAGGGGGAAAATTCCTGAACAGAACACCAATAGCATATGCTCTAAGATCAAGAATTGACAAATGGGACCTCATAAAATTACAGTTTTTGTAAGGCAAAGGACACCATCTAAAGGACAAATCGGCAACCAACAAATTGGGAAAAGATCTTCACCAACCCTACATCAGATAGAGGGCTAATATTCAATATATATAAAGAACTCAAAAATTTAGACTCCAGAAAACCAAATAACCCTATTAAAAATGGGGTACAGAACTAAACAAAGAATTTTCACCTGAAGAACTTCGGATGGCTGAGAAGCGTCTTAAAAAATGCTCAACTTCATTAGTGATTAGGGAAATGCAAATCAAAACAACCCTAAGATTTAACCTTACTCCAGTCAGAATGGCTAAGATTAAAAATTCAGGAGACAGCAGGTGTTGGCGAGGATGTGGAGAAAGAGGAACACTCCTCCACTGCTGGTGGGGTTGCAAATTGGTACAACCACTCTGGAAATCAGTCTGGCGGTTCCTCCGAAAACTGGGCACCTCACTGCCAGAAGATCCTGCTATACCACTCCTGGTATATGTTCATAGCAGCCCTATTTATAATTGCCAGAAGTTGGAAAGAACCCAGGTATCCCTCAACAGAAGAGGGGATGCAAAAAATGTGGTATATATACAGAATGGAGTACTATTCAGCCATTAGAAAAATGAATTCATGAAATTCTTAGCCAAATGGAAGGAGCTGGAGAACATCATATTAAGTGATGTAACCCAGTCTCAAAATATGAATCATGGTATGCAATCACTAATAAGTGGATATTAACCTAGAAAATTGAAATACCCAAAACATAATCCACACATGAAATGAGGTACAAGAAGAACAGAGGAGTGGCCCCTTGTTCTGGAAAGACTCAGTGCGGCAGTATAGGGCAAAACCAGAACAGGGAATTGGGAAGGGGTGGGTGGGAGAACAGGGGGAGAGAAGGGAGCTTTTGGGACTTTCGGGGAGTGGGGGGCTAGAAAAGGGGAAATCATTTGAAATGTAAATAAAAATATATCGAATAAAAAAGAAAAAATACTGTTATGTATCATATATTATAATATATAATTATATTTATATAATTATATAATTATAATTTTATAATATTATTATATAATATATAATAAACCATGACTGCTACTTTTAGATCTTTGTCTTATGTTGGTTTTTAAAATAGCCTTTCATTTACCTACCAATCTCAGTTTCCTCATTTGATCTACACACAGATTCCTTTCTACCTCCCTGGTCCACTCCATTTCTCCTAGCTCACATATATTTTTCCAATCTACATTACACAGTTTGCATTTCTCAGATTATGTTTACTTGAGGGAATCTGTCACCATCTGAAAGCACACATACACACAGACACACAAATACACACACACATACACACAGACAACACATACACACACACAAGTCAGAGTAAAAAACCTATTTATGCTTCAAAACAGCAAACTATGTTCAGAGTAGAATTTAACTCATCATTCATGGATAGACAAACTCACTGGTGGACAGCCCTCTGAGATGACAGTCAGGAGGCCAGGGCTTGCATTCACTCTGGTAGAGCATGGCTTTGGTTTCTAGAAAGTCACACATGGTGCTTCTCATTTCCAACCCTTCATCAGTAACAGGAGTGCCCTGACCTAAGTGTTCTCTGACGTCTCTTCTGGTTCTTTGATTTTATTATTTAACAATATGCATAATTGTGAAAGCATGAGTGAAATTGGCTTGATATGAATGTCTGTACTTTAGTTTAAATCTTTCATGACTTACTGAGTTTTCCTTAAAATATCTATAATGAATATCAGTGGCCTTTTCCCTGAAAGCTTAAATTCTCTTATTGATACCATCCTCTATTTCCTTCTTGTTATTATTCTCTCCCATTGCAAGGTCATAAGAACGAATACATAAAATACATATTATTATATTAAATCTGAATTCCAACTTACCTGAACATTATTTGCTTTTTTATTAGTGTACCAAATATGTGGTATTATTAACTTATAAGAGAAAGGTTTGTATTATAGTGTTGGAGTTCCAGTCCCTGACTGGTTAATGCCATTGCTTTTAAATACACAATAGAAAACACATGGTCAGAGCAAATGATTGAGTGAAGCCACATACTTCATAGTCAGCAAGCAGAAGCAGAAACTAGATTCTCACAATCCTCTGTAAGGTCATATTCATAGTCCTTAAGGACCTATCATTAGCTTAAGTTTATAGCTTACAGACCTTGTAAAGACACTCTACCATAGTAATGATATTAGTGAGGGTAACCTATTATATCTAGAACAAAGACATCCTTAAAATTTCCAGAGACTGAGGAATTAAGTAAACAAAATCTATAAACCAAAAGCTTATAGGCAGCTATGGTTTGGATATTGGGCACCTAGCTTATGGTTCAAAGGGAGTCCAGGAACCAGGCAGATTAGGGGGCATAGCTGATGACCAATTCCACAGCAAGAAAGGCTATAGAACTACCTTCCCGACAGTGGACGATTATTATATGAGACAAAAGAGAAAAGGCCACAGGTTTTCTTATGGGATGGGAGAAGCCAGACTTGCAGCTGACTGGCTCTGTAGGTCCGATCAGACAATAAGTACTTATTTCTGCTAACAGCATCTGGCTATTGGATTGTTTTACTTCTTACTTGATCCCTCAGAGGCAAATGCTTTATATGCCCTATATCTTACACCCACATTTAGAGAATTAATTCCAATGGCATAGGTTGCAGGAGACACAGACAGCTTTGGGTACAAAGAGATAAAATTTTTCTTTCCCCTTTTACTTACTTTATTCTTAAAATATATGATCACATGTAAACTTGTTTTGTACTGCTGGGTTCAGACATATAGGAAGCTGCAGGCAAGCTATATATGAGTTCTTTCATATAGAAAGGCACTGAACATCTGACAGTTCTCTCTAGTTGGGCAAGCTAAGCAAAGAGTGAATTCAGAAAGACAAACTGATTTTGTTTAATGTGTATGAACTTAAATGAGCCGTGTTGAATTTCTGTAAATAAGAGCTCAATTTCTAAAGTAGCTTGATACTTTTTCTTAGGAGTTAGATGCTCATCATGTCTCAACTTCCTGAGTGGCCATGCAGCATTCCTTCAGGGAAATGAATCTGTAGTGACCAAGTAGTCTCTAGAAATCACCTGGAAATTGAGTTTAAGGCTGAGGAGCCAAAGAGACAAATAGCATTTATCTCCCTGTTTTTTCCTAGGGAATTCAGATGAAATGGGTTTTCCTTCTGGGTAAATACAAAATTCCCCATTGTCAGACTCAAATGCAAATATTCCTTCTGTGGGGTTTAACACTTTGACAGTTTCCAAGGAGATGTGGGGAGATTTTGATGCCAGCTCCTGGCCAGCATTTTTCCAATCATAGGTACATTCTGAGACTCTTCTAAGGTTTCAGTTTTTAAGATTTTCCAGTCTAGTCAGTCTGATGAATGGAGAGTCTTGGAATGTAGGAATTCAACACATCTGACACGTCTTCTTTCCATTCTAATTTTGTAAAAGAGAAAGGTTCTCTACTGTGATTTTGTACAGTTTATTTTGGAGCTGTCTCCACTGTCAACTTACATTTCCCTGAAACCCCAGTGGCTGGCCCAAGTTTCTTTGTCGAAATTTATTAGATTGAAGTTAATATTGAAAATTATTAGAATAATCTGCAATGGTATATTTCATGGTAGAAATTTTGACATATTTTCCCATTGAAATATCCATTACAATAATTTTATTCCATATAGTTTTCATATAGGTGTGAAACAGATTGATTTGACTGCTTAGGACTTTTGGAAGGCAGTGCTACTTGTATATGTCATATGCCTAGAAATCTATAATGAGTTGCTTTAGTTTCAAAAGATTTTGGCTCATTTAGGCTCCAGGGTTTTATAACAAATGAAAAAAATTAGTTAATACAGAGTAAAACTTCAGTTAGCATTAAAAATACAAAGACAACTAGGCATGCACTGCTATATAAGAGTCAGCTTGTTACACCTCTAATCTGTTTTGTTGAAATTAATTGCAACACCAGTCATAGTTAGGAGGTCCCATATTGATTTGTGGTTGTTCTTCTCAAGTACTACCTGGCTGTCTTTGTCTGTGATTTCATAAGTTGTTCCCTGGTGTGGCGGTCTGAGTGAGAAATGTCCCTTATAGTTTCATGCATCTGAACACTTGGGCCCCAGTTGGTGGCACTGTTTAGGGAGGTAGTGCAGCTTTTCTGGAGGAAATATATTACGGGTGGTGTGTTTTGAGATGAATGGCCTTATGCTACTTCCTGTTTACTATCTGCCTCATGCTTGTGGTCAAAGATGTGATCTCTCAACTTCCAGTTCCTGTCACCATGCCTGCCAGTTATTGCCATGCCTCTACTCCACCATGATGGACTCTTAACCCTCTGGAAGTTTAAGCCAAAAAATCCTATCTCTTTAAGTTGTCTTTGTCATGGTGGTTTATTGCAGCAACAAAAAAATAATGAATATACCTGAATATCTGTTATAAAGAGCTTCAGATATCTGCCTTTGTCATATACTCTCTTTGTGGATGAGATGTTTATCTCAGCTATGGTTAAAGATTATTGCATCTCTGTTCCCATTTTTCTCTTTAACTCTGTCAAGTTCTGTCTCACGTAGATATGCATAATTTGAAAGATATATTTGGTGTAAAATATACTGCACTTGCATTTTAGGTGGTTGTAGTATGGACTGCAGAAAGGATTACAGAGCATTTCTTTGCTCCTAGAGAAAGGAGCCTATGTGGTATCATCCAAATATTTCTCATTAAGACAATGTTCCCTCTCTAACTTCCACTGTGATATTCCCTGGTCTGAACTTTGGAACAGGATCAAAGGAACAAGAGAAATATAGAGTTGTCACTTTTGGCTAGGGCAAATAATTCCTCATGTTTTCCCTGTCCTGTTTGTGTGGGCACTTAGAAATGAACAGGCTTTGGCACTTTATTTTCATTAATAATCAGATAACCACATAGAGAGTATTGACTCTGACTTTAAAATGGAAAAAATTTTATATCTAAGTAATAATAATAATTGTGGAAAAGAGAGAAAAATAAAATACAAAAGGAATAGGATGTAGGTCATGGCTTGGATGACTGTGCCTCCTGATTTACTCCTGAGAATGAACTGGAGATCTGGAGCAGACTCCTACTTTTGTGGCTTCAGTTTTCTTCATTTGATACTTCACACCCCTCTTCCTCTCCATTTGGTTTCTTGACTTGGTTACCAACTGGTTCAAAATCATGATCACAGTGATAATCCTTCAGACCCATCTCCCACTGTCTCTATAGTCTGCAGTACTGCTCTATAGCATGTGTGTGTGTTAGAGAAACTGTCACCTGTCTCCCACATTCTCTGTGTTCCTAGAATTGCACAGTACAATTAGTCCTCCATTTATTCATAGATCACATATCTATAAATCCAACCATCTTGAATTGAAAATTTCAGAAAAAAATATTAACTTTGTACTGCATACATACATTCCCCTTTACTTGTCATTAGTCCTATGAAACATACAGAACAACTACATATATAGCATTTATATTAGATTACTATTGTACACAATGTGGAAATTATTAAAAGTTTAAAGAGATTATTCACACATTATATACAAACAACATGCCATATCACATAAGGGACTTGAATATCTGCGGGTCTTTATATTATCAGGTAGGGAGGTCTTGGAACCAATGCCCTGCATATTCAAAATATCCTCTATATGATGCCTTATATTAGGCTTATTTTGGACCACTGTCTATATCAGTTAGTCATCCAAAAATCCAATAAGTTATGTCATAAAGTATTTTTTTAATAATATTTCTGATTATGGGAATTCTCCCCTGGATTCCTTTCTTCTAACACCAAGATTAATGTAGTATAAATCTGCTGAACTGTGTTGGAAATAAAATCATCCTTTATAAGGATGCAATTAAAGTACCACTATGTTAAAAATGTCATGTTGCTCTTTGTCAGGGAGGCTTATTATGCTCGATCCTTATATTTGAGTGAATCTTTTCTTCTAAGGAACTCGGTGTTCTTTTTGAATATTAACCAATTACTACAAAATACTTCTGAGATTATGATTTTTCCAAATCACATAAAATTTAACAACTGTTAATTAAGCCTCTGAAATTTTCAGAAGTGGGAATAACTTGAACATATTTATTCACCTGCAAAAATACATATCTTATACTATAGTAGGTTGGTTGGTTAATAACTACTCAATTACAATTTCTCATGCTAATTTAGATGTAAGTAGGCCATAGGTGCACAGAGACATTGCACTAGTATTTTTCTCATTTCTGTGACAAAATTAATAAAGAAAATCAATCTAAAGAATGAAGGGTTTATGTTTATTTGGCTTGAGGCTATAATCCATCAGGACAGGATGGAATTATAACAGTAGTATGAGACTGTTCACATTGTGTCTATCGTCAAGAAGTACATGCTGATGCTTAGCTCATTTTCTCCTTTTTAATTCACGCTGGAAAGCTAGACCATAGAATTCTACCATCCATATCTAAAGTGGGCCTTTACATTTCAGTTAAGACATATCTTTAAATTCTTCTGTATAACTTCACAAATATCCTCAGTGGTCTGTCTTCTAGGTGACTTCTCATATCTGCCAAGTCGACAATCACGACTAACCATTAGAGGCATCTTAGTAGAAAATACCATTTTATAGTCTTCAAAGTTTTTTTTCTGATTGAATAATAATGAAAGCTCTTTGGATATATAGGCTAATTTCTTTGTGAATACCATCTAACAGAAATATCAGCATCATCTTGAATATCTGGTAGAATGTCTTAAACCCTTCCAGGACAAATGGCATCAAGCTTGGAACCTTACTCCAACTTTATTACTCAGTGGAGTAAAGGCAATGTATCTAACTTCATTATTCTTCCAACTTTCTTTTGAAAATAAATAAAATTCTTTTTTTATTCTAATTTCTGACTCCTGATCCTTAGCTTGATTTAATCTCTGATGTCCTAGGTTTGTCTCCATAAGTTCAATTAATTGTCTATGGGAGAATTTGAATAATTTAAAGTGTCTCTTCATCTGGAGAAAGAATGGTCAACACCAGCAAATGGCAGGGAATTCTCTCATGACTTCTGGCTTTTATGTGGTGGTCCAGGCACCAGAGATTCCCTGAACTGCTGTTCCCTACAGCTCCCTTACAGAGTGGCTATTGTCAGACAGTGATCAGTCTCCACTGATGCCAATTTATTTAGTTATCTTCTTCCTTAGATCTAAGTGGTCTGACATGCACAGTTCACTCTTCAAGTGTTTCTATTTCTAGGGAAAGCTTTTCCACTAAGAGTTCAGTGGTCTGGTGATAGCATTCTCATTAGAAATATATTGGTTTCAGTGGACCAGAATGAAATCATATATATACATATCTATCTCTATCTCTCTCTCTCTCTATCTGTCTATGTCTATGTATCGGTTTCTATATATCTATACAATCTATCTCTATATCTATCTCTATATTATCCATATCTATATCTATATTATCTATATGTATATTATCTATATCTATATCATCTATATCTATATTATCTATATCTAAATCTATACATGAAGGCTCCTTGATATTACCCAAAGGTCAAGCCATAGTAAAGTATGAGTTCAGGAATTCATAATGTCCCATGATAGCTCTTAATGTTTCTCAACAATAGATATTACTTGACTGACATATTTGAAAATTCTCTGTGGATCAGTGAAATCAGCTTCTTCCAAATGCTATATGTTGAATGGTCACTGTGCTCCCATAAAGTCCTGATTTCTTCAGAGTCTGTCCTGATGGATAAACTTTTGTATTAGTAGTGAACAAACTATAGTAAGTAGAACATTTGGTGACCAATAAGCATCCTTATGTATATCCTTATTAATATTTGAAAATCTCTTGTCATAAAGATGAAAAACGCGAAGACGAGATGTCCAAAAGTAAGCCAATACATTCATATTCTAAATATATTCGTTCCTCCAAAACAGTCAGAAAGGGGAAGCAGGAATTGATTCATCAGTGAAATTTAGTGGGGTGAAAACAAACCATAGTGAGACCATACTTTATTCTTGCCCCCAAGAACTCACAGATTTAGGACCAAATGGGTATAGTAGGCATATGTGCAGTGTTTTAAAACCTAGTATTTTATGGTAGTTTAGCTTTTAAATCAAAAGATTTAAAAGAATTAATAATTATTAGTGCTAAGGATATTTTTATATTATCCTCTAAAAGTTTGTGTTGCTAAATCAAGTATAGATTGAGGTTTGTATTTTTAATAATAAGTACAAAGATTATAAAGGTTGAACTCTCTTTTGTGTACATTGGGGCTAAGAAATTGAAGTCTGTGTCAAGCCCTTCCAAAAGTCACATGTCCCTTCTCAAATTTGACCCTAACCTTTTCCATTAGAAGTATTCATTGTATGGTTACTTGTTTTTAATTCATTAATTCACTTACTTGGCAAGCATTTTAGAATGATTAGCCTAGTCTTTTCTCTTGCATCTGACACAATTATAATTAAATCTTAATTAATAAGTCATCATTCTAAATAGATTTGAATCTTGTCATTGCAAATTCATTCTCTAAAACTTCGATTTTATGGATGTCCTGATAGTCAGGGCCCAGATAGACCTTGTTTATACGTTTACCAATTAAATAGATTATTACTAAGAATTTGTAATGTTTTATGTCTTATGTTTGTAATTAGAAAAGACATGCATATAATCAAATAAGTCTTTGTTTCCAAAATGTGTGTATTTTGTGAATACACTGTGGAGTAGAAATGCTATTAGTTAACGATCTCAAAGGCTGTATTTTCTTCAGTTCTTTCATGACTGCTTAAAGGCTATTACTGATTGAGATAGGAGGGGAAATTATCTGGTATGTTTCTTTTCTACACTAGTCATTTCCTCAGAGAGAAGAAAGAATTCAAAAGATGAATTGAATTTTTCTTCAGTATTTTCCCACAACACCCTTGAATCTACAGCTGTGTCTTCTAACTAATTCAAATAAACTGCTCCTGGGAACCCATCTCATGTATATCCAATAAAATGGCCTCAACCTAATAGTTGTTTGTTCAAATGTGCAAAATTTGAAGTAATTTGTATTTCACATCAGTCAGAGGTCATATTAGGTAATAAAATGGTAAGACAATCAATATAAAATTCCTTTAGGTTTTTCTATTCTGAGAAAGGTTAAAATTAGGATTTATGCAGGATATGGCACAGCTGAAGAAATCTGATGTTTTACTTTCATTTCTGTTTCTGTGATAAATATCCTCACATAAAACAACCTAAAGGGAAAAGGGTTTACTTTAGTTCACATTATCAGATTATAAACCCATCATTATCATCAGAAAGCCAATGGAGGAACTTGAAACAACTAGTTACATCACATCCAGACAAGAGCAGAGAGAAATGACTGCAGAAATGTTTCCTGCTTAGCTTTTGTTCTCCATTCTTACAGACTTCAGAACTAAAGCCAGGAACTACAGCCCACTTTTAGGTTGGGTCTTTCCACATTAAATCATATAATCAAAACAATTTCTCAAAGACATGACCATAAGCCAAGCATGATCTAGGCACTCCCATACCCTGCAAGACTCTCTTTTTAGATAATTTAAATTGTGCCAAATTGGCTTCCAGTTTTTACCAGCACGGAGAGCTAATACTGGGTCACAGCCCTCCATATCCAAATATAATCAAGAGAGAGCTGGTCTCCAAGGAATGCCTACACACCTGTGAGCACAGGTAAGACCACTTCTGTTTAAATTCCTGGCCCAAGAGGGACCCGCCCAGAGACATCAGGACATAGGAACTAAGGAATGGCCAGGGACAGGATCTTTCTAGTTTCTATCTGCACACTGGAGCTGACCCTGTGTCACAGCTCTCCATACTAAAATTCTTCCTAGAGAGAACTGGTCTCCTGGGAGTACTGACACAGAGGCTTGCAGGTGGGACAAGCTACAATAAGAGCAAGACCAGCTAACACCAGAGATAACCAGATGATGAGAGGCAAGGGCAAGAACATAAGCAACAGAAACCAAGGTTATTTGGCATCATCAGAATCCAGTTCTCCCACCACAGTGAACCCTGGATACTATAACACACCAGAAAAGCAAGACTCTTATTTAAAACCACAACTCATGATGATGATAGAGAACTTTAAAAAGTACATAAATAACTCCCTTATAGAAATACAAGAGAACACAGGTAAACAGCTAGAAGCCATTAAAGAGGAAACACAAAAATCCCTTAAAAATTATAGAAAAACACAATCAAACAGGCAAAAGAAATGAACAAAACCATCCATGATCTAAAAATGGAAATAAAAACAATAAAGAAATCACAAAGGGAGACAACACTAGAGATATAAAACCTTGGAAATAGAACAGGAGTCACAGATGCAAGCATCACCAACATAATACAGATAGAAGAGAGTCTGGTGCACAGAGAGAATATCTTTGACACAACAGTCAAAGAAAATGCAAAATGCAAAAGCTCCTAATCAAAAACAACCAGGAAATTCAGGGCACAATGAGAAGAGCAAACCTAAGAATAATAGGTATAGAAGAAAGTCAAGATGTCCAAATCAAAGGGCCAGTAAATATCTTCAACAAAATTATAGAAGAAAACGTCCCTAACCTAAGAAAGAGATGCCCATGAACATGCAAGAAGCCTATAGAACTCCAAATAGATTAGACCAGAAAAGAAATTCCTCCTGTCACATAATAATCAAAACAAATGTTCTAAACAAAGAACATTTTTTTTCTATTTTTCATTTCTATTTTTGCCTAAAAATAAGGCAAAAAGGTCAAGTAACAAATAAAGTCAGACCTATCAGAATTATACCAAACTTCTCATCAGAGACTATGAAAGCTGTAAGATCCTGAGCAGATGTCATACAGATCCTAAGAGCATATAAATGCCAGCCTAGGCTACTATAAGCAGCAAAACTTTCAATTACCATGGATGGGATGCCATGATATTCAATGACAAATCAAATTTACACAATATCTTTCCACAAATCCATTTCTATAAAGGATATTAGAAAATGCCAACACAAGGAGAGAAACTACATCTTAGAAAGAGCAAGAAAGTAATCTTTCAACAACCCCCAGGGAAGACAGCCATGAAAACATAAAAACAACATAAAAAAACAGGAAGCAACAATCACTATTCCTGAATGTCTCTTAACATCAATGGAGTCAATTCCCCAATAAAAAGATACAGAATAACAGACTGGATACGTAAACAGGACCCAGTATTTTGCTGAGTAAGGAAATGCACTTCAGTATCAAACCTCAGAGTAAAGGGCTGGAAAACAATTTTCCAAGCAAATGGTTCCAAGAAACAAGCTGGAGTAGCCATTCTATTGTCAAATAAAATCAACTTTCAACCAAAAGTTATCAAAAAAGGTAAGGAAGGACACTTCATACTCAGCAAAGGAAAATCTACCAAAATGAATTCTCAATCAGGGACATCTATGCTCCAAATTCATGGGCACCAACATTCATAAAATAAACTTTACTAAAGCTCAAAGCACACATTGTACCTCACACAATAATAGTGGGAGACTTCAATACCCCACTCTCATCAATGGACAGATCATGGAAACACAAACTAAACAGAGATACAGTGAAACTAACAGAAGTTATGGACCAAATGGATTTAACAGATATTTATAGAACATTTCATCTTAAAACAAAAGAATATACCTTCTTCTCATGGTACCTTCTCCAAAGTTGACCATATAATTGGTCACAAAACAGGCCTCAACAGATACAAGAAGATTAAAATAATCCTATGCATCCTATCAGATCACCATGGACTAAGGCTGGTCTTCAAAAGCAACAAAAACAACAGAAAGCCCACATACATATGGAAGCTGAACAATGCTCTCTACTTAGTGATAACTTGGTCAAGGACAAATTAAAGAAAGAAATTAAAGACTTTAGAATTTAGTGAAAATGAAAGCACAACATACCAAAACTTATGGAATACAATGAAATCAGTGCTAAGAGGAAAACTCATAGCTCTGAGTGCTTCCAAAAAGAAATTGAAGAGAGCATACACAAGCAGCTTAACAGCACACCTGAAAGCTCTAGAACAAAAAGAAGCAAGTACAGTCAAGAGGAACAGATGGCATGAAATAATCAAACTCAGAGCTGAAATCATCCAAGTAGAAACAAAATGAACTATATAAAGAACCCACCAAACCAAGAGCTGGTTCTTTGAGAAAATCAACAACATAAATAAACCCTTAGCCAGACTAACCAGAGGGCACAGAGACAGTATCCAAATTAACAAAATGAGAAATGAAAAGGGAGATATAACAACAGAAACTGAGGAAATTAAAAAAATAATCAGTTTCTACTATAAAAGCCTATATTCATCATAACTGGAAAATCTGGATGAAATAGAGAATTTTCTAGACAGATACCAAATACCATCAGATAAACCATCTTAACAGTCCCATAACCCCTAAAGAAATAGAAGCAGTCATTAAAAGTCTCACGACCAAAACAAGCTCAGGACCAGATGGGTTTAGTGCAGAATTCTATCTTCAAAGAACATCTAATAACAATACTCTTCAAACTATTCCACAAAATAGAAACAGAAGGAACACCACCCGCTTCAATCTATGAAGTCACGGTCACGCTGCATATTCTCCCTTGGAGATGAAATGGTTTCTGTCTAATAAAGATCTTGTCCTTGATGAAGTCCTTTCATAGAGTACTTCATAAGAAATTTTTTCTACTTCTATCATGTTCAATATTCTAAATAGATTTTAAAAACTGGTTGAGTGCATATTACTTTTAGCTTCAGAAGACACCATGTATATTTAATAGGCATTTAACTATTATAAATTATTTTGATGACTTAAAAATTGTCAATACTGAGTTGTATATTTTAAAATTAATTGTATTAGTTTAATAAAAAGAAAGAAAAATAGTGTTAAACTGATAAATAAAACCAACCAATACATCTAGTTGCACATTTTATCCAAATAGCTAAATATTCATCTGAATGGTGAACTTGGGCAACTTTCTTAAGGTTATTTGAAATCACAGTGATAACAGTGATGCTTATCTGAATGGCCACATCAAACATCCTGGGACACTTGTACCTGTGGAAAAAATGGAGACAAAAATAAAAGCTGAGAATTCAGTTAAGGGGGGGGGGGGAGCAGGATAAAACATTCTGAAATGACAAATGAAAACAAAGTACAGTCCTACCTTCAGTCTAAGGATAAAGAAGGATGGCTGGGTACGTCAGGACCTTTCCTGTGGGCTAGATCTGCACAACATTCCTCTTGGTTAGCACCATGCTTGTCTTTGAACCTGACACTGATGGACAGCTCTGAATGTTCTCCAACACAGCCCTTGGGGAAGGCAATCCAGAATTCTAAAAGTTAAATAACTGCTAAAATTGAGAGCATTAGTTTCTTTGGGGCATCTATATACCCTGGAAGAAAAGAATCCTTCCTCAGCTTCAGCAACTAAAGTCAGTAAAGTGATCAATTCTTTAAAGTGATGGAACAGCCTGTGTGGGTGCTAACAAAGAGCAGTATGTGATGAGTTGGGAGTCTGTGATCACTGAAAGAAGACAGATTAGACTGGAGTATGTGAATCTGTAAATCCTCTAACCCTGTGGGTTATTTCATGCTAATGTGATCTGAAAAATGATGGATCACTTTTAATTCTACCATGTGAGAATAAAACTATCTCTACAATTTTGAGCCAAATTTGAAACAGGCTTTGATTAAATACTGGCCAGTATGATGGACTCTGGCCAGCTACATTCCTGGGTTCCAAAAAAATGGCAACGACTCACATTTTGCAGAGACTTAAAAAGGCAAATCCATAAGGCGATCATATTTTCTACTAGGTACAATCCAGGACAACTATATATCCTGATGAATTTCCTGCTTTTGTACCTCCCACCTTCATTTGATCAAACACATCTGGTGCAGCTGGCTCAAACAAATTTGTTTAGAGAATCAAATATGGGCCTTGTTATCTTCCATAGACAATACCCTCCAGCATTTCAGGAAGTAATTGTCCTTCTGCAAAGGGCTTATAGGTTAGAGGTATATTTGTTTTATGCATCTCTTAACACAGTAATTAGCTTTGGCTTTCACAGTACATGAAGCATCTACTTCCATGATGACATACATATAGGCATCCCAGTAACCTCTAAATGATAGGGTAAATTACAAAATAGACTCTGGAATAAAATATTATCTTGCTAAACACTATAATAATTTTTAGATCCCAATTGGTTTATAAAGATATGTGCCTAGGAGATTTAGCAGACACCTGGTATTTAGTATATATATGTTTTTAAAATTCTACTTTTATTATTGCACTTCATCTCCCCCCGTTTTATGCATAGTTTTAGACATGCAAAGTGGATAGAAAGGACTTATGCCCTTTAAGAGAGACATAACCCAATGAGGAGTTAGAAAGTAACTTGAGTCACTGCATCATGCAATTCATATTTTCTTTGTAGATTAAATAAGGTAATAAGCGTATGCTATAATTTCACACAGGTGGAATTGCATTACTTAAAATAAATGCTCTATGAATTTTCCTAAATATTTTCACCAAAGTACTCATTAAGAATCCAAGGTACAATTACATTCATAATACTCATGCTCACAATTAACACATTAATACATTTATTCATTTTTTGTGTGTTCATGCATATGTATATATAGGAACACATATGTGTCAGGACACATATGTGAAGGTCAGAAAACAATGTGCAAAGGAATCAGTTCTCTCTTTCCATATGTGGGTTCCAGGGATGGTGATCAGATCTTGAGATTTAGCAGCAGCCCTTTCAGATATATATGTCTAAGCATAGTGTGTGTGTGTGTCTGTGTGTGTGTGTGTGTGTGTGTATGTCTTTGTGTGTGACTTTTATGTATGTTTAATATACACACATGTGCATATTATATGATATAGAAGTATTAACAAACAGTGTTATATGAGAAACTCATACTATCTAAAAGCTTTGTGTACTGTACTTGAAAGAAGCTGAAACAGTACCTGGCAAATGATGACAGATTGACTCTTTTGCCTTGGTTCTTGCTCCTTCTGTCTTGCCTGTTTTAGGGAGAAAACAGACCTGGCAGAATCTTCTAAGGCATATCTACTATACTCAAAGAAAATGACATCCTCACACAATGCCAGAGGAGGAAAAAGTACCTCAAATTTTTTTTTTTGCACAATTAGAGATAATTCTACCTAAGTGGAAGAAGGTGAGGGTAAAAGAGTGTTCAGTGGGTCATCTCTCTATGAAGAGTTTAATGCTGGGGCATTTGAGGTGTCCATGCTGTGCTCTAAGGTTTTACTCACTCCCAAGCTTACCTTATTTATTATAAACATTTAAAGCTGAAACCTTTACAAAAAGCCAAGATTAACAGTGAATGCATTCACACACACACACACACACACACACACACACACACACACACACACACACACACACAAGTAATTTGATGGGGTTTCTTTACCATGAAATGGACTGTCAGTAAAATTGCCTAAAAGGATCTTTGTGTCTCTGTGAAAGGCATTTGAGCAGGAAGATCCCTGTAGTAGAAGTGTGCACTTATTTGACTTTTCTGCCCCCTTTTACTTCAGTACCTATCCGTACTTGCTATCTATGTCCTTAAGGAGTTCATGGTCATGGTCTAATGAGATAAAAGTAAGAAAATGGGTGTATATTATATGATGAAATGAAATATTTGAAAGGGTGATGTGTTTGCCATGGGTGTTCTTAACAGGTTGTGACTAATCTGCTAGGGAAATGAAAAGACTGACAAGGACAACATAATCAAATATCCCAGGTGGTTTAATATTTTCCAGGCACATTGGGTGTTGCTTTGATTTTTCAAAGCCTACTTTTAATGAGGGTTTTTAAATGCTTTAACCTCCCTTCTATCCCAACACCCACCAGATATAGTGAAAATGAAATGTTATTAGGATGCGAGGGGAAGTGAACTTGTTTAGAAATTGTTCTTTTGGGCAAATCCAATCTGTGTTGTCAGGAAATCAGCAGTTCAGTTCACAGGAATCAGTAGCAGCAGCTGGATCCACTAGCAAACACTTCACAAATATACCAGCATTCTAGTTCAGTAGTCTTAGGATAGCAAACACAAATCAGCAGTTGTGGAATGACCCAGCAGAAACAGCCAGGCCTCCACTGAATTGGTTCAAGTCAGTGGGAGTGACCAGGACCAGCAGGTATGCCAGGAGCCTCTCTCATTGAAGAGAAGATCAGCAAAGACTTGAGACCAAAGAGGCATTATAAAGCTAGCTATGAAACCCTCCATCATTGTCCACTGAGTCCTATTTAAACTCTCTCTAAACATCATGTGTCCTTCCATGGTGTTGCCTGAGCAAACCATGATTTGAGTCTGTTTTAGCTAAACTCCAGGAGAGCCTGTATCAGCTGACATTACTCTGCCAATTGTTCCAAATCTGAGGAAGTGTCAAGAAGCTGCCAGAAGACCACAAGAAGGTTTTTGTTTTCTTCCTGTGAAATCATAACAAATGGTGGCCATTAAGGGATAACAAGGTGTACTATTACCAACCACAACGATCTACCACCTGTTAGATTCTTCTTAGCATTATGTGTCCTTTCATGTGTTTGCTTTAGCAGAACATCCTTTTACCTCAGCAAAATGTTCTTTGACATAACTGACTTTCTAAAGAAACCAGACGTTTCCACTTCACTTGGGCATACATTGATGACAAACAATAGCATCAAGAACTGAGAAGGGTTTAAGAATTTTCCTCTAATCAGTTTGTATCTTCCTGGCACTGAAAAAGAGTTGTTAGCATTTGACTATATCCATGTTTATGCCTTTAAATGATCACAAAGCAAGTATTGCGCTGGTAGAGTGGTCAACTGGATTGGGTAGTTTCAGGGAACAGGTTTTCTATTCTGAGGAAACCAACTAACAATGAAAGAGAACATGGGCTTTCTGGAAGTAAGAATGTGGACTAGAGACCTGCTCAGGCAACTGAGCCACAGCATCTGTCATCCACAGGATGATAGTAGAGCAGTGTTACGAGAAAGAGATCTATTAGCAAGAGACTTTATGACCTCTGAAGTTGGGATTTCCCACCAAGTGAATATTCCTTTGATGCTAGGCCTACTGCAATGTGCTCAATGTGAAACTAACCTAAGGGTATTTAATAACACTTCAGATGTTCTAAAGTGACAATACACTGCTGAGCTGAACAAGACAGCCCTGATGTGCTGAATTTTAGACTTTGGTTTAATTCAGAACAAACTCCCAGGAGTTTCCTTTCCTGGGCAAACTCCAGGAGCATAGCTTTCTTTTTTTCATTGTGTGGCATTGAAGAGAAGGGAACTGTTAAACAAAATGGATAAAGATAAACAGTCAGCCATAATGAGCTAATTTACTCATCTTCATTTTAGGATCAAGTTCTATTGCATATGTGTGCATATTTAGCAATAGGGTTTTGAATGTAAGATTTTTTTCTTGCAGTATTTTTCCCCCTCTTTCAATCTTGAGGATCAAAACTTGTGGATGCTTGACAAATGTTTTACTGAGCTACAACTCATTGCTCCCACTGTAATTGTGAAAGACTACATTTCAAAAAGGTATTGAGATATGTGAAAGATGTTTTAAATATTCAGGGTCAAGTAAAAGGTGCATAAATGAGCAAACATGACAATGTTTAGGCAGTGCCTGCATGTGGCCCAGGCTGGCTTTCACATGGTCCACTCCACTCCACTTATCTTTGACCTTCAGGCTGTACCAAACGTTTCTAAGACAGAAGTGGTTTTGACCTTCAAGGAAGTGCTCGGGAAACATTAACTGACATCAGAATTGCTTCAGCAAAACGATATCTTTTCCTTTTCTTTTCTTTTGCCTTACATTTGATATCCTTTGACACTTGTAACATGCAGGATTTTTGTCTCCTGAGGCTCTGGCTCTGAACTGCCTATCCAGTAGAACATGAAAAAGTAAACTGCTTCCATTTTCTAAGGACTATGGATTTTAGAATCATTAGTAAAGTAGAAAGAGTGGTTTTGAAGACGTAAGTGTAAGAAAAGCTTTCCTCCACAGGAAGGAAAGTGGTCCCACAATACCAAGGGGAAGCAAAGAAGCAAAAAATCAAAAGAAGAAGCAAAGATAACTGGTGAAGAGGGACTAGACTGAAGTGCATTCTCTCTCCACAGGTCTCCAGAGTAAAGTCTTTCTTTACAGAGTAGTCTTCTGGGATGGCAATGGGGAAACTGTCTTCTTTTTTGTGCATTGTGAAATTGGACCTACTTAACTCTCCATCTTTACCACAGAAGTTCCTGAAGAAAAAGTAGACAATATTTGTTCTCTGCTTAAACCACAACAAGGTGGACTCTGCTTTACAGACAGAACACATAGAAATTTACACAATGGAGTAGTACTACTCAGTTTTTAAAAACAATGAATTCATGACATTCTTAAGCAAATGGATGGATCTAGAAATTATCATTCTGAGCAGGAAGGCACCCCAATCACAAAAGAACACACATGGTATGCACTCACTGATAAGTGTATATTAGCCCAGAAGCTCAGAATACCCAAGATATAATTTACAGACCCACATGAAGCTCAAGAAAAAGGAAGATCAAAGTATGGATATTTCAGTTTTTCTTAGAAGGGAGAACAAACTACCCATGGAAGGAGATTCAGAGACAAAGTGTAGAGAAGAAACTGAAGCAAAGACCATCCAGAGACTGCCCCACCTGGGGATCCATCCCAAACCCAGACACTATTGTGGATGCCAAGAAGTGCTTGCTGACAAGAGCCTGATATAGCTCTCTCCTGAGAGGCTCTGCCAGTGCCTGAAAAATACAGAAGTGGATGCTCTCAGCCAACCATTGGACTGAGCACAGGGTCCCCAATGAAGGAATTAGAGAAAGGACCCAAGAAGTTGAAGGGGTTTGCAGCAACATAGGAAGAACAACATTATAAACCAGCCAGTACCCCAAGAGCTTCCAGAAGCATAACTGTCCACCAAAGAGTACACATGGGTACAGCCACATGGGTAACAGAGGATGGCCTTGTTGGACATCAATGAGAGGAGAGGCCCTTGGACCTGTGAAGGCTCATTGCCAGAGTAAGGGAATTCCAGGTCAGAGAATCAGGAGTGGGTGAGTTAGTGGGGAGGTGGGGGGAGTGGGATGGGGGTTTTCAGAGGGGAAATGTGGAAAGGGGATAACATTTGAAATGTAAATAAAGAAAATATCTAATAAAAAAGGAAAAGAAAGGAAGAGAAAAAAAGAAAATTTGTGAATAGATAACTTACTTTCAAATAAATGATTGTAGTTTTATGATTGTGCTGAAATAAATAATTGTTCTTTCTTATTACACTTCAAAAATGCTATATCTTAGTGTACATTATATTTTTAATAATTATAAAAATTACTCATATATATTTCAATGTAGAGAAATTTGTGATAGAAATCAATCACATTTTTATCTAAAGAATATATTAGTTTTTTAACATTGTTTTTGTAGTCATTATAGGAATTTTTATGTAGCTACCATTAACGACAACTATTCATAATTGCTTCTAGCTAATGTTTTACTGAACTCACAAAATCATTAGCACAACTAAAAGACAGAGTTTTAGGAATTAGTCTATAGGGACAACCTTACATTGATTCTGTTGTCATTCTGATATTTTTCAAATGCAAATTACCTGGAGTGTTGCTTGCAAAGGAATTTGGGGCATGGCATTTTCAGCATTTAGAACTCTTTCCTGGGTATTTCCTTTATTTGTATTTCCTCTGATCTGATCTGGAAGATGCTTCCAAAAGTTGGCCACATAACTGACCTACCGCCATTGTTAGGATAATGTCAGGATTCTGTCTAAGCTCTATCCCACATTTATCTGGTGATAGCCAGGTATGCCCCTACCCATAGTTACCTGGGAATAGCCAGGTAGGTCTGACCCACTATAAAAGGGGATGCATGCCTATCCTCTCTCTCTCTTGCCTCTTACACTCTTAGCCTCTCTCTTGTCCTCTTGGGCTCCCCCGCCCCCACATGGTCATGCCTGGCCTCTACTTCTCTACTCTCTCCTTCTCTCTGCCTTTCTCTGCCTCTACTATCCCCTTAACTCCCCTCCCTATGTCCTAAATAAACCCTATTCTATATGTGTGCCTGGTCCCTCAGGGGGAAGGGTTGCCTCTCTTTCTTTTTAGGATCACAACAGCCAGGCTTCAAGTCTAAATACAAAGGTTATTTCTGCGACATGACAAATGGCTGAGTGGTTAGGAGCTCTTGCTGCTCTTGCAAAGAATTCAGCTATGGATCCCACACTCGCATCAGGGGATTCACAATCTATAACTCCCACTCCAAGGAATACAGTGGACTCTGGGCATTTTCACTCACAGACAAAAATAACTAAAATATTAATAATTAAAACAAATATTTCTTTATAAACCTGTTCACCAAAATGTGCATGGTCTTGCTTTGGAACTCATTCTCACTAGCCAACTTTCTTTGTAATATTTCTGATAATCTATAATTAATTTCTTGTTCTCTTTCTACTACTAGAATTAAAATTCCACACTAGAAGCAAAGTGTCTTTATTTATGACTTTTAAACTTTTACAGTTTTGATAAACATTATTACATTGTGAAATGACACGTTTTATACTCAATTTATTTCCATTTTTCAACATCTTTACACAAACTTTGTTCTTTATATTTTTGGCAATTTTCCCAGGAAACATGAAAAGATGAATAAGTATGGGCTTTCTTCTGTCCTGAAATTCCAAACTGCCCCATAAGAACATTGCCCTTGTTAACTTTACTGCCTGGGGTTTGTGAGAACTCTAATCTTATTCTTTCACTATGAGACTAGCACTTTCGTGGTTAAGTCTGTGATTTTCCTGTGAACACTTACAGGTTTTTTGTTGTTGTTGTTGTTTTGTTCTCCAAAATAGTTATCAAGTTTATATGAAAACTTGGTTATAGTTTTTTCATCTTGTTGAAATAGAGAATGCACCAAGCAAGGCAGATTTAAGCAGGTGATTCTTTTAGAGAAAGCACCTCATATTGTTCCTGAAATTAGGCTGCAAAGCAGATGAGACTCTTTCCCTCTTTTCCTAGATTTGAAGATGTAAAGTCCCATAAACTTTACAGACACAGGGCAGTGAGGACAGAGCCTTAGCCAGGAAGTCATCTCTGTCTGAACCTTCTAGTGAGAATGTAGCCAGGTGCCACCATTGAACCATGCACCCAGCTGAGCTACAAGTCTTCTGATTCATGGAACTGGAAGATATATAATGGATGCTGTTTTAAGCATCTGCACTTCTGATGATTAGTTATGGTAAAAAACAAAATCAAACTGTCCCCTTGATGGCCTCTGTGTTGGGGAAAAGGATTCCTTCTCTCAGACATGCCCAAATAGCAATTTCTTTCTTAGTCTTCCATCAATTTGAATATTGCCTTTCTAATTTACATTATATTTATTCTGAAGAACTGCTGTGTTCCCTTTACCCCTTTCTTGTAAATTTTGGAAATACTTTGTTATCAATATATAATATTATCAATGTATAATTGTTTTTTATCAAATCCATTCCCTATTCCCTCCCTTCCAATTTCTTCTACATTTCCACACCACTTTTCTCTTCCAAATTTTGCTATTCTTTTTTTTTAAATCTTTAAAATGTTTTTTTTTTAAAAAGCTATTGAATCTATTAATGGTTGTCTATATAAACACAGGAGTGTGGGACCACGTCCTTGACCATGGGCAGCCTCTCAGAGCCCTCATTGCTCTCCCAGTGGCATGGATTGCAGTTATATCTTCAGATAGGTTTTGGATTTCATTAGCTTCTTCCCTGTTTTGAGGGCTAGTTTGATGATATAAACACCTTGTTGATGTAGTAACAGCTGCTATGAGTTTATTTTTGCAAATACAGTTTTGCTGTAGACATCTACTACCTCTGGTTTTTACAATCAAATTGCTCCCATTTCTTTTATGATCCCTGAACTTTAGGGGAAAGGGGGTGTGATATAAATGTCCCATTTGGTGAATAATCTAAATTCACTTATTCTCTACTTATTGGCCACTTAATATAGAGTCTCTATATTAATTACCATATAGTGAAATGGGTGTTGAGAGATTCACTAATCTATGGGTATAATGATGAAAATTTACAGGGCAATTTACTGCTGTGGTTCTCTGTAGCAGTTAAACCTGGTTCTTCCTCATAGCTCCATGCTCCTAGAAATGATATTCAGACTCAAAATACATTTACAAATACCTTGACCATATAGCTAGGTAGATCAAAACTTAGATAACCTAATTATTTTCATCTACATTCTTCCATGTGCTTGGTTACCTATGCTCAGGTACCATGTGTCCATCCTAGCTCTTCACATCTTCCCTGTGGATCTCCCACCTGACTTTATCCCAGAACCCTTTCTGCTTCCTTGATAGCCAATCTCTATTTTCTGCCTAAGTCATAGACCATGGGCCTTTTAATTGAGAGGTGGTGCAGTCATACAATGTACAAGATATCATCTCTACTATTATCTTCTAGGCATGTTTTTTTGGCCTAGCTGATAGTACCACCTAGGAGTTCTCTCATATGGGCCATGTTTTAAATCTACTCAGAGGATGGCTGGCCATTTTCATAATATTCATTGCACTTTTTAATCTTAGGATGCTGATAAAAATACAAAAGGATCTCTTAAAGGAATAGAGCAATAAAAAGACTCCTAATGGCATTCTGCTATACACAGATCACTAATGTTTCACTGATCCCTCATCTGAGAAGCTACTTATAGTGGCTGGGAATTTCACACAGAAATCTACAAGTGAACAATATTTAGGGAGAGAGACCTGGAGCATTCAGTCCTGAATGAGATGTCTTCATCAAAATCTGCTCCTCAAAGCTCAGGGAGCTATGTGGAAGAAGACCCAAGAAGACTGTAAGAGCCAGAGGGGATGAATGACTCTTATGAAACAGTCTGTCAGACACAACAGGGCTGATGCAGATGTGAACTCAGAGTCTGTGGCAGCACACATAAGCCTGCACAGTTTAATTCACATGGAGATCCAGCCCTTAGAGGAGAAAGTGGACATGTGGTCCATTACCTAACCAAGAAGTTATTTGCAATTTATACCTAGTAACAAAAGGAAAGTGGTTTTTCTCCAATGCTCTGCCACTAGGCATATTGACCAAGCTCTAGTGCAGCCTCCTGCATAGGAATGAAAAAACAAACTCCATATTTTGGGGGGGGAGGTAAGGGGACTTTTATTTTACTATGTTTTGTTTTGCCCTTTTTAGAAGGGGTAACCAAATACTTACAGGAGCATATATGGAGACAAAGTGTGGAGCAGAGACTGAAGGAAAGGCCATCCAGAGACTGTCCCACCTGGGAATCCATCCCATACACAGTCACCAAATGCAGACACTATTATAGATACCAAGAAGTGCATGATGACAGGAGCCTGATATAGCTGTCTTTTTAGAGGCTCTGCCATAGCCTAACATATACAGAGGTGGATGCTCACAGCCAGCAATTGAACTGATCACAGGATCCCCAATGGAGTAGTTGGAGAAGGGACTGAAGGAGCTGAACAGGTTTGCAGCCCAATAAGAAGAACAACAATATTAACCAACCAAAGATCCCAGCGTCTAAACCACCAGTGAAGGAGTTCTCATGGAGAGACCCATGGCTCCAGTGATATATGTAGTAGAGAATGCCCTTGTAGGGAATCAATGGGAGAAGAGGCCCTTAGTCCCATAAAGGCTCAATGCCCCAGTGTAGGAAAATTTGAGGGCAAGGAGGCAGGAGTGAGTGTGTGTGTGTGGGGGTACCCTCTCATAGAAGCAGGAGGAGGGGGATGGGATAGGTGGTTTCTGGGGGTGGCAATCAGAAAAAAAAGGAAAGAAAAGAAAAGAAAAGAAAAGAAAACATTCATTCCTGAAGAAGGATGAAGACTTATAAGGTCAGAAAGTGAGCAAAATCTATTAAGGCAGTACTATCTTGAAGCTTACAAAGTACATAAGACCCACCCTCAGGGTTGTATGTGCAGGAAGGTTTGATAAAAATAGGAGCCTTTCTGGTCAGCCATGATGTTTCCAATCTGTGCAAGGGACACCAGAAGTGCAGTTTCTGTGAGTCTTTAACCCATGCTGATGTGGGACATTTGTGGTCACAGCTACCTTCAAGCTACTTCAAGTCCCTGTAACTCACACACCTTCTATACTACTTTAAGTAATGCCAATCAATTCATTGGTTCATGCACCTAGCACCGATGCTTGTTTAGGTCTCCCTTGGAAGACACTCAAAAAGCATAGCTCATACAAGGCCACAAATAAGAAAAGTTAGGTCATTTGAGGATCTGAAGGAATTTATGTTACAGAACATGAGACTAGAGATCATGTATGCATAGCCTAGAGTCAAGAACACATGTAAAAGAGCTCTTCAAATATTTGCAAGGTTGCCATGTTCCATGATGTCATTTTTCATGTAAGATAAATCCTTCTGATTGGAAAAAGTGATGCAAATAAAATCAATTGATTAATTAGTAGTTAACTCTATAATTACTCTGAAAGCTCCATTTTTATCTCTTTGCTCTTGTTAAAACCTACCCCATATAATATTTAAATTTTAACTCTTTTTCTATCTTAAACACCTTATTTTATATATGAATTTAGATTATTTTGTTCCTGACCTAACAGCTGGGTAAATTTCCTGAGAAGTGGAAGAATAAGGTATGATATATACACGTCACTGTCTGTCCCAGGGGACATCCAGTCTTTCCATCCCCTGGACTGCCAGGCCCTCAGGTTAGGGCAATTTTGCCTATACTAAAAAGCACTTTAATATTGGCCACCAGAGGGCTCTCATAATCCTTCCATCTAAGTATCAAACTACAAGTACTGCTAATACAAAGTTCACCATGGAATGAGAAGTATTATAATTTATACTAGATCTAATGGAGGGGGGATATTTCCTAAAATCATTCTGCTCTTTTACAAAATGCTCTTAGTATGCAAACTTACAATAAAGTAATTAAATTGTGTGGTTGAATTTTATCCTAGTTTCTGCAAGCTCTATTTTTACTGTACTTAATGATTGTTTACTCCCTACTTCAACTACTTATGTAAGTAATCGTGAATCTGCATCTATATTCTATAATTTATAAACAAATGACATGAAGTAGAACTGATTGTGGTTAGAGTAATGTGGTTGTATTTAATTTTCAATCAGAGTAAAGTAGGGGGGGAGGGGTGATCCACCATTATAATGCTTGATGCTTTTCCAATTCAAAGCTTGTTTGGGAGCAAGGAGGAATGGCTCAGAACATCACAGAATAAGAGTGCCAAGTATTCTTGTGTGGGCACGTTGGTCACAAGAGGAGTGATGCCACAAACTAATATCTACACAAAGATCAACAGCGATTTTGCCTCTGTGGCTCTTCTCACTGGTTCTGCACAGGTAATGCAGTCTCCATTACAAGGAAAACTCTAGAAGCAGAAACTGCATCTGACATTTATCTTTTGAATGGATAAAATTTTGTCTAACCTTGGCAACCCAGATACCAGAATCCAGGTAATGGAACCTACCATGATGAAGAGTTTGGGCATCACAATGAAGGGAGACAAAACATACATTTTTGTTTTGTTTTTTTTCCAGAATGAACTTTGAAAACAAGATTTTTTTTAGGAACATTTAAAATCCAGGTGAATCTACTCAATTGAGTCATCAGATTGATTCTGAGGTATGCTGTAAGCTATATTCAGTTATCACTGCAATTAATTGAAGATAGCTGCTCTGCCATTTCAAATTGTCATTTTCCCCTAAAATACACTATTATTTCTGCATTTAAGTGTGCATCAAGAAGAATAACAACATGGAGGTCCCTTTAACTAATTATATACCTACATCTATATGCTGCCTTCCTGACTATAAGATTGAAATATTGTATTATAGAAGAAAATAAAACAATCTGTTCTTTTTATCCACTATGTTCTTCTGGTCTGAGAATTATTGATTGTGCTTTTCTTTAGAGAAAGAAAGTACCATTAGAGCAGATCCCATGCATCTTGTGTTCATGAAAATAATTTTGAAGCACTATTTGAATTCTGTTTTAAGCAGGGTTTTCAAGTGGTAGTTTTCCTGCTGGCTTCTTCTGTTTCAAATCATCTTTTAGCCCAGCATTGCTTTTGTTCACTAGACAGTAGTGATTAAGAAGCACTCCAGTCCTTTAAGTTACCATATCTGATGGAAACATGAACATAAAATCATCATATTGTGAAGATGGGTTTTGTACTTAAATAGCATTTGTACATCCATGGCCACCTGGGATCAGACCCAGTCTACCTGTCCTGTGATTCACTGGGATTTTTATTTAAAAATGTTCATCAAGAAATGTTTCCATTTCTGTTAGAAGGAAATACAAAACATTTCACTTATTAACTAAAATATGATCATCAACTTTTAAAGATGATGCCTCATGTCAAGTTAAAAAATGCACAGCAGCATAAAAAATGACAATAATACTGCTAGTGATCAGATATATACTACATCACAAGTTGCATTTTATTTTATGCTTCTTTTCTGGGGATGAAGTTATAGCTTGGCAGTTAAGAGTGAATTACTCTTTTTGTAAAATAGCAGTATTGGGTTCCCAGAGTAAAAATGTATCATAACCCTTTGTAACTACAGATCTGAACCCTCTTCTGATCTCCATGTGCACATACAGAAACACACACACACACACACACACACACACACACAGAATTTAAAAGTAAAAATAAATTTAAAAAGATATTTTCAAAATCAAATTAATTTTTAGAGGAGGTAAATTTCATTCAGAGAAACATTCGTTGATTTTCATACTATTTTAAAGCTTATATTACCTAGGACTAACACTCTAAAATATTTTCATTAATATTTCCTAACAATTTCATGCTGAGTGACATATGATCTCAAGGTTTCTGGTTCAGCTTTGAAATTTAGGATGTTTAGACACAGTTCCAATTATATGTGTTTGCCATTTAGAGAGAGAAGATGTGTTACTACCCACATTATGTGAAATTGAGTTGGCAGAAAATGTGCTTTGGCTCAAAATAATCTCCTAAGATTTATTTGCAAAGGTTTCCATGGCCAATATTCTTTCAGCAGAGGTTACATTATGCTCCCTTTGGTCACCCTAGGATTAATGTGATTTTTCTCCTCACTCATTGTGGGTGTGAGAAGACTTTGTATACACACACACACACACACACACACGCACACACTCACATGTGGTGCAATAGTCATTGCTTAATGGGCGTTAAACTGATAAAATAAAGTGAGTGTTATTCACTCAAAAATACATGTTTGAAAAAAAAATACATGTTTGCATTCATAAAGTAAAAGCAGAGAATGCTTGTAAACATTTTCGAAGTAAATACTTGAGTAGGATATGAAAAGTAGCTGCCAGATCTCCATACAAATGTTTTGTTGCCCAAGTTAGATACAAGGTACTGTACTAGTCTGACCATATCCTAACCTGAGTCTGCTTTCAAGAGCTATGTGAGTGGTGGGGATCTTCGTATTTGTATAGAATCAAAACCTGGGGAGAATGTGGAATGAAAACATAACAAATAATAATTGAAGACTTAATTTTTATTATATCAATGAATTTAAACTCAACTAGCAGTATGTGAAGAACAGTTGTTTTATTATACAGAACAAAGTGCCTGTCCCCAGTAATTAAAAAAATAAACACAAAGTTTAATATCAGAAACATGAAAGTTCAATTCCTGATAATATCAATCTGGGTACACAACTGAGTTTTCTCTTTCTAAATGCAAAGAGTACATAATAGCTGCTCCTTTATTTGGTAGCTTATTTTAGGACTGATGGGACATATGTGAGTAGGTACTTCTGGATATTTTTAGGATTAATGAGACAATCTGTGAGAAGCATCTAGCAGAGTACCTGCTTTAAGTGATGATCTGTTGATGAGGATAATAGTTATGATGATGGTGATACTGATTTAGCAAATGGGATGCAAGGGAGACTTCATTTCCACATTAGTGTTGCATGTGCCCATCTCTGTCTACTCATTGCTGTAGTAAAACTTCTACTGTTACTAAAGCTACAAGAGTAGACCACCATCTGTGAACATGAGATAATAACTTATGCATGTGTGTGTGTGTGTGCATATGATCATTGTGGACAGAATTTAAGTATTAAGCTTAGATTACTAAAATCTCACTTTCTTTTTCTGTCTTCTCTTTATACATAAATTCTACATTAGTGATATGAAAAATAATTTCAGCACTTTATTGTGAAAATCCATTACAATATTTTCTTATCAAATAAGCCAATAATATGTCAGATTCAGTGTTTGGCACAAATGAAAATTCCAGATGCAACTGTTGCCTTATTTGTAATTTTTTTGTACTCCTGTGAGCAGCATTTTTAACAGAGCAGCATATGTTTTGTTTAATTGTGCAGTTTGAAAATTTCAGAACAAATCCATGAAATGGGTGCAAGCAGTAGTGAGTTATAGACACACCCTGTGTTCTTTGTGGATAAAAATGGAAGAAATAATCCTGAGAGAAAACATATCAACCTCCCTATCAATATCCATCTTCCACTATTGGAATGATTCCATGGAAGCAATGGTATCTAATCATGGGCTTAAAGGCTATTCTGTTCAGTCCATGAAGAACAAAACAGGATGTAGAATTTTACAAATCCATTTCACTGGAACCAAGGGATTTATGAGGAATTATTAAATGCTACCCTGGAATGACCAAGCACGAGGAGTGAGGGCAGAGGCTTGTGGATACATTAAAAACTTACTAATCCTGGGGGATTTAGAGACACAGTGTATGTAAAGGACAACATGGGTTTCTAATTGGGCATTTAGGGGAAAGACCATGAGAAGGAAGTGGCTGTAAGTGATGAAAGTATTGATAAGGAAGTAATTTACTTACTTCAGATGGGGAAGACAAGTCTTTTGTATCCAACTTTTATCTCAAATCAACTTGACACATGAGATAGTATATTCATAGTAATAAAACAAGAGTGATTAAATGAAAGAATAATAAAACATGATAGTTTGGGACATTAAATGGTATATTTATAAACTTCAGTTAGACTCTGAAGTACAGAACTTTGAGCCAAGTGTCTAGTTAGCTGCAGATCATATTACAATGCTGATCCTCATTTATCCAATTTTTAATTCTTCCATTTATTCATTCTAAGGCATTATTCTAGGTAAAGAGATAGTAGCAAATACAATTGTTAAAACCCTTTCCTCATCTGTAGCTTTCATTATAGTGTGGCAAATAGTAAATGAATTTAAAAGAATCCAAAAGTAATAATGTATGTTGTAGGTGGCCATAAACAAAACATAAAGGTTACATGGCAAGGAGAATGGACTGTTGCTCTGAGGTGAGCTTCACTTCAAACAGAGTGGGCAGAAAGTCCCTGAAGAAGCCAAGGTTCTTGCTTTGTCATAGAAAACACAAAATCAAAGAACAATGGTGCTGCAGTGAAGGGAAAAGGAGAGAGCAGATGAGATCAAGTTAGCAATGTGCAGGGTCTAAGAAGGTACCAGGGTCTCACAAAAGCCAATTAGAAGATCTCACATCCTTTGGGGATAGAATGCAGAAATCTTTTTGTCAGCCCACATGGTCAAGTAGGAGCCTCTTTTCCAGACATTATTAATTGGTGATTGTTGAAATACAATCCCCCAAATCAGATGCTATGCTTAACTCGTGGCAGTTACGCTTCATACATGTTACTTTTCCTTCTAACATGTGATATGACTTGATGTCATTCCTCTCAGCTCTGGGGACTTGAGTTGGAGGCTCAGGTGCCCTATGAGTTGGCTTGCAGATGGTATTTTCTATGTCCTCACCTGCTCATTTCTGCATGATAGTAAAAGAATGAGAGCACTGCTGTCTTCCTTTCTTTTTAGGGAAGCAGTTCTTTCAGATTGAAATCTCATCTGTGATCTCATTTAATCTTACTTTCCATATTAAAGTCAATCTTCATAGATAGCCATATTGAGGGCAGTCTTCCACATATGGATACTGGGTAGACTCAGTGCAGTTTATGGCAAAGTGTGATCAAAATTTGTAGCATTAAAACATCTGTATTGTGCTGCTAAGGACCTTGGAGACACATTATTTTCCAGGAAGGAAATGGCATACTAAGAGGAAGGTTGGAAACAAGAAGAGGCCAATGCAGTGGGGAGGGTAGGAAAAAACAGAAGAGAAAGAGTATCCATACTCTTTTAACTATTTGCTTCTATTGTCCTCATTCTGGAGATTATAACCTCTGTACTACCAGTGGGAATCAAGAAAGAGTCTGAGTTTAGCTGCAAGCAATAACTGGATCCTTTTGTGAAGACTTGCATTTTATCATCATTTAAGAAAATCAAACAATAGCAACTTTTTTTCTGAGAAGGAGGAAGATTTGTAGCAGAGGGACCAATCGTCTGGGTTTTAGAGAATTTTTCAGATGATGGGTCTCATCAGTAGGACATAGACAGAGGTATACTCATTGAGCAGGATTTCCTTAATATTTGCTCCATTCCAGTGTCTACTGTGTCTCATCTGTTCAGTTGTGTAGTTGTGAGAGTCAGTAGCAAACTAGGGGTCTTACACTCATGATGTTTGTATCCTGTGAAAATTATGGAAAATTCAGGTTGCAGAAGGCAGAATCTCAGACAAAGGGAGATCTATTTATTATTGACACAGTCAGGTAAGTGGAAAAGAGAAGGAGCACCAAGGAATGGTGAGGTCTTGAGTTAAGAAAAGGCAGTATCTTCAAAGGAGAAAAAACTTGCTTATGTAGTTGCAGACTATCTATGTGTGCATATCCATCTAATTGAGCAGCTTTATTTCAGACCATTGAGTGATATTTACCATCTTGTACAAACTTAAAATTATCCCTCAGTGGAAATGACTATTTTCTTGCTTACCACACACCTGTCATATCAAACAAAACTCATGGTTCATCCTAGCTCCCCTTTCCTGGAAATAAATGGTTGGTGTGAGATCTAAGATTTCTTGAGGAACTGATTTTTACATTTTAAAGGTTTCCAGCCATCTGTCAATGCCCCTAAACTACCCATTTCTAAGAGATAGGGCCAGGCCTAGATGACAAGATAGAATTTTCATTCCTCCCAAGACTTCCTCTTCTCCTTGGCACAATAGCCAAATCCTCTTAAAAAGAACTCAGGAAAAAAAAAACCCTCCAGCTTGGTGTTGGCTCAGATGATGTCCTGAAGTGTAGCTTACCACCCACAGTATTGGAGCTGAAAATGTTTTTGCTAAGTGAATATCACATTAATGAGCTTTTAGTTTCTAGGTGACATATTGTGACTAAACTCATATGTACCTTTAGTGACAGTGAATTTTCTACTCTGGAGTCATGGTAATCCAACGTTGCTTGTTTTTCACGTTAGAAAATCATATTCTTCCTATTAATGCAGGTGACCTCTAAAATGTCAAGCTATGACGCTGCTTATTCACTAGTGGATTATGTATTGGATTGGTTATTTTGTTCTCTTGACAATACCTGGAACTTAGATTTGATGAGCATCAGACAGTTTCTTGAAGGTTTGTACCTGTAAGAAGAAAATAACATCATGTGTTCATGTATTGCTTCATCATAGTGATCCCAAATTTTGTTGCAGAATCACTTTGTCACTTCTAGTGATTCAGGACCAGCTGGTAGAAAGGACGGGCTGCCCTTAGCAACTGCTGTGTGAACCACAATGATTCTTCAACCAGATTCATTTGTGGCGCCTCAGACCCAGTCTGTTGTGGAGGGTAGAGCATGATGCCTGTGAGGGCTATGGATGATGGCCAAATGAGTTGTTGCTCCCTGGTTTAGTGTGGGCGAAAAAGAGACGGTGGCAGAATCATTTTCACTGCTGCTAAGTGTGATTAATGTACACCTTCCTAATGAGATTAAGGGGAAAACAATTTCAGCTTAAAAACAGCTCTCTTTCACACTGCAAATTAAATGACCTGCCCTGCATAAGCTTTGAAGATGAGAACAACTATGTTCAGCCTCTTCCTACCAAGGCTATCCTTCAAAGTATAACTAATGTCATTGATATGTCTGCATATGTTAGCTCACTTTGCCCCATTAACACTTATTTTATAAAGGAAATAATTCACTTCTTTTGTGTGTATTAATACCCATGAATACGTGTGTGGTTGTGGGCATATGTATATGTGTGAGATTGACTTCTAGTGTCTTCTTTAATTGCTATCCACCTTCTGTTTTTGAAATGGGGTTCTCTCTAAAATTGTAGCTTATATATTTGGCTAGGTCAGCTGGTCAGTGAGTTTTAGCTGTCTACCTGCCCCTGCTTGCTCAGCACTATGTTAGAGATGTAGCATACTTCCTAGCTCTTATGTCATTTTTGGGGATCTAATTTCAGTATTCATGTTTGTGTAGAAGGTGCTTGTAAGCTAAACTATCTTTACACCATTTCAGTTCTTTTTATCAATGAGAGCTAGATTATAGAACTCAATGAAGCCTCATCTTTTAAATAAAAAGTTAAAATATCTGAAACAAGATTCCAAGACTAGATACCTAGAAGAGACACTGTCAAGCTTTCAAAAAATATTATTAAACAAATTGATTTTTAATAGCTGCAAACACTCATATAAATTTACTTTGTCTCATTCTTTGTTTCCTATTTGTTTTCAGTAGTACAGTGGATGAGATACAGGAACAGTTACCCCAGGTACATGAGTCATCACTTTTTGGAGGGACTAACACAAATCTTGTATGTTATTTGCACCCCATATGAGATTTGTTGACTCAAAGGATGAAGCAAAGAATTAAGTAACTGTAACTTGTTTGTGTGAGTGTTTTTTAAAGTAGCTGAACAAATAGTTTTGAACATGGGCACTGCTATGTCTCTAGACAAAGATTATCTTCCTTCCTTTAGATATTTACTGCATAAGCAGATGAAGGTGTGAGAAATCAGACCTTGTACTGAACTGAAATATATTCCTATGTGTAATTTACTATTCAAAGTTAAAATACTCTATTGTGTTGACTGCAATGATTGGCTTTTTGGGATAATTGCTCTTTTATTTTTATCTAATTAATAGATTTATGGTTTGACATTTATCTTATTACTCAAGTACTATCCATTAAAGCTTGAGCAAGGGATAATTACAACTGGATAAACTGTTTTAAGAGTATTTTGTTGACAAAATGAGGCTAAAAAGTTGCAGGTACCTATCGGTTTATAATTAAAATGAAGTTATTTTAAATCTCTATTTCCTAAGATTTTCTAACCTCTTTACTAAAAGTCTGATTCCATTACCAATATTATACTTCAAATCTCACAAAACTATTTTTATTACCTAGAAAGAAACTTAAGTCTTTATTCTTATTGTTCCACTGTTTCAGATGTGATCTAAATCCTAGTATGTGTGCTCATACACAGTCACACACATACACACACACACACACAAACACACGCACATGTGCGCATGCACACATTCACATGCACACACATGCACATACACTGTTATTTTATTTACTTATTTATATTTATTTTTAAATAAATAAAATATTTTAAAATAAAATTTGAAAATCTCATACATGGTACGTTTAGTTTTTGTCAACTTAGGACAAGTTAGAGTTACTTGAAATGAGGAAACTTCAACTTAGAAAATGCTACCATAAGAGTTTCCTCTAGGCAAGTCTGTAGAACATATTCTTGCTCAATGATGGATGTGGGAGGGTACAGCCCATTGTTGTCAGTGCCACTCCTGGACAGGTAGTCCTGGCAGAAATGTAGTTGAACATGAGGCAGAGGAGCAGTGAGAACTGTTCTTCGATGATCTTTGCTTCAGTCCTTGCCTGCAGATTCCTGCCCTACTTGAATTACTGTCTTGGCTTCCTTTCCTAATGGACTGTGCTTGGGAC
Organism: Apodemus sylvaticus; assembly: GCF_947179515.1. Lineage (NCBI taxonomy): Eukaryota > Metazoa > Chordata > Mammalia > Rodentia > Muridae > Apodemus > Apodemus sylvaticus. The sequence goes on along the minus strand of NC_067479.1, from coordinate 1,077,866 downwards.
ATATAAGACAAGTAAAACCTCTCCTTCCCAGGCTGCATTTGGCCATGGTCTTATATCACAGCAATAGAAAGTGAAAACATAGGGGTTCAATATTTTTTAATGATATTCACTCATTTTCCCCCATACCTCATGATTATAGCCCCAACTTCATGTTATGAAGAGAAAGGTTATTTAGAAGGCAAAATAGCTGTAGTTAGTATTATTTTACTGTTATTTCTATTTCATTTATTTGGTATTTTTCATTAAAATTATACTTGGCATGTCCATACATGGCAATATTCTCAAGTGTAGCAATAAAGCACTACAGATGAAAGCATTGTTGAGTGAGTACTTATGATATACATATATACATACCTTGGTGGATAGATGCATATATTCTGTGTGTATATCAATATATGCATAATTCTATATATATGAATCAAAATTGATATGCCACATTTTAGTCTCAGTTCTATGGGTTAGGCTGTAGGAAAGACCCATGGTTCTACCCTCATTATTCTTGTAGTCTAGATTGGAATAGAAAATTTTTAAAAAAATGAATAATTTCTGAGAATTATAGATGTTGTAAGAAATTTTGAGAGACAAATATAATTCTGGCAATACAAACTCTTATGTTTCTTCCTTTCTTTCCTGTGTTACTTCAGTCAGGTTTTCAGGAATAAGCTATATAAAATGTGACAATTACATGTTTGAAATTATGCTGAAGTTATCTTCCTTTTACTAGAGAAGTTACAATCAATCTTAGAAAGAAACTTTTAATGATGTCCAAATTCATTAAATTTAGCTGAAATATGCAAACTGAATATTAGTTGGTTCCATGCAGAAAGCTTCAATACTACTCTATGTAATTAAAAGGTGATTTCAAAAGTTATCAGATAAAAGAAAATAAATGGTATTTCATATTTATGCTCCTGTTCCCTGAACTAAAATTATCTTCTTGGTAGTTTAAAGCTTCTATTAATGGTTTTGATGATCATTAATATTCATTCACTTAATCAGTTGCTAAATACTTATCAAAGCATGCCTGCTTTTTATAGTTTAGATACTAAACTGTTTCAAAGGAATGTTCTAGAAGAAATATGAGATGAAAATTAGCAACCAGTGTATTGTGAGGTCAAGGTCAGTAGGTGAACTTCTGCGCACAAGTGTTGTTGGCTCTGGAAAGTGTCCAGATATTCAATTCCTTGCCATGTTCAGATTCTAAGCAACTTAAAATAGGTGTTTTCTTAGTGCTTTTGAGTTTTACCAAAGTTTTCATATTATTTTATTTCAAATAAAATATTCAGCTTAAATTATGTATACTTTCCATTTAAAGAATTACTTTTTTTATTTCGTTTATCCTTAGAAGTAAATATTTGAAGTAATGTTAACTTTTAATGATACAGATAGTATTTGAGTCCTTTAAAGACATAATAGTAAATAGGAGAATAAAATTATTTCCAGTAATTTTTTACTTAATTATCTTTTGTGAATATGCAGTACATTATCTGACATGTAGTTTGTTCATTGCAAGTTAAAAAAAAAAAAAGAAGTCCAGACGTATCTTGTTTAATAGGTACTTAAGTATTCATGTATGCAGGCATATTATTATTTCTGTCTACCATGAGAATTCCATAGATCATAAGGAACAAGCAAACTCTAGTTTCGTGAGTAATATTTTTATTGGCCATCTTTTCAGTCCCTATTACTTAAGATAATTGTGAGAAAAGAAAAGCAGTTGTACAAATTGAAGTCTTGTATGAACATGGGTTTATAACATAAAGTTAGAAAACTCATGTTTTCTAAACCTCTGTTTTGATTTAGTAAAAGGACTGAGAAATATCATGGGTCAAAATGATAGCATTTCATCAGCATTAGGAAGATAGTGCTAATCTGTGGAAATCTAGGAGCAGTCAGCATTCACTGGTAACATTATGTATTTTATTGCTCTGATATTTCAGTGCATATCTTATAACTGACCTAGAATTATTTGAATAAAAACAAAGAAACCCCAGTTGAATATAAAACCAACAGCACATGATTGGGTGTCATTTTTCAGTGGTCAGGTGTAAAAATCAATGTGTTGCTGATCTTAGCACACAACCACCACATCTTGTATTTTCATAGAGACAGATTTTCTCAGAGACACATTTCTAGTTACATCTTCTGAAAATTGACCAGTACAATAATATATTATTTTTAGTGCCAATACCTTTGCAGTCAAATTTCAAAATCTTGAAGCAATGCAAAAATGGTGATTTCTTAACACTTATCTGGTTGTCTCTGTCATGACTCTGCCACAATTTATCCCTCTAAACAGATGCTGGTTTTCATTTTTTTTACACATGGAAAAGCTAGCCTCACTTTTGCTGGTGTCTGTTACTGCTGTCAAGATGGTTCTAACAAAGTTGTTATGATTATTTTCTTTCTAAAAAAAAAAAATCAAAACCCAAAATTCACCACCACCACCACCACCACCACCACCAAAAACAAACCAAAAATAAAAAAAATAAAATAAAATGAAAAACCAAACCAAAACAACAAAAGTAAGGTTCAAGTAATAATTTCTTTTTTCCACTTTGGGACACTTCCCAATAAAGCAGACTTTAAATGATTCAATGATTTCTTAAGTTTTCTATGAAGACATTTGTAATTTCCCAGAAATTTGAGAAATATTCATGTCTAAGGTCTTATTTTTATTTGTTGTTAAATAAACATTAAATGCACTAAAGCTTGTAATTAGAAGTTAAAAATAAATACAAACACTAAATTTTGATCATATATATTACTGACCACCATACTGAAAGAGTGTCATGTTCACATTAGGCATTGTGAACACAATGTTTAGAAAGGAGGAGGAAGATTCTGTTGGTCTTCCTATGAAGTTTCTAACCTCTTCAAGGCCCTCACTCTTTCTTCCTATTCTTTCATAAGAGTCCCGAAGCTTCATCCACACTTTGTCTGTGTTTGTCTGCATCTATCTGACTCAGTTGCTTGGTAGAGCCTCTCAGAGAACAGCCATGCTAGGCTTCTTTCTGTCTACAAAGATAACAGAGTATCATTAATAGTGTTAAGGATTTGTACTTGCCCATGGGATGGGTCTCAAGTTGGTCTGGTTATTGATTGGCCATTCCCTCAGGCTCTCTTCTATCCTCCTGTACCTACATTTCTTGTAGACAGAATAAATTTTGGGTTAAAAGTTTTGTGGATGGGCTAGCATCCCTATTGCTCCACTGGGGTTCCTGCCTGGCTACAGGAGGTAGCCTCTTCAGGTTCTATATCCACAATGTTGTGAGTCACAGACAAGATCACCCACATTGATTCTGGGATGCATCCCTTATCTCAGGTCTTTGTTCTGGTGATGTGGCTCACCTTTCTACCCTATCAGTTGAAGATTTCCTAACCCAGACCCTTGTTACTATCAGAGACTGAACAACCAATTAAAGAACATACAGGGGCTGTACCTAGGCCTCCCTGCACATATGTAGCAGATATACAGCTTGGTCTTCATGTTGGTCCCGAAAAGTTGGAGCAGAGTCAATCGCAAAAGCTGTTTCCTGCAGGTCAGACATGTTCTTCTTGTCTGGTGTCAAGGGTAATGGAAGCGCCTAGCCTCACAGAGACTTAATGTGTCAGTGTTGGGGAATACCATCTCAGGGGAAAAGGGGTTGGGTATGGGGGAATGATTGTAGTTGGGGGTTACCAGAATGGGGCAGTGAGTAGGATGTAAAGTGGATATGTAAAAATAATAAATAAATAAATGAATGAATGAATCAATAAATAAATCATTAAATAAGTCAATAAATAAATCAATACATAAGATTAAAAGAAAAGAAAGGAGGAAGATCTGGTTGCACTCACTTGGATGCTCCCATTTCAAAGCTGAACTTCAATAACAAAGTAGAGGATGTTGCTTATTTAGTAGTGTTTTTCTACCATGAATGAGGTTCCCAGTTTAATCCTCAGTGCTGCAAAAATCAGGTTTTATGGCTTATTACCTAAGTTTACAAAGGAAAAAGCTTCACTGACATCTGGAACCCTCTGGTGGCTAGGCTCCCAGTACCCAACAGGGAGATCTTTAGCTAAAATGTGGAACAAAAGGGAGATAGAACCTGTAGAGACCACCTACAGTAGATTGGCATTGTCCCTGGTTGAGGGATGGGGCCACCCACCCACCCATCTCAAAGTTTTTAACATAGAAATGTTCTTGTCTAAAGGAAAGACTGGAAAAAATGGAGCAGAGACTGAAGGAAGGGACATCCAGGGCTGGCCCTACTTGGGGATCCATCTTGTCTGTAGACACTAAACCCTGACACTGTTGATGTTGCCAAGAGGTGCTTGCTGACAGGAAACCAGTGTGGCTCTTCCTTGGGAGGTTTTGGCAGCAACTTATGAATGCAGATGTGGTTGCTTGGAGCCAACCATCAGACTGAGTTCAGGTACCCCAGTGGGGGAGCTAGTAGAAGGCCTGAGAAGAAGAGGGGCATTCCAACCCCATAGAAAGAACAATGTCAGCTGGCTGGACCACTCAGTACTCTCAGGGACTAGACCACCAACCAAAGGGTATACATAGAGGTATCCATGGCTCCAGATACATATATAGCAGAGGATGGCCTTGTCTGACATCAATGGGAGGAGAGGCCCTTTGTTCTGTTGAGGTTTGATGTCCCAGCATAGGGGAATGCTGGAGCAGTGGAGCAGGAGAGGATGGGTGGGTGGACTAACACTGTCATAGAGGCAAAGGTGAGGCAGAAATGGCAGATGTGGGATGGGGGTTTGGGGAGGGGTAACCAGGAAGTGGGAGATGATTGGAGATGTAAACAAATGGAATTATTAATAAAGAAAAAAGGAAGAAGCTATAAAAGTAGGAAAGAAGCAGAGACAGAATACTCAGGATCCATAATATCAGAGAGGACATCAGCTTTTTGTTTGTTTTCTTTTTTGTTTTTAAACAATCAGTAACTGATCGACAGCATCCTCTTTGGTATTTTGCAATCATACAAAGGTGTGGTACTGTGCCTGCATTTTAAAAACAGATGTCACTGAAAACATTGCAAAAGACCTGGTGCTTAAAGTAATGGATGAAAGAGAATCATTGCTCATCTAAACATAGATACAGATAAGGGGAAAGAAGGAAAGATGCGGGTTTAGGATATTCTTTCAGAAACCTGTTTAGTAAGATGACATGAGAAATAGTTACATGTGTCTCAGACAAGAGGGTTTTATTTTTATCTTTGATTTTCTTAGAGAAATAATCAGATGTGTTTTTAAGCTAACAGAAAAATAAAAAAGGGAGAAGTCTGAGAGTACAGAAGAAAGGTGGATAGGAATTCTTGATGAGACAGGGGTGGAAGCAAAAGGCCTCATCAATAGCAAGATGGAAATATTACAGGGAAATCTTAGTGCAGAGAAGGAACATTATAACTCACAGGATCACTAAGACAGGAACTTAAGTCCTGTTGGCATTCATCTTTCTGGAAAAAAACAAGGCTGTCTCTTAGGAATGAAAGGGTTATAATTTAAAAGAGCATTCAAGTTGGGAAAGATCATTAAGATAATGGAAATTATGAAAGCTCTAAAAGACAATTCAACATTTATTAAGTAATGTCGAAGAACCAGAGGAATCCAGACACCATAGATGTAGAAGAGTTCCAAAAGATATAGACTTTCCCAATACTAATTATTGTCCAAATAGAGAGTCTGAGTTGTGGCATTTATTGTGATCTTAATATAGGTTTAACAACTTCCCTGGTGGTTTCACAATGAGGGCAGTTAGGCACTTTTGAAGATGATATGACCATTCTGAATACTGTCTTAATCTGGTAGCTTTTGTTTGTAGTATTCCTCTGCCTTTCCTTTTTCTTACTATCAATATATCAATGCTTTTACTCCACTTGGATTGGCTTTCATAAATTGGCTATAGCCAGTGATCATATAATAAAAGAGATTATTTAACTCCTGGTGGTTATGAAGCAGAGATAGAAGAAAAAACCAGGGCCTAGGTATAGCCTTTTAAGGCTACCCTTGAGTGACTTAACCTTTCCAGCTACTCTCTACTTTCTAATATTTCTAAATCCTCCCCAAATACCTAGCATCAAATATTCAATGTCATGAGCCTGTGGAGGATATGCCATGTCATATTTACCATGCCTCCCATCATGATGGACTCTATTCCTCTTTAACAAAAAACAAAATAACTTGTTTATAAGACATTTTTTTCTAGTTGTGTTTCATAGCAACAGAAAAATAATTAATACAATAAGAAAATACAAACTCTTAGAACAGTACATCATCACTAAATTTCCTACATCCAGGGTTGGTACAGTAATTTCAATGAAGCTAAATTATTAATTTTCAAACATATATTTTTTATGTAGAGTAAAAACTGACCTCTTGTTTTCCAGAGACAGAAAGTTGTCATGTATATCCCCATGAAATTACTGTAATCAGTTCTCAGTTGCCTTCTCTTTAGCCTCTAAAGATTGCTTATTTCTTCACTTTAGGGTAAAATGAAGGAGTTATTTGCATGAACAGTGATTGGATTTTAGTCCTAATCATTTATAATTGGTTAGTTACAGCTTAATCAACTAGTCAGAGAATTATGCAACAATTTTAAGAGAGTTTATTAGTCCTGTATCAAATTTTGGTTACATAGATATACACTGCCATTTCAGTAAAGCTTTAAAATTTCATGTGAAATAAACTTTGCTATTAATGTCTATGAAAATCTACACTCAAATTTTCCCAGTATTAAGATAAATAAGAGTTGTTTTCAGGATTCATTTTAGGATAATTATAATTTAAAGTACGTAAAACAGGTTTTTGACCTAGATCTGGACTTTTCAGTTCATATTGCTGTAACTAATACTGTCATGTTTCAAACGTACGATTTGCAGATAGGAAAAATAGTTTTATATTATATTATGACCATTTGTTAGCAACACAGCAATTTTAAGATATTTTAATATTCCTGTATTTGTTAAAAATATTTCTACTTGTTTTTGTTAATTACTATGTGCCAAAATATAGACAGAAACTGAGGGTAAAAAAAAGTACAGTTTTCAATCTAAAGAGGCTATCAGGTTTGCAGGGGACCCAGGCAAACGGATTATTATGTATGAATAAAGTGATGGGTTTGCATGTGGTGTATAGAAATTCTAAGAAAACATTCAAGTAGATTGGAATTATAAACAGAAGAGAGTCAGGATATGGTTGTTGGTAGAAAGAACATTTCTCACAGACATGTAAAAGTCTTTCACAATCAACTCTAATAAACTTACATTGATATTTGAGAAATCAGATTGAATTTTCTAAACTGGTAGAACAGTATTTACACATCTGTGAAAAATAATATTCATAAAAGATTAGCTTATCTGGTCATGCACCACATTATAGTTTCAGAAATAACTGTTCAAGGGAAAACATTACTACCCAGTGATTAATACTAATTATGAAATTAGGAAAATTAGTATAAGAATATAATACAAGAAATGATCTAGAACATGAACCCAACAAGCTAAGTTCAGATAAAACTAACACTTTCATGATCCTAGTGTGGAGCCAATTAAAATTATGAACCATTATTTACTGTTAAAAATTAAAAAGTTTTTTCATATGAAACTCATGGATATATTGCTTCTAGAAGATAAGAAATCAAAGAAGCGATGACAAGTAGCCAAAGAAGAAATTGAAATAGTAGAAACAGTAATTATATACATATATTTCTCTGTGTGTGCTATTCATGTAGGGGTAGGTATATGTTTTTGGTCCCATGAGCACGAGTATGGATATGAAGGCCACCCTTGATTATTGTTCATCTGGAGTCAATAATCTTGTTTTTAAGATATGATCTCTCACTGGGTCCTAGGACTAGCTGTTTAGGTTAAGCTGAGGCCAGGAGAGAACTTGCAGGGAGTGTCGTCTCTTCTTCTGCCATGTGGGGTCTGGGGAATCAAATTCTGGGTATCAGACTTGGCAGCATGCTCTTTACCTCTTTAACTATCTTGTTAGCCAAAAAGTTACATTCTAATAAAATGAGTTAACCAACATATATGTCATTGCTATCATATTGTAAATATTTGCAATCACTGTACATTTATTACCTGATTTAATTCTTACAAAAGCCTCATAATACAAACAGAATTCCCGGTATTAAGCACAAGGGCATTCTGAGATTGTCTAATTCTCTGCTCCAAAGCCACATGTTGGATACATGTACAATAGTAGTTGCAGAAAGTAGGTAAATAGTCTTGTAATATTTGGAATGTGGGATATAAGATAAGAATAAAATTATTACAAATGTTGGAGAAAAGTAGATTTTCCAAAATCAATCAGTAATATGGAACATGGGTTTAAAAATAATTAGAATGACAAATATAACTGTTTAGTCAAATAGAAGAATAATATCTGAAGAGAATATTAAAATAAACATAACTGGCATGTCTACACTATGGAAAATAAAACATTGGACGAAGTGGTACCTGGTGATGTTTATTTAGACCAGTTTGTTTAAAATATATGCATATTAATCTGTTGAAATCAGGACAAATAAATAAAACAGGAATGAAAACAAAACAAAAACAAACAACAGCAAAAAATGTGTGCTACCCAGATGCAGATCACCTGTAGTAAAATCAAATGTGGCAAGAGTTGGAGAGCTGGAAAGAGAAAATCACCTTACTTAGGGAGTCTCTGGTCAATCACTACTTTCAAAAAGGAGACATGTTCACATGTAAAGAGCGGCATGTTATATTGCTTGAATCAGATTGTAGAAACTATTGATTAGGAGTTATACATGGATATTTTTAATTAGCATCTTTCCTGGGTGTGGTAGGTACAATTAACAGAACACAACTGTTTTGGATCTAGTTGCATTGGAATTCTAGCTAGAATGCTATAATACTGATAAAATATATATAATATATATAATGATATATAGAAAATATATCAGAGAACAGAAATCCTATAACACATTCAAAATTGGATATGGTCTGAGCTACATCTATCAAGAGTATGTTGACTGAATCATTATAGTTGTTACTATTGGAAGATTTCCCAAATCACTGACATAAGATTTGCCTTGACTTTTTGAAAATCCTCAAGCTTTTCTATTATGAAGTCCAGGTATTGGTCTAATAACTAAAATAAAGAAAGATCATAGCAGTGAGAGTCTAGGCCAGCATATGTTCTGATGTATTACTGCATTTTGATAAATATTTTAAAATCACTCCTGTCTATAATCTTATTCTTGACATTGACAACCACTAGATAAAAACACAAATTCTGGCATAATAAGAAACAAATTTTTAATTTTTTTGAGATACTATTCAAGTTTGTGGCCCAAGATGGTCTGGACCTAAGACAGCTAAAATTCCAAATGCAGGGTGTATAGGTGGGGAGCTACACCACTTGGCTCATATTTAAAAATAATTGTACAAGACATACTAAATGAAAATGACTGAGAAACATTGAAAAGTACCAGGCTATGTGGGTCTGATCAAGGTTAACACTGCAAATATTATGATGAAATAATGATTCGTTTTGAATGGAATAAGAAATAGCATACAGTAGAAGTTCCTTGATTATTTCAGAAAAATATGTGAAAATAAACCATGCTTTATGTATTACACAAACATGATGCAATATAAGAGTCAGGGTCCAATATGGCTTGTGAAATTGCATGAGGAATATGGGGTCTTAGGTCTATTAAATATTTTACCAAATATTATACCAAAGGAAGTTAAAATGTTGAAAGTATTTGATAAAAATAATTATCTGATCATATTATAGTTTGTGTAAGAGCCATTATGCTGTTACATTAGACAGATTTGAACCCAGAAAAGATTCTATGTAGTGTAAGCTTTGGAATGGAATTTTCTTAGAACTCTGATAAAAAGAAGAAAAAAAGAAAAGGAAATTAAAACTACAGAGCACTGATCATGGAGATTAAGAACATCAGCTATATAACCCATTTAGTTATGTGCCATTAAAATCATTTATCATTTTTCTATAATTATCTTGTTTTCCCCCTTTTCTGAGCATCTATCTTCATTTTATCTTTATGTATAATGATAGATAATGTCACCCATATTGTTAAGTATCAACTTTTCTAGACTCATGCAATTACTTTTCAGTTACTAATTTTTGATTTTATCTAGAAGGAATCTATAATTTTCTGTTAAAGTACCCAAATAACTCTACTCAAATCATCCCAGCAGAACAACATTCCTCACTACATGCCCCAGTGTTCTGGGTTCCAAATGAAATACACACACACATACACATACACACACACACACACACACACACACTCAGAGACTTATATTTTAATATGCACTTAACAGCTCAATTGGATCTGAAATTGCATCTGAAAACCATATTTTCTACTTTTTTTTTTTTTGTCTTTTTTTTATTTGATATAATTTATTTACATTTCAAATGATTTCCCCTTTTCTAGCCCCCCCCACTCCCCGAAAGTCCCGTAAGCCCCCTTCTCTTCCCCTGACCTCCCTCCCACCCCTTCCCAGTTCCCCGTTCTGGTTTTGCCAAATACTGTTTCACTGAGTCTTTCCAGAACCAGGGACCACTCCTGCTTTCTTCTTGTATCTCATTTGATGTGTGGATTATGTTTTGGGTATTCCAGTTTTCTAGGTTAATAACCACTTATTAGTGAGTGCATACCATGATTCACCTTTTGAGTCTGGGTTACCTCACTTAGTATGATGTTCTCTAGCTCCATCCATTTGCCTAAGAATTTCATGAATTCATTGTTTCTAATGGCTGAATAGTACTCCATTGTGTAGATATACCACATTTTTTGTATCCACTCTTCTGTTGAGGGATACCTGGGTTCTTTCCAGCATCTGGCAATTATAAATAGGGCTGCTATGAACATAGTAGAGCATGTATCCTTATTACATGGTGGGGAATCCTCTGGGTATATGCCCAGGAGTGGTATAGCAGGATCTTCTGGAAGTGAGGTGCCCAGTTTTCGGAGGAACCGCCAGACTGCTTTCCAGAGTGGTTGTACCAATTTGCATCCCCACCAGCAGTGGAGGAGTGTTCCTCTTTCTCCGCACCCTCTCCAACACCTGCTGTCTCCTGAATTTTTAATCTTAGCCATTCTGACTGGTGTAAGATGAAATCTTAGGGTTGTTTTGATTTGCATTTCCCTAATGACTAATGAAGTGGAGCATTTTTTAAGATGCTTCTCCGCCATCCGAAGTTCTTCAGGTGAGAATTCTTTGTTTAACTCTGTACCCCATTTTTTAATAGGGTTGTTCGGTTGAAAACCATATTTTCAAATCAAGATCAACTTCTTTAATGCCAAACAACTTAAGTTTGATTATAAGACTGTATTTAATAGGGTTATTTGGTTTTCTGGGGTCTAACTTCTTGAGTTCTTTGTATATATTGGATATTAGCCCTCTATCTGATGTAGGGTTGGTGAAGATCTTTTCTCAATTTGTTGGTTGCCAATTTGTCCTTTTGATGGTGTCCTTTGCCTTACAGAAACTTTGTAATTTTATGAGGTCCCATTTGTCAATTCTTGATCTTAGAGCATAAGCTAATGGTGTTCTGTTTAGGAACTTTCCCCCTATATAATTTTCCTCAAGGGTCTTCCCCAGTTTCTTTTCTATTAGCTTCAGAGTGTCTGGCTTTATGTGGAGGTCCTTGATCCATTTGGAGTTGAGTTTAGTACAAGGAGATAAGAATGGATCAATTCACATTCTTCTGCATGCTAAGAGGTAGGAAGGGTAGAATAATTGGAAAAATCGTTTAGACTCAAGAATGCCAACTTTAGCTTCTGTTATCCAGTCTCTGTATGCTCAGAAGGCTCAGGGTTTGACTGAAGTTCTTACTGGATCTGTCTGAAAGACTAGGTGAACTGAGGTCAGAGAGAATTATCATATATTCCTGAAGCTGTTTTGGAAACAAGTTTCTGGAAACAGGATCAAGAGCCAAGGAGATGGAACAGCAAGTCATTTCAGCATCCACAAGGATGAATATTTTCAGAGCTGAACATTCTGCAATGTATGAATCTTACAATCAAGTTTTTAGTACTATATAGATATTTATATGAATTGTGCAAGGTGCACAGAACAGTTAAGAATGAGATTTTTTTATTGTCCCTTCTTTGAGCAGGTGAAAGAGAAGTGTCTTTTTTATGAGCTAATTTGATCAATAACCAATTGTAATAAATCTTTGTTCATGCCATGTGAAGGATGGCATGATGAATCTTAAGAATTTCATAACCAACAAGATGTATTGTCTAATTTTAGCTGAAGTTTTGGCTAGAGACATTTTTATTTCACAAAAAATTTCATTTTAAGCTTTTGTTAGTTTTTAAATTAAAAGCTTATATTCATAATGTTTCTCCCATTTATAAATAAAAATATACTTAGGAAGACTTATTTTTCATTTACTGTCCTAAAAATCTGATATTATGAAAAAATAATACTTACATATATAAGTTTTAAATCCTGGATATAATTAATAATTTTCTGAAAATATTTTTCAATTAGACCATAAAAAAATGAAGCAAGTTTTATGTTAACAATAGTTAAAATCTAGATGTTTTATAAGTGTTGAGTACTTATGTATTCCACAGATAAATATAAAATTTTTAAGTATGCATCTGTCTCATTATTCATTTTAGAGTATATAAAGAATTTAAAACTTCAAAATTTATTTTTAAGACGTGAAAAACTTTAACATTGTACCAAATTATGGCATCTTAAAACCATGTATCATGCTCACTGCATTGAAAATTTTTAAATAATGTCTTCCTAAGTGGGATGATGGCCATCTATAAGAACATGACAACCTTAGTGCATCCTAATACCCCTTATCACATTGAAAGGTTAATCAGAAAAAGTATGTAATATTTATACAGAGCTTTAAGAGACATTTGAAAGAAATTTATGATGATTTCTACTTGAAATAATAACATAAATGTAGTAACATATGATGGTGATATTGAAAGCTAGTGAGAATGTCCAGTGTCATGTTCAATACTCACAACAACACAGATAATAATTTATGTATAAAAATTATGTAAAGTACTCCAAATATAGCATTAATGTCTATGTGTTAAATAACATATAGCTAGTCTTGTTTCCATTTAAAGGATAGTTCATGCACAGAACAGTAAACCTTCAAAACAATGATGTAGCTGACTATCATCACTACGTTGTAACTTTTATTACATTCATAAAATAAGAATAGCACACACATGATTATTACTAGTAATAAGATACTATAGAAGTTCAGTTTTTGAAATTGACACTTTAATGTTATATTATGCACTAATATATATTTAAGTGTCATGTACCATATACATATGCTGAAAATTTTCATTCTTTTCTCCAAGAAATTCAATATTCATTTTGAAACAACAGAAAAATCTTAGTCTAAAGATAAAAATTGAAGACAACAAGCAGACTTCCAGGTTAACTGACTATTTAAAAAATACTATTTATATCAAAATCCCAACTCAATTCTTCACAGAGTTAGAAAGAGCAATTATCAAATTCATCTGGAACAACAAAAAACCCAGGATAGCTAAAACTATTCTCAGCAACAAAAGAAAATCTGGGGGAATCAGTATCCCTGACCTCAAGCAATACTACAGAGCAATAGTATTAAAAACTGCATGGTATTGGTACAGTGACAGACAGGAGGATCAATGGAACAGGATTGAAGATCCAGAAATGAACCCACACACCTATGGCCACTTGATCCTCGACAAAGAGGCTGAAAACATCCAATGGAAAAAAGATAGCCTTTTCAACAAATGGTGCTGGTTCAACTGGAGGTCAGCATGCAGAAGAATGCGAATTGATCCATCCTTGTCTCCTTGTACTAAGCTCAAATCCAAATGGATCAAGGACCTCCACATAAAGCCAGACACTCTGAAGCTAATAGAAAAGAAACTGGGGAGGACCCTTGAGGACATCGGTACAGGGAGAAAGTTTCTGAACAGAACACCAATAGCGTATGCTCTAAGAGCAAGAATTGACAAATGGGACCTCATAAAATTACAAAGTTTCTGTAAGGCAAAGGACACCATCAAGAGGACAAATCGGCAACCAACAAATTGGGAAAAGATCTTCACCAATCCTACATCAGATAGAGGGCTAATATCCAATATATATAAAGAACTCAAGAAGTTAGACTCCAGAAAACTAAACAACCCTATTAAAAAATGGGGTACAGAGTTAAACAAAGAATTCTCACCTGAAGAACTTCGGATGGCGGAGAAGCATCTTAAAAAATGCTCAACTTCATTAGTCATTAGGGAAATGCAAATCAAAACAACCCTAAGATTTCATCTTACACCAGTCAGAATGGCTAAGATTAAAAATTCAGGAGACAGCAGGTGTTGGAGAGGGTGTGGAGAAAGAGGAACACTCCTCCACTGCTGGTGGGGTTGCAAATTGGTACAACCACTCTGGAAATCAGTCTGGCGGTTCCTCTGAAAACTGGGCACCTCACTTCCAGAAGATCCTGCTATACCACTCCTGGGCATATACCCAGAAGACTCCCCACCATGTAATAAGGATACATGTTCTACTATGTTCATAGCAGCCCTATTTATAATTGCCAGATGCTGGAAAGAACCCAGGTATCCCTCAACAGAAGAGTGGATGCAAAAAATGTGGTATATCTACACAATGGAGTACTATTCAGCCATTAGAAACAATGAATTCATGAAATTCTTAGGCAAATGGATGGAGCTAGAGAATATCATACTCAGTGAGGTAACCCAGACTCAAAAGGTGAATCATGGTATGCACTCACTAATAAGTGGATATTAACCTAGAAAACTGGAATACCCAAAACATAATCCACACATCAAATGAGGTACAAGAAGAAAGGAGGAGTGGCCCCTGGTTCTGAAAAGACTCAGTGAAACAGTATTCAGCAAAACCAGAACGGGGAAGTGGGAAGGGGTGGATGGGAGGACAGGGGAAGAGAAGGGGGCTTACAGGACTTTCGGGGAGTGGGGGGCTAGAAAAGGGGAAATCATTTGAAATGTAAATAAATTATATCGAATAAAAAAAATTAAAAAAATACTATTTATTCAAATATTTTAAGAGGTTTGACATTTACACATGAAGTGACATATATATTATTATGAGATTATGCAGATGAATGGGGAAAATGATTTACATCAATAAATGTAATATTTAAAAAAACTGTTTTAAACCAATGAGAAATAATTCCTTTGTTAAAAATGTATCAGCCATATTTATGGACCTGGGAAAATTAATGTGAACATTTGTTTTTTATACTATGAAAACTTTAAAGATTTGAGAGTTTTGCTCGTATGTATTTTAGGAATCTGAAAACCTATATATATCACAGACAGAATTATTAAGAAAAATAATGCATAACCAATATTTAAAAATTTTAATTTTATCATTTAAAATGCTATTTATAAAATAAAATAAAACAATCAACAATACCATAGGAAATAGCTTGTAATATAATGGAAAAACACATGGCTTACTTTTCTTATTAAAATCTTATGCTCATAAATTTCGCAAAAAATCTTCAATAATTCAATAGAAATATTGGCAAAAATATATATTTATGCAGCATTTAAAAATAAAATAAAAATTATTTTTCTTATAACACAAAAGAATTCCTATGAAAAGATGTTGAGTATCTTCATAATGGAAACATTGCCACTGAGACCAACCAATATTGTTTTCAGTATTCAGATGGACACAGATTGCTGGATAATATTTTGCTATGCATCAGTAAGCACATCCTTTTATATTATTCAGCAAAGTGTATTTAATGTACCTCTAGCAACACATTTGCTTTTAGCATTGAAATTGTATTGCTACATACATACATACATATATCCCACTAACTGTGTTGGCAGATACATTCACACCTTTCTAGAAAGGCATTTGTAAAGAATTATGCTTACTCCTTCAGTCCTTCTCTAACTCCTCCATTGGGGTTCCTATGCTCAGTCTAATGGTTGTCTGTGAGCATCCACATCTATATTTGTCAAGCTCTGGCAGAGCCTCATTGGAAACAGCTATAACAGGCTCCTGTCCGCAAACACTTCCAGGCATCCACAATAGTGTCTGGGTTTGGTGTCTGTATATAGTAATGATCCCCAGGTGGACCAGTCTTTGGATGGCCTTTCCTTTAGTCCTTGCTCCACACTTCATCCTGAATTTCCTTTATACAGGAGCAATTCTGGGTTAAAAATTTGGAGATGTGTGGGTAGCCCCATCCCTAAAACAGGGGCATTGCCTAACCTCTGGATATGGTCTCTACAGGTTCTCTCTCCCCTTTGTTGTATATTTCAGCTAATCTCATCCTCTTTGGGTCCTGGGAGCCTCTTGCTTTCCTGGCATCTGGGACTTTTTGATGGCTAGCCCCAGTTCGCCATCCCCCATTGCCACACACTTCTGATCAATTTCCTGACCCTCTGTATATCATCCCTGTATCCTCCCATACCTGATCTTATCCCCTTTCCCCCTCCCTTCCTTTCTTCTTCCCAACTCTCTCTCTCCCCCTACTTCCTGTGAATATTTTGTTCCCCTTTCTAAGAAGGACTGAAGCATCCACACTTTGGTTTTCCTTCTTCTTGACCTTCATATAGTCTGTGAGTTGTATCATGGGTATTCTGAGCTTTTTGCCTAATATCCACTGATCAGTGAGTACATACCATGTGTGTTCTTTTGTGACTGGGTTACCTCACTCAAGATGTTATTTTTTAGTTCCATCCATTTGGCTGAGAATTTCATGAAGTCATTGTTTTTAATAGCTGAAAAGTACTCTATTGTGTAAATGTACCACATTTTCAATATCCATTCTTCTATTGAGGGACATCTGGTTTGTTTCTAGATTCTGGCTATTATAAATAAGGCTACTATGAAAATAATGGAGCATATGTCCTTGTTATATGTTGGAGAATCTTTTGAGTATATGCCCAGGTGTGGTATAGCTGGGTCCTCAGGTAGTACTATGTTCATTTTCTGAGGAACAGTCAGACTGACTTCCAGAGTGGCTGAACTAGCTTGCAAGCCCACATTTGCAACCCCTAGAAAGAACAACTATATCAACCAGCAAGATACCCCAGAGCTCCTAGGGAATAAACCACTAACCAAAGAGAACACATGGAGGTACCCATGGTTCCAGCTGCATATGTAGCAGCTTTTATGATGCCTTGTCTGACATCAGTGGAAGGAGAGGCCCTTAGTCCTATGGAGGCTCGATAACCCCAATGTAGTAGAATGCCAGGGCGGTGAGGTGGGAGTTGGTGGATAGGTGGGTGGAGGAGCACCCTCATAAAAACAGAGGAAGGGGAGATGGGATGGGAGTTTACAGAGGGGAAACAGAGAGAGGGGATAACATTTGAAATGTGTGTGTGTGAGTGTGTGTGTGTGTGTTTGTGTGTGTGTGTGTGTGTGTGTGTGTGTGTGTGTGTGAAAAGAATGATGCTTTCTAACTCTGGTGGCACAGACTTACTGTCTCAACCATGCTGAAGCTAAGACAGAAAGACTGAGCTTTCAAAGTCTGCCTGATCTTCAAATGTAGTTCATGGTCAGCCTGGCAACTTACTAAAATCCTGTCTCAAAGAAAAAACTAAAAAGAAGGCTAGGGATTGAAACTTAGTGGTAGAGTGCTTGCCTATCATAAGAGTCCTTATGCCATTCCCCAGTGGTATAAGCAAAGAAGCAAACAAACTAGTAATAGGATTGCTTGTAGCTATAAATGATCAGAACTATGTAAGTGCATGTCAGTGAAGGACTGCTCAACTATTGAAGTTATGTACTGTGGAACACTATCAATCAGTAACAAACTGTAAAGCAGTTCTACATGGCCTAACACATTGCTATGAAATAGTATCAGTATGTAATTCTACATGATTCTCTTAGATTTCCATAATTATTTGCAACACAGACTGATATTCTTGCTCCATGCTGTCATATACATGCAGCAATGTTGTAACATTAAAAGGGTTGTGTGTTACCTAACAATAAAATACTATTTCCCTCTATGTCAAGATTCAGAACACTTCTCTCCCACTGAAAAGGGGTCAGGATCCTTGATTTGGGGTTTATGTTTTGCAACACAACCAAGTCTTGTGTAACCATGGCCTGGCTCTTTCTCTTTGTTTTGTTCCTCAGGAGGCTGATAATTGTTTTTTAAGGACAGTGTCTTAGTTAGGGTTTTATTGATGTGAACAGACATCACGACTAAGGCAAGTCTTATAAAGGACAACATATATTTGGGGCTGGCTTACAGGTTCATAGATTCCATTATCATCCTGGTGGGAGCATGACAACATCTAGGCAGGTATGGTGTGAGCAGAGCTAAGAGTTCTATATCTTCATCTAAAGGCTGCTAGCATAATACTGACTTGCAGGCAGCTAGGGTGAGGGTCTTAAGCCTATACAGTGACACACCTACTCCAACAAGGCCACACCTTCAAATAGTGCCACTCTTTGGGCCATGTACACACCATCACAGACAGTAAAGTTATTATTCTTGCTGTATGTAATTAGTGCCTTTGACCCTAGAATTCCAAGTAATCTGTGGCCATAGATGAACTTTGATCATATGATATTTTTAGCTTAAAGTAGGGTAAAATATAGCTTTAGTCTTCCTTTACAGTTCTTGATGAAATCTTCTAACATGTATTTTATGGGGTAAAATAAACCATGGCTCAGAATGGTGTCATGGTACATTAGTAAAGATAGGAAAAATTGTTTATATGTGTAAGTGTGTGTGTGTGTGTGTGTGTGTGTGTGTGTGTGTGTGTGTGATTAAGCATTGCTTTTTTGAAAAAAAAATCTGTATAAGCAAAGGAAATAAGGCTTTTAATAAAAAAAAAAAAAAAGTCCGCTGGTATACATGAGCTTTCAATGCTTCAACTGCTAGTGGATACCCAGGGGAAAAAACAAATAGATTTAAGCTCCAGCTGTTTGAAATATAATGTGATACAGTAGTATAAAGACTATCTTTAGATTTAATAACTCTCTCCCAAATGAATTTTGTTACTCATTTTACTGCTTTGATTGACTTTACCCTTTATGTGCAATGGAATGTCTGGGTTTGCTGTACTCTGTAAGCATGATAGATGAGGGTGAAGATGCAGAGAAGAGCAGAAGGAGTGGGAGAAATGGAAAAGGGTGCCAGGAGGAGAAGCAGTCTATCAGGTAAGGATCTAAATGTCAATCAAATTAAGTAGAAAAAGTGTATTAGTCATTTCAGAAAAACATTCATGGCAGTATTAAATCTCGATGGTAAGTAACAGAAAAGATTCCAAGTACAAACTGACTTTCTGAATAGGAAAGGTAGGGTTGAATTGAAATAGGGACTAAGAGCAGGAATCTGTGTCTACGAAGGGGCTTTTGATCTCATTGAGGAAAGAACAGGGGACTTTAGCTTAGCTTCACTGTATGGTATGATGGGGTGCTAATAAAACCAACCACCAGAATTGACCTGGAGGAGAGAAAGGAATTAGGGATCCTTAAGAGCTAGAGACAAAGATATCTAGGTTTTTTTCCGGAAAAAGATGGAGGAGGCTCGGACTCTGGGCCTGAGGGGCTAGCAAGAAAGAAAGGAGGAGCAGCAGGGAAGGACTTTGCTCTTTACCCTCCTCCATTGGTGTTGTGACAGCAAAGTACTCTAGCATTTGCATGAGTCACATCTAGATGGTGGTCTCCAATCATTTCCTCTCCTGTTAAGTTGCTTTTCATTTCACATACACTTCAATAATCCAAGTTATTTGTATCATAACATGTATTTGTGTTATTCCATGCATTATAGATTTAGTACTGCTATTTTCAAAGGAAATATCAGTATACTGGTGCAAAGTAGAAGTTAAAATCCATTATCTAGAATGGATAAAAATTATTTGTTTGAATGTAAAATTAGGGGAAGCTATCTAGCATGAATTATAGGTATTATTACAGGTTGTCAGAGGAGTAAAGCACAGCACATGAGTCATGAGCAGGGTTGGAGGGCATTTTGGACAGGGCTGAGGAGGCTGAAAGCTAATCACATTGCTGCAAATCCATTGTTGGAACATCAGCTTCACTTCTGCTACACACTTTCTTCAATATCTTAGAGCCTTGGATTTCAACAGTTTCTACGCAGAGTAGCTTGGCTGCTATGGCAACAAGTGCTTTCCTTTTTGATCACTTGAATACACAACATAACTATGTCTCTTATTGCCAGTCTATGTGATTTCTAGAACTCTACTTATTGAGTGACCTGTATCCAGATTTCACTCTTCAAGAAAGTAGGTAGATATATTAGAACAGAGGGAGTGTTATATCCTAAAACACATTGCCTGCCATGAGACTTTATTTCTAATTTAATTTTTCTGTCTACTGATCTGGAAGTCTTAATCTTTTCAAAAAGAAAATCAAAAGTGGCACTTTATTTTTAATATATTTTATCTTAGCCATGAATTGCTTTTAAAATTCTGTGAAATATTTCATAAGTGATTAAAAACTTTAAAAGAATGAATGAGAACCAGCTCAAATTAGTTTCCATGCCAACTGCAGACTTAGATTTACCTGATGGCTGATTTAGTACTGTATAAACAGCCATGCTTTAAAAGTACTCTTACCACATGGAAGTTAATGATTTTCTTTTTCTTTGAAAATCAAGGCAGCCAAGCTCTTGATTGTTTTCATTAGGTGCCTACTTCATGCTAGCTTGTAGTAGATGTATCCTAGGGAGCCAGAATCAAAAAGAAAATGTTGCAATTAGAGGATTAATAATACACTTAATGCAAAATATATAAATGCTTAATTTTTTAACTGAAGAGAAAATGAAAAAGAAATTGTCATTTGTTCTTTTGTAGCTGAGGTAAGGGAAACTATCACTCTAAAGAGTTAAATGATCATCTTACAGTAATTGTGATATTTAACTTACCCCACTGAGGTATAACTTAATAAGACACTTGTGTCACAATACTACCTCACAGGCCCAATTTGCAGCCCATGTTTGTAGAAGGGAATTTCCAACCACCCATTAATTCCAGAAGTGTTACAAAGTTGGTAGGTGTGGTGGCTATTCATGTTTGTCAACGTGACTATATCTGGAATGAACTACAATTCAGAAATGGAAGGCGCACTTTTGATCTGGATTTTGACACAAGTTTCTGACCTGGATCTTAACACGGAGATCTTGACATATAGTGGACATGAAAAGCTTAGGCCCAGGCAAGGTAGTACTCATCTTTAAACCAGGAGACTGAGGTAAAGAGATCTCTGAGTTCAAGGTCAGTGTGGAACACAGCAAGTCACAGATCCTGGCATGGTGGTACATAGCTTAATCTGGGCCACACCTTCTTCTGGAGGCCTACATTAGAAGAAGGAAGATTCATTCTTCTTCAACTGATTGTACTTACTTTCCAGCACATCTGTTGGAAGCTACTTCTACAGAAGACCAGCTTAAACAACTAGCCACGTGGGACTGAGCAACTACTAGATTCTTGGACTTCCCATCCATAGATGCCCATTGCTGACTAAGTTGGGATAGTAAATGACAGACTTTGAGTCATCAAAATAAATTCCCTTAATATATAGAGACATTCCATATCTTCTGTAACTCTAGTGAACACTGACTAATTAATACTAATACTAATACTAATATTAATACTAAAATACTAATACTAATACTATTATTACTATTACTATTACTATTACTAAGAGGCTTATCTTTGCTTTCAAAGATGATCTTGTTTTTTAAAACAAGGTTTGGGGACTGGAGGAATCTTGAATAGAATGGTTAGAAAGATGTTGCAAAGTCATTTCACCTTTTTCCTTTTCCTCAGTGCTTGTTTAATCAATGAGCTTATTTAATGGGGGGACTTTTTTCCCATCATTTTTCCCTACTGAGTGTAGACTCAACAGAGAGAAATATATTATTTTGTTTAGAAGTTTCTATCCTCTGTTGTGTGAATTTTCCTGGAAATAGTTGAATGAAACACATGTTCACCCCAAGTTGGATATTGACAATTAATTAACTAATCAAAATGAAACAAAGCCAATGCCATTAAACCTGATTTTAGCTTGGTGAACCAATGTGTTTATTGAGGTCACTGAAAGGAGCACTGATGACTCCATTAATAGAAAGCCTAACCCAGTGTTGATGATGATTCATGAAAACTGCACCCCTAGAGTTCAATGTCCAACTCGCAGGAACCCCCACTTAAGGAAACCCCTCACTCCTGCCCACAATTGTTCATTACTTACATAGCACTGCAGGTGGCCCTGTGACTTTTGTAAATTTCCAGAGTTTCATGAATCTTTTAAATTGTGATAGTCCTTGAGCTTTATAAACCTTCTTCCTCCTTCTAGATAGAATATATTAATTTGAAGGAACATCTAACAAAACCTTCTAATGTGATCCCAGGAATGCCCTAGATATATTAGCACAGTGTTCAGAGTTCACGATTCCCTAAGAAGCAGATTAAACCCACCTCTTAAACACACAGGCTCTAACTTAATGATGCCAATGAGTGCCAGTTAATTTTTAATGGCACAAACTCAGAGAAGTATTGTGTTCTCCATATTCTCTAATTTCTTGAAACCAGTGGTTCTCAACCTGTGGGTCAAGGCTCCTTTGGTAAACTGCAAACTGCACCTCAAATTTTTGTGAGGGTTGTTGTAATGAAGTACACACAGTAGGTACTGCATGTTACAGAAATCTTTGCCTCACAGTTTGGGGACTGGAATCTGATATCAAGGTAGAGGCTTGGTTTTGTGTTTCTGGGCAATGAAGTCACTCAGGCCTCTCTTCTAAGAATTGTTAGTTTGTTTACTGGCTCTTTGATGATCTGTGGCCTATAGTCAGAGTACTCTGAACTTTACCTTCATTTTACCAGGCATCTTTTCTATGCATGTGGTTCTATGTTTAGATTGTTCTTGTTTATAAGGAAACCATCCTTCATAAATTAAGGATCTATCTTCCCTAGCATCATCACCTTATTTTACCTGAATACATTTGCAATGGTCCATTTTCAAATAACATGGCATTTGAAGTCCTGGTGGACAGAAATTCAGCATACCAATGAAAAGGACACACATAACCTATGTGTCATAATTCTATTGATAGAAATATTATATGATTTTATTCTGGAAGTACTAAGCCAACTTTGGATTTCCTCTGTAAAAAATATAAGTTAATGCAAACACAGAATCTCACAAGGACTTTATTGCTACCTCTGTGTTTCTGCTAGATGCTGGATCCCCTATTGCTTTTTGTGCCACCACATCTACATTTCTCACTTAGTAGGACATCAGTAGTCCACATGAATCCATATACCCATTCAAAACACAAGTCTTCCTTAAGTATAGTTTTCTATTTAAAGAAAATTTGGATTTCCCTATCGTGTCTCGCTGGACCTGCAGGATATCAAGTGACCTTAACAGCCACTTCACTTCCTACTTCCACTGCAATTGTCCCAAGATAATATTAAGGAAATTTGCAAATCTTTCCAAGAGTCATACTGGGTAGATTTCCAACATTCTCCTTTGTCTATATACCATCACCCTTGATTTAGGCAGGGTAGAAGGCATTTTACTAACTACCCAGACACTTCATTCCTCTTTGGTAGAATTCTTATCCAGGCTTGGAATGGAAAGGAAGTATGAAAATATCCAAAGTACCAATAATATCTCTCCTTCATCTAGCTTAGAATAATTCTAATGAGCTTTGTAAATCGATTCTTAATTTAGTTGTCTTAGAACTGAATTACACCTAAAAATGGAATGTACATGTATAAATTATATTAACTTGTAATTTTATACATGCCTTTTTCTAGTAGTAGTGTAAACATAAACAAAATAAATGTTTCTAAAGATAGAAATATAAATATTAATTTTATTGTTTCCTTCTTATCATAATCCATGAATGAATGATGTTAATATTCTCTAAACTCTACAATATGAATTCTGACATTTATTTATGTATTGAAATTGTTAAAAGGTAGTTGATCATAATAGTAGATCATAAAGATTCCTCTACTATTAATGTAGAGGAATTTTAAGGAACTCTAGAAGAAAACTCAAGCGAAGGCAGAAACAAACACACAAGCATGATTTGACTTGATTATAGTTTTGTTGGCATACTGGCTGTACTGGCTGGTTTTGTATGTCAACTTGACACAGGCTGGAGCTATCACAGAGAAAGGAGCTTCAGGTGAGGAGATGCTTCCATACGATCCAGCTGTAAGGCATTTTTTCAATTAGTGATCAAGGGGAGAGGGCCCCTTGCAGGTGGTCAAAGGGCTGGTGGTCCTGGGTTCTATAAGAAAGCAAGTTGAGCAAGCCAGGGGAAGAAAGACAGTAAGGAACATCCCTCCATGGCATCTGCATCAGCTCCTGCTTCCTGATCTGCTTCAGTTCCAGTCCTGACTTTCTTTGGTGATGAACAGCAATGTGGAAGTATAAACTGAATAAACCCTTTTCTCCCTAACTTGCTTCTTGGTCATGATGTTTGTGCAGGAATAGAAACTCTGACTAAGAAATTGGCTAACAATAAAAGCAAAAATGTATACAAAAACATACATATTTAAGTGATGACTCAGTTCGAACTGAATAATAGCTTAATTTTTAAAGGCCTTCTCATTAGTTGTGTGGAATAGAAACATTGCCTATTGAACAATCCATGTGCACTCTTACCAGTTCGTTGGGTATACCTTTGTGTGTGACCTAAAACAAAGAAGACGGATGATTCTGAATAGGTTTGTACTTTATGTCATTTTAAAAAATCTGTAAAATCACTTATTGTCTTAAGCCTAATATTGTAGTTATTAGGTCAGTGTGTTAGCATGCCTAGCTTTTGGTCTAGGTGGATGCTGTAAACCATTGCATCACACAGAGTTTCCATTTTTGGTAACCATCTTAGAGATATTTGTTGCTTACTAGCTTTCATATGTGAATATGTGTATATGTGAATACAATGTACATATAAAATGCACATATACATGTCTGCATGCATGTCATGCTCAGAGGACAACCTCAAGATATCTTTCTTATCTTCCATTTGGTTTAACAGTAGTCTCTTGTTCACCACTGTATATGCAGACTAGCTAGCTCGGGAAATTCTCAGGATTTTCCTATCTCTGCCTTGTATCTTGGCATGGGAGTACTGATATTACAGACAAATGTTTCAGGATCTGGCTTTATGTGGATTCTGGGGACCTGAACTCAGGTTTTCATGTTTGTGTGACATGCACTTTACCCACTGAACCATCTCTCTGGACCATCCTGGGATTTTTTTTTTTATATTTGTTTGACAAGGTTTCTCCACTCAAACACATTATTTGTATGTATTTTCTAATAGAGTTTTAGGATTTGAAGTTTGAAGGGAAAGAGGCATGAGAACATCTGTCCCATAGGTGTGTGGGTTCATTTCTGGATCTTCAATCCTGTTCCATTGATCCTCCTGCCTGTCACTGTATCAATACCATGCAGTTTTTAACACTATTGCTCTGTAGTATTGCTTGAGGTCAGGGATACTGATTCCCCCAGATTTTCTTTTGTTGCTGAGAATAGTTTTAGCTATCCTGGGTTTTTTGTTGTTCCAGATGAATTTGATAATTGCTCTTTCTAACTCTGTGAAGAATTGAGTTGGGATTTTGATGGGTATTGCATTGAATCTGTATAGTGCTTTAGGCAAAATGGCCATTTTAACTATATTGATTCTACCGATCCATGAGCATGGGAGGTTTTCCCATTTTTTGAGGTCTTCTTCCATTTCCTTCTTCAGAGTCTTGAAGTTCTTGTCATACAGATCTTTCACATGTTTGGTAAGAGTCACCCCAAGATACTTTATACTGTTTGTGGCTATTGTGAAGGGGGTCATTTCCCTAATTTCTTTCTCAGCCTGCTTATCCTTTGAGTATAGGAAAGCCACTGATTTGCTGGAGTTGATTTTATAACCTGCCACTTTGCTGAAGTTGTTTATCAGCTGTAGGAGCTCTCTAGTGGAGTTCTTTGGGTCACTTAGGTAGACGATCATGTCATCTGCAAATAATGATAGTTTGACTTCTTCCTTTCCAATTTGTATCCCTTTGACCTCCTTATGTTGTCAAATTGCCCGAGCTAGTACCTCAAGTACAATATTGAAAAGATAAGGAGAAAGGGGGCAGCCTTGTCTGGTCCCTGATTTCAGTGGGATTGCTTCAAGTTTCTCTCCATATCTTTATTGACCTGGGACACAGGGTATACTTCCTTATTATAAAAGAAAAGTGTCATATACTTCCTGGGGTTTATATACATTCCCTGCATCCTGTAAAAAAAGAGGAATACATACATATTTTTATTTTACTACTCTTCCCCTGAATGAGTTGAAGGGAGTGAAAAGGTTAATTATATAACACAACAAAGTTCAAAGTTAACTGTAGCAGAATTTGTAACAACTTCTAGAAGTTTTCTGAATCCTTAAAGTAATACTTGTGTGTTTGTGCATAAATTCAATACACACATATTTAATTCATGAATATATTTGACTTTATGCAACTTATTACCTGAATTCTCCCCAAATATCATTTTTACTATAATACATTATTTATCTTTCAATATGTTTACCAAATTTTCTATTTTAAGTCCCAATTTTATAAGGATTAACCCAATCTACTTTACATACAATCAGATTGGCAAATGTATTATTTTAATGTGAACTTTGACTAAAAAATAGAATTTGAACTTTTTCATTTTTGTTTGAGTAGCAAATATAATTTAATAATAATTATTTGATGTTTAAATGCCAACCATTACCTAGTTTTGTTTGTTTGTTTCTTTAGTCCCTGCTTTAAACAGTCTGCTTTGCTTTGTTATGAGGAAGTTTTATTTTTCTGCCCTAAAGTCATGAAAGCAGGATTGCTGGTCCTGCCACTTGCTGCCAACAATGGGGGATAACCTGTGCCGCAGGTCACCTAGGCAGTATATTAGAGCTGGCCCTGACTGTGGAGGTTACTGGTGACCCAGTCCAGAGGGTGTGAGAGTGGGAGGACTGGCCCACTTCCTTGTCTATTGCAGCACTTAAAAGAGTGGTCTTTAAACCTCATCTGGGCAGCACGATATAGTTGGCCTTGTTGTTGTGCACTCATGTGAGTCAGCCCAGAGGGCATGAGAACCAGGACTGCTGGCTCTAAGCTAGCTGGAGCACTGCTATAGAGGTTGCCATGATGGCGGGGGTCTAGTAGAGCTGGTGGGCTGACCAGCTTATCTATCACCCAGGCCCATATCAAGAGCTTTGAGCCATCCAGCCCCAACATTTACCCCATTGATAAACTGCTAGAGAATCTGAAGGGATTGGTCCTACAGATCCAAAGCCTCAGGATCTCCATGACACAGGGCAACAATGGGTCATCTGAGAGGAGTACCAGCGAGAATCCAGTATTGATAGAGTAGGAAAAGCCAGAGGTCTTAAACCAGACTCATTGCAATGAGTCACTGCAATTCACCAATAAAAAAGTGTTGAAAAAAGCATATATTGTGGAGCACACTATGACACACTACAGCTTCCACAATGAGATTTTTTTTTCTTTGGGGACCAGGTTGCAAGGGCAGATGGCAGGTACAAAGGGATTGGAAAATGAATAAGATTGGGCTACATGATGTGAAGTTCAAAAAGAAAAAGTTAGCTAAAAAAATTAAACAATTAGTGTCAGAATTTTCAAGCAAATTGAACCTTAGAGTTATTTAGTCCAATCTCTTATTTTTGCAGGCAAACCCAAGAAGATACAGAGATATTAGGTGACTGGGATCCTGGGTTTGTACCTGGTCCAATTTGTAAAAAGAAACATGGAAAAGAGAGGCTTTGGTGTCAAGTTCCGGCCCACAGCTGTTCTTCATGCTACCTTTCCAGGAACAATGGCTTACTCTAGCCCACTCATTTCAACTTCTAAGCAAAGGATATTGACAGAAGCATTTTGAGTGTAGTAGCTACATAAACATTGGCCCTTTATCCCCTCACTTGCAAAACAAAAGTAATGAAATCTATCTCATTGGCTCACTACAATTAATGGGCTAACCTACATAAAGTACTTGCCACAGTGATGGAAGTCAATAATTACCACTATCATTTTCCTTTGCTTTTCTATTTTCCTTGTCAGGATCATATGGCTTACTAATGTCATGGCAACAACAAAATGAAGACCATTTTGAGGCAAAAGGCTTTTTATATGGAGCTTTTCCATTGCTCACATTGAAATATTCTCAAAAACAAAAAGCAGAAATATCTAAAAAGTAATCTTTTGTTAGCCTGAAAAACTTATAGCCAGTGACTGACCCTGTGTTTTAAAAAAAAAAAAAAGCCAAGTTTCTACTTCAATGTATGAATTAATTGATAGATTAGAAAATGAATCTTTTAGTGTTGGCTGAATCTTGAGTTTTTGGAAGTGCCAAAGGCCATGGAATCAATAGTGTCTGAAAAGGACTAGGAGAAAATTGAGTATGTCTAAGTAAGCATGTTTGAATCTGCTGGAAAGTAGTATAGGTCCTGGAAACTAGCACATTTGAAGAAAGAGCAAATGGGTTTTATCTGGCAGGTCCAACCAAGATTTCAGATTAAAACATCAGCTTCAAGGTTGCTGCCAGACTGTAGCAATACGGTATTTCTTCAATCTCAATAAAGGAGAAGATTTTATAACTATTCTTATAATAAGGCTATTGTCAGTAGAAATCATAGTGTTGAATAAATTTAAGTAAACAGAGATATTTTAGTTTTGTAAATTATTTCAGTTAAACAACTTACACATAAAAATGCTTTCCAATAATACATTATATACTTATGATATGATTTTAAAATTTGAAATAAGCAAGCATTACTGACAATGGTTAAGAATGCCTGAGTTACTGAAGTGACTTAAGTAATTCTTGTTCATATTTATAGTCTCTGTTTAAATATTGGCTACACAGCCTTGTACGATTTGGGAAAGTAAGCTACAATTACAATGTTTCTTTGATGAGTTTAGCCCCAAAATTATGATTTTAGTTTCCATCTAGGATACAGAGAGCTATAAAGTGCCGTTTATACCCTGACAATGGAGAAAAGTAGAAAAAAACTGCTGATTCTTATGTGTTCTCAAATTCCTCTGAAATAATAGGATAAGTAGCTAGGCCATAATATGGAAAAAGATGAAAATCTGGAGGGATACAAGGAGTGAGCACTTACTTTCCTGGAGTCACAGCCAAACCCTCACGAGACATAGAAGCCAAGTGTGCCCTGAAGAATATATAGGTTAAAAATTTCAATATGGGTGAGTGGCCCATCACTAACTGGGGACCATGCCTATCTATGGGAGGAGGTCACTTCAGGTTCTGTATCCCCTCTGTTGGGTATTTCAGCTAATGTCATGCACCTTGGGATCCATCCCATCTGCAGATACCAAACCCTACCACTATTACTGATGCCAAGAAGTGCTTGTAGACAGGAGTCTAGTATATCTGTCCTCTGAGAGGCTCTATTATCACCTGACAAACACTGATGCAGATACTCATATCCAACTGTCAGACTGAGCCCAGGGACCCCCAATGGAAGAGTTAGGGGAAGGATTGAAGGAGCTGAAGGAAATTGTAACCCCATAGGAAGTATAAAAATATCAACTAAATAATCATCACAGAGCTCTCACGGGACTAAACCACCAACCAAAGAGTATACATGGATGAGTCCATGGCTCCAGCTACACATGTAGCAGAGGACTGCTTTATCTGGCATTAATGAGAGGGGAGGTTCTTGATCCTATGGGGGTGTGTTGCCCCAGTGTAGGGGAATGCAGAAGTGTATGTGATGGTGTTGGAGAACCATCTTAGAGGCAAAGGGAAGGGGGCTGGTATTGGGGGGCTTCATAGGGGAGACTGGGAAGGGAGACAACATTTGAAATGTAAATAAATAACCAATTAATTTAAAAAATCATCAAAATAAAAAAAAATAGGAAGCCCTGGGAGGTACTGTTGCAGCAGTGTTTGTGTGAGTGTGAGGAGGGGCAGAGGAGGGAGCGTTCTACACAATCTTTACACTTGTCACCTGTAACTCCAACTGACTGCTTACAGAAGAGATTGGAAATTGCTTTCAAAAGTGATTCATGAAATGGGGACCTTAGGGAGATCACCAAACCTTAATGTTATGATTTCCCTACAGAACAAAGCTTTCCTCTCTGTTTGGTCAAAGACAAACAAACACTGTTTTCTAGGGTACCAACTGTACCTGGGGGAAAGACAGAAACATTTGCTCAAAGTAAAGACAGAAAATCTTGGAATGACAGGGGAATAAAGATACATTAAATGCAGAAGAACAAAGATAATAATTAAAGGAGACTTCTTGTCAGAAATCATACAAGCATGAGGAAAATGGAGTGACATTTTTAAAGCAGAGAAAGGAATGATAAAGCAACACTTTATCCAGCAAAAGTACTTTTTAAAATCAAAGTGAAGGACTTTTCATATAAGAATATTTATCACAGTAACTTTACTCTAAAGAAGTGTAAGCTTCTTCAAGCACAAAGATATGACACTGGAAATTACTTGGGCTACCAAAGAAATGAACATGACTAGAAAATGAAAGAAATTACCATGAAATAGCATTTAAAGTCACCTCATTATGCTCGGTCTAAATTGAAGATAATTGTCTAATTCAAAAACTAAAGAACAACATGGAGTATTATTACAGTTAATGTGAGGTATATTTATGCAAAAGCAAAAAGAGCATAGAGAATGAGGGGAAGAAATTAAGTACTTGCTCTGCTGTGTTTCTAACACCACACATAAAGCATTTGAAAATAAATTCTGATTAATTAAAGAAGTATAGTGTACAACCAGGACATCCACTGGAAAATATAATGTAGGCTTGGTTAATAGAAGAAAACTTGATCATAAATATTTGTCAACTAACAAAAGAGAAGGGAATGTAAATGGTAAATGGAAACTACTAAATGATATATGTATGATTATGTATGCATCCAAAAGTATAAAACCAGTCTGAACTATGATCAAAGAATGCTAGTTAAAAAATGGGGAAAAGTGGAGACTATTAGTCAAGAAGATCCAACTTCATGACCTGTGTATGAAATCAGAAAAAAATATAAGATATGAATAGGTCAAAAGTAAAAGAATGCACATTTATTTTCAAAGATGGAACAGCTATGCTGATTTGGAGCATGTGGACTTTTTAAAAAACTTTTTATTCGATGTATTTTTTATTTACATTTCAAATGATTTCCCCTTTTAAGGAAAGGCTTAAAATCCAGGTAAGGACACCATATAATGAACCAGTTATGATTCTTTACCAAGGCAAGAAAGCCAAACTGTGTATATTTAGTGTAGTATTCAAACATCAAGAATAAAATGACACAACTGAAATGAAGATTGAGAATCAATAATCACAGTTGGAGACATGAATGCTCCCTGGTCAGCAATCTACAGAGCAGGCAGATACAAAATTGATGAGGAAATGAAAAACCTAAATTAACGCATTACCAATCTGACCAGTTTATATGATAGAGCAAAGTACAGAAGAGAAATTAAATATGATGGGAACTCTGAGCCATAAAATAAGCTTCTAAAAATTTAAAAGAGATACTGCAGTAGTATATCATACTAGAATGAATAAAAAATTAAAGAACTACTTCTGAGAAATCACTAGAAAAACACTGCATCATAATATAACTTAGTGAATCCTCATTGTTGGTTTTTAAAATACATAGTATATTTTTTTGACTCATAGATTAGGAGAAATCTTCCAGAGGTATTTAAATCTTAACCTAAGTGAAACTAAAAATACCACATAGAAAATTTTGTGTAGTATAGGAAAAGTAGTACTTAAAGAAAAATTTACAGCATCAATATTTTGTAATGGGACCGAAGAAACATTTAACATTAACTGTCACCCGTTGTGAGGACAATGGAAGAATGACCTAATTCAACTCAGAGGGGAGAAGGGATGATTTGATAATACATTCGTGTAGAAATTAAGGACTTTAAAAAAAGAAGAAGAAGAAAAAGTCAATAATATCAAAAGGCAATTCTTTGAAAACTTCAATGAAATTGATAGAATTCTTGAGGGAGCAAATAAAGTCCAGGAAGGGAATCAATGCGTCAACATAAGTGAGGGAATTCATAACTAGTATTGCTAGTGTTCAAGGATGGCCTGCTTTATTAAGAACACAGATTCAACAGCTTAAATGAAATGGGCTAATTTACTAAAAGTCACAACCTATAAAATGATAATAAAATTAAAAAGTCCTTATTGTCGTACTACAGGTAAAAGACATTAAAACATAACTAGCATTTGAAAAAAAATGTATGGAGGAATGATTTCACTGGAAAATTCTACCAAACCTTGTGAATAATATATCACTGATTCCATACAACTTATCTCCAAAAATGGAAAATTAAAAACCACATCTCAGATCATTTCAAGATTTTTTAAATCACAATGATGTATTTAAAACAAATCACTTTGGAATGATTAAAATCCAAAAGGGAAATGCAAAAGAAGTAAGTGGCAAAAGGAAAGAAAATTCTTTTGTTCCCAGGAGTTAGTGGTTGTGATATTTGGGCCAATTGGCTCATGTATACTTCTCATAAAATACATGATACAATGTCCTAGATGTGACTCCATAGTAATGGCTTTGGCTTACATTCAAGAAGCCTTGAATTCAATATCCAAAACTATACTACACCACACACACACACACACCCTTAAATGTTAGACACATTGGAAAACAGTTTTATGATTTTAAAAATACAATTATGTTTTATGTCTAATTGATATTTCAATCTATTCCAAAATAAATAAATATAATAAAATGTATAGCCATTATAAAAACTGTACTCAAATATGAAAATCTGTTTAATTGACAAAAGCTATGAATTTCAAACCAATGCACATGCCTTTGCAGCCTGTAAATGGACAAATTCTTTTAAACCTGTGCAGTGGAATATTAGTTAGAAAATTAAAAAGAAAAAATCTCTGAATGCATAGTAGTTCATTCCCATACAAGATGAATGTAAATGCATCTTGGCAAGTGGAAGAAGCCCATTCTAAAAAGCTGTTTAAGATATACTTCTACTCACACACTACTGAAAAACAGGCATGGCCAGGAGAGCAGAGATATAGATTAACTTAGTCATTGCCAAGGGAAAGGAAGATTTTTCTTCAGCACAGACTAGGAAACACTCTATTAAATGTTGGAATTGGTATGTAAGTACTACATCTGTGAATCGTTGGTCTTGTCAAAATCCACTGTGCTGTAACCCCAAAAATGTAAGTCTGTCGTAGGTAAAATTAAAACAAAGCATCCAGGATGTAGGTAGAATTCAAAAGGAATTTAAAGTGTGACATGTGGATATAATTGTACGTGAAGACTTTCCATGATGCCTCACTATTGAGACAGAAGAGGAGTGTAGAGGGGAGGGGGAGGGGAGGGAAGGGGAGAGAGAGAGAGAGAGAGAGAGAGAGAGAGAGAGAGAGAGAGAGAGAGAGAGAGAGAGAGAGAGAGAGCTTTAAGTAGCTTTTAAAACCAGACATGCCAGAGACCTGAGATGGGGAGGCTGGGTTAGGGGGTATTCAAGAGAGCCTGCACAACTTGCAAAAAGTTTTCTTGTCTATCATCTGTTTATTATGCATATGACACTGAGAGGGTGCCTTGTGAGTCTTGTAACCTTCATGAACTCCCTTGGTCTTACATGCTTCTTTTTTTTTTCTCAGTCTGATGAGTCTCCTCCCTCCAAGAATATATTCTTAACTGCAGAGAAAATAGCTGCACAATAAGTCTTGCTAAAATGAAAAGAGACAGAGATCTTTAGAAAACCCATGAAATCTTAAGTTCAGGATACAAGCAGCAAAACATATGAATATATATTGTAAATACACACAATATGAAATGTATCTACCAAAAGACTACATAAGAAATATGAGAAATTTGTTAATGTTCAAAGGTAGCAAAACTTTAATAATATTATTTTATTTTTATTATATAATTAACAAAATAATAATAGTATTAGACTTACTGTGAAAATGAAATACTATACAAAGTATTACAGAAATAAAAAATTATAAGTAAATGAAGAGAAAGAATAATTCTATGGTTAGAGAAATTAACGTTGGGAATAAAGGAAATATTAAAATGCCACTGAATTACCCCAAAGTGTTGTGGATAAGACTTCATGATAAATGCCGAAAATAAGGGTGAAAATGGTAGATGGAATCAGAACATTTGCAGGACCTCAAAGTATTTCCTCAAGCTCTATCACATACAATGTGTGAGCGGAAACTTGATCATGGAGGTGTTTGTTATTTGTTAGAAAATCCAAGTTAACATTACAGGGAATTCAGCCATGGAGTTTAGATGTGATCCTGCATCTGTGGACATAGGTATATGCCTGTATAAAAAGCCCTTCTGGTAACAGATGGTCTCTTTGTACTCAGTAGAACCTGTTAAAAATAATAAATCGAAACACTATATATAAAACAACAACAACAAAAGTATCACTACACTTCGGGATTCTCTGTATAAGGAGGAATTGTAACTGATTAGAAACCAGAACAACCAGGCTTTTATCATTAGACAATTGTTATTGGTTCCAGTAAAACACCTCACTTGAAAACATGTTCTTTGTTGGCTTAAGTTTTAGATATGTGTAGTAGCTCTACTTAATACCTTTGATAAATTATGTACCAATATCCTCCAATTTCACACACATGTAGTAATATTACCAAATAAATGTTGCCTTTTAGTTAAAGTTAGTTCTAAGAACCTCAGCTATAAATTAGGCTCAATCACATACAGAGTGTTTTTATACATTGGATTATGAGATAATTTTATATTCCCAGAAGAGCAGAAAACACAGATCAGCCTCTTGCACACCCTCTGTCCAGCTTTAGCTACTGTCAATATCTTATGAAGTCACAATGCAACTACAAATTAAAAGACAAATATTACATTTTAAAGTGGAATGCAGACTTTTCTGATTTCATCCAGTTTTCCCACAGATGTCCTGTTTGCACTTGAGGATTCCTCCAGGTCTCATGCTGTGCATAGCTGTCAGGCTGTTTTGGTCCCTTTCATACCTTTCGTCACACATTTACTTCTGATGTACATCTTTAGAATCTCCCAAGCCACAGAGAGATTGCTGATATTCCTGGGAAATGTGTGGTGGACTTGCTTATCATTAAATAGGATCCTAGTTGTGTGTATCTTGAGAGTCTACTTCTCTATAGGATATTAGCAGATAGGAGAAAAGTAAGTGCTACCTTTTCCTCATTTTTCTCTCCTTTTGTTCAGCAGATGAAAGTGCGGTAATTTTTCATTGGTATATACAAATGTTAAATTAATTTTAAAATCTTTTCAGCACTGAAATCATTTTTACTTTTGGTCAGAAACATTACTGTACAAATAAAAAATAAACATCCACTTTCTGCATTGCTCTCCAATGACTTCTAAGGTGCTCACCAGCAGTACCAGGAAGAGGATAGTCCCTTCACATTGCCCTTCTAGTATTCAGTAGGAAGTAATGAGCTAGTGGTAGCCTGTTTACTGTCTCACAAAGCCCTTTCTGCATTGTTGTAGAAGCAAGGAGTCACATAGGATACTGGGTCTAATAATTGTTCCCTGGAATAGAATTTCTGATTTCCCATTCCACTGCAGGTTGTCTTCCCTCTTAGTGACTGGCCCAACCATGGCTGAGTCTGCAAAGAATGAAAGAAACCTTGCATTTATCATTCCCACTGTATTGGCTGGGACTTATTTTGCTTTGTGCTTTGTTTTCCCTAACTCCTTCAAAACTTACTTGAAGGTCAGGGGGCCTGTTCTCAACTATGCTGGATTACATTTAAGTACTGAGTTTCAGAGTTGTGGAAATTAAAGTTTTAGAAAACAAACAGCAAGAATGCCCATTCCAAAGAGTTGGGCTTGGAGACTTCTTATCTAATTGAGACTTGATGTAGCCATGTGCTAGCTAAAATCACCCTTAAACCTGAGAAATGAAAATCTGGTCCTGGATTACATGGATTAGGATTGAAACTCTGACTCCCAGAAATATGCTATCATGGAGGGAATGAGTGACATGCCTGGGAGACAAAAGATTATGTGGGTGCTTTATATTGTAGGTGCTGTACACTGTGGGTGATATATACTGTTGGGGTGCTGTACATTGTGGGGGGTGCTGTACACTATGGGGTGCTATACACTATTGAGGCGCTGTACATGATGTGTGCTATAGATTATGGGGTATTGTATATTGTGGGGACTGCTGTACATTGGGGACTGAAAAAAACAGTATATGAAAGCCTAACATTTGTTTCTATAAATATGACACAATCTTGCCTGGCACTAAGATTTACAAGGCAGTGTAACCCGTCCGGCAGGTCCAGTTATTCCAGGGTTCTGAAGGGGCACTACCTACGGGTCAAAAGGGGCGGAGGAGAAGAACGGAGACCAGGCAGAGGGGGTTCAATTGACGAGGCCTCGTTTAATGTTCTGGGGTACACAGGTTTTAAGGCTTTCAGGAGGGACGTGCCTCAAGGCAAGAACAAAGGAAGGAAGGGCAATCTTAGCAGTTTCAGGAGGAAAAGATAAGGGTCCTCTGGTCGAGATATCTGGTGTTTGCACAGGCTGAAGCCTACCACAGTTATCTCAGGACTTTCTTCCACTGCAATTACCAGAGAGGCTCTCCTTTGTTTTACTCAGGACCTTTGTCTTTGCCCTGTCAGCTCTCAGGGCCAAAGTGAGGATCTCTAATGGCTTCCCACAAGGTAGAATTGGTTAAGAAGAGATCATGCTGGAGTAGAATCTGCGTCTCACAGGACCACTGTGAGGAATAAGCACTTTATAACCTTGCTTCTACTGATGATCCATGGGGTCAATTAGGCATGGAGTATCTCTCCCTATCCTGTGTATATCCTTTATTGCTATTCTTAAATACCATTCTTTAAAATTTTGTAATCTTTGACTCAGAAAAATTGTCAAATATTGACTGTCTCTGATACACACACACACCCACACACACACACACATTTAAATTAGACTATATGGTGTTCCTTGCAATATAAAAGAATCATGTTGCATGTTTATTCTTGTGTCTGCGCGTGTGTGTATAAATAACGAGCATAATTTATTTGTTCACGCTTATTCTTGAATCAAAAAATCACTAACACCATAGTTATTTAGCTTATAAGTAAATTTTACATACTTTGCTATTGATATGAACCATTTTTCATGATTAGCCATCAGAAATGGCTCAAACACAACCAAGAGAAGTGTTATCAAAGAGTCAATACAATGTAAAGATTATTCACCAACTGAAGGAAGCTTGTCTACTTCAAGAATTTAGCTTAATAGTTTTACAAGCAGACTGGATGTCAGACAGGCACAATCACTCATGCTTGCAAATGACACCAAGTTAGTTAATACTGTGTGGTCAAATATAACACAAAGTGATACATGTGAATAAAAATAATTTTAATTGGGGTTCTTGTGAGGATTATTTTTGCTAAATAGAACATTTAATTTGACAAGTGCAATAGAAATATGAACATGTATATAGACTAGATCCCACAAAGAGGCATTCCAAACTTCAGTCAGCCATAATTTCAGGGTCTGCAGAACATAGCCAAATGGGCAGTCCCTGAGCCATGCATTCCAAATGACCTTATGGATGCTCTCCTACCACATCAAAAGACTGTTGACATGAGGTCAACACTTCCACCTCACAAGGTCTATGTAACTTTGAGCTTTTCTACTCTGCCTCTTTGTTTCCAGAATAGTGACTCTGAAACTTATTAATGAATAAATGCCTAGGCCATAAATTTGGCTCGTTTTCTGACCAGCTCATAACATATGCAACCCACTTATTTTATTCTGTCTGCTACAAGGTTGCTTACCTCTCCTCAGTTTCATGCTTCCATCTTCTTCAGAGTTTGGGGCAAATCTATTCTTGGCTCTTTCCCAGAATCCAATCTCTCTCCGCCTGATGTTCTACCTTCTATTTATTGCCTCAGCTAATAGGCTATCAGCTATTTATTGGCATGTGATGCTTCCATACAGTACATAAGCAAGTCCCTCTACAAATCTATAATTAAGACATAGTGCTATTATCTTGAGTATGTAGGAATGTACACTTCACAATACATCAAAATTTTATTCAACTTCCACAGGCCAGTTTAAGATCAAGGAAGTGTTACATCTTACTCCCAGAAGTTATAAACAAATGTATGCTAATTTCATGGTAATATTTAATATATTTATATAAAAAAATCCCAGTCCAGTGTATCATTTGGTAATGTCTCATAAGAGTTCATTTGAGGATTGTGGTGTTAGATATTATAAATTACAGTTAAATAGAAATATGTATTTTTTTACTGTCAGTTATTAGTCTTCCTTTCATTTCTCTATCTGTAAATCCACTTAATATTTGTACTCATAAAAGTTGACTATTGAAGTAAAATCATCATATTCTTTCTGAAGAATAATATTACTCCCCAGCCACTTTCAGATACATGTATTTGATTTTATCATACCATTGTTTTGAAGCAACATCCCCTTGGGAGTCTTTGTTAACATAGACCCTTCTTTGGTAAAACCATCTGAATCTCACTAGATGTTGTTAATCCCTCAGGTCATGGTAATTGTGACTGTGGCAAGTGCAAATGTGATGTGGGATGGTCTGGGGAAGCTTGCCAATACCCTATCAAGTGTGACCTGACCAAAAAAATCAGCAACCAGATGTGCAGGAACTCTCAAGATGTCATCTGCTCCAATGCAGGTAAGAACTATACCCCTGCAGAGTTCTTCATTACAATAATAAAGACAAGTTTTAATGAAATTTCATAGTCATGTAGAAATTGTGAACATCTGAATGAAACTGCTTGTGCATATGCATTTAAAAGTGAAATTTAGATAAATCAATAAGGAAAGAACATCATGTTCCTGAGACTGTCAGATTTGATATTCTCCAGTTGTTCATAATACTTCCTTTCAGCAAAATATTCACTAGAATAAAACTGGAAGATGCTTTGTGTAAATGGAGAATCATGATATTGGATGCTGGACTAAAACACTATACTAAACATATGACTGACTTAATTACTGTAATTAGAGTTCAAAAGTGCTTTGAATTTACACCTTAGGAACGAATGAAGCCTAAAATTTTAATGTAATGGAAGTTTCAGATATTGCTTATGAACTTCATTGAGTATAGAAGAATAGCAAAGTTATTTGATTGTGTATGTGTGTGTTAACAAAATATTTGTATATTTCATAGGAGTTATTTAGAAATCTTGCTTGGGATTTACAGAGAAGCTATTAAAGTAATTAGCAAAATCACATAAAACATGATAGTTACAGTTTAGACTACAATGTTAGTTAGGTACTGTAAATGTAATTAAATGGCTTCAACAAATGTCCACATGGAGCCTCTAAGTCTTTTTTTCTCAACCATTTACCCATCCAAAGGAAAGTTCTAAAATTTCAGTCTCAGCAATTAAAAAAAAATGAATTCATGAAATTCTTAGGCAAATGTTTGGATCTGGAAAATATCATCCTAAGTGAGGTAACCCAATCACAAAAGAGCACACATGGAATGCAGTCATTGATAAATGGATATTAGCTCAGAAGCTCTGAGTACCCAAGACACAATTCACATTATGAAATGACTCCCAAGAAGGAAGGAAAGTTTCCTGGTCCTGGAAAGGCTAGATCCAGCATTGTAGGGGAGTACCAGGACAGAGAAGTAGAAGGGAGTTGATCAGAAAGTGCAAAGGGAAGAGGGCTTATTGAACTTTTGGGGAAGGGGGAACAGGAAAAGGGAAAATCATTTGGAATGTAAACAAAGAATATAGAAAATAAAAAAATTATAAGTAAAATAAAATAAATTTTCAGTCTCATGTGCTGCTCTGGAGGTTCAACTTCAATTGTTTTGATACATAGTATGAACTCTTTTGTTTTTTGTTTGTTTGTTTGTTGTTTTTTAGTTTTGGTTTTGTGATTTATTTTTCAGTGACTATAAGTGTATGACTCATCTTCATTTATGTTGTTATAGAGTTATTTGGTATCATCTGACTTTCTTGTTCTCTCAGCCTTTCTTTGCATCTACATTAGCAAGAGAAGGACCAACTCAAACTAGTGAAGAAGCTCTGTGGGTCAGAGAGGTGTTTTCAGTAACCCCACAGTGAGCAAACAAATCTACATAACAGGCTACAGAGAAGAGCTGTTTGTCTCTTATGTTTTGTTACTTGTTAGTTTGAAGCTATCTGGTTGGTCAGTTCCAGAGGTACAAGATTCCTTCCACCTGGTAAAGATTTGACAGTTTAGACATGTAGCCCATACTGAAGCTTACATTATTGCTGGGTCTCTTCTGTAATCAGAGTTAGGATTTTTTCACAGTCTGATCTCAACAAACTGCTTAGTATAGCTTAAGCTCAGTCAGGGTGTTTTGCTAATGGAATCTGAACTATATACAGTGTGAAGGATGTTAGGCTCTATCATGCCAGGACGTGCAAGATGAGCAGTTAGAACCCTGTGTTCGGCACAGTCTCCTCACTTCTTTGCTCACAATAGCCTTTCTCTCAGTAGGATTTCTCTGACTCATTAGCATCTGCCAACACACATACACACATGTACACACAAAAACACATATACAGAAAAATATGTTATTGATTCTAAAGATTCATTCCTTTTTTATATCAATTTTTTTATTTGATATATTTTATTTACATTTTAAATGATTTCCCCTTTTCTAGCCCCCCACTCCCCGAAAGTCCTGTAAGCCACCTTCTCTCCCCCTGTCCTCCCACCCACCCCTTCCCACTTCCCCGTTCTGGTTTTGCCGAATACTGCTTCACTGAGTCTTTCCAGAACAGGGGGCCACTCTTCCTTTCTTCTTGTACCTCATTTGATGTGTGGATTATGTTTTGGGTATTCCAGTTTTCTAGGTTAATATCCAGTTATTAGTGAGTGCATACCATGATTCACCTTTTGACTCAGGGTTACCTCACTTAGTATGATGTTCTCTAGCTCCATCCATTTGCCTAAGAATTTCATGAATTCATTGTTTCTAATGGCTGAATAGTACTCCATTGTGTAGATATACCACATTTTTTGCATCCACTCTTCTGTTGAGGGATACCTGGGTTCTTTCCAGCATCTGGCAATTATAAATAGGGCTGCTATGAACATAGTAGAGCATGTATCCTTATTACATGGTGGGGAATCCTCTGGGTATATGCCCAGGAGTGGTATAACAGGATCTTCTGGAAGTGAGGTGCCCAGTTTTCTGAGGAACCGCCAGACTGATTTCCAGAGTGTTTGTACCAATTTGCAACCCCACCAGCAGTGGAGGAGTGTTCCTCTTTCTCCACACCCTCTCCAATACCTGCTATCTCCTGAATTTTTAATCTTAGCCATTCTGACTGGTGTAAAGTGAAATCTCAGGGTTGTTTTGATTTGCATTTCCCTAATGACAAATGAAGTTGAGCATTTTTTAAGATGCTTCTCCACCATCCGATGTTCTTCAGGTGAGAATTCTTTGTTTAACTCTGTACCACATTTTTTAATACGGTTGTTTGGTTTTCTGGAGTCTAACTTCTTGAGTTCTTTATGTATATTGGATATTAGCCCTCTATCTGATGTAGGATTGGTGAAGATCTTTTCCCAATTTGTTGGTTGCCGATTTGTCCTCTTGATGGTGTCCTTTGCCTTACAGAAACTTTGTAATTTTATGAGGTCCCATTTGTCAATTCTTGATCTTAGAGCATACACTATTGGTGTTCTGTTCAGAAACTTTCTCCCTGTACCGATGTCCTCAAGGGTCTTCCCCAGTTTCGTTTCTAATAGCTTCAGAGTGTCTGGCTTTATGTGGAAGTCCTTGATCCATTTGGATTTGAGCTTAGTACAAGGAGACAAGGATGGATCAATTCGCATTCTTCTGCATGCTGACCTCCAGTTGAACCAGCACCATTTGTTGAAAAGGCTATCTTTTTTCCATTGGATGTTTTCAGCCTCTTTGTCGAGGATCAAGTGGCCATAGGTGTGTGGGTTCATTTCTGGATCTTCAATCCTGTTCCATTGATCCTCCTGCCTGTCACTGTACCAATACCATGCAGTTTTTAACACTATTGCTCTGTAGTATTGCTTGAGGTCAGGGATACTGATTCCCCAAGAATTTCTTTTATTGCTGAGAACAGTTTTAGGTATCCTGGGTTTTTTGTTATTCCAGATGAATTTGATAATTGCTTTTTCTAACTCTGTGAAGAATTGAGTTGGGATTTTGATGGGTATTGCATTGAATCTGTATATTGCTTTTGGCAAAATGGCCATTTTAACAATATTGATTCTACTGATCCATGAGTATCAGAGGCTTTCCCATTTTTTGAGGTCTTCTTCCATTTCATTCTTCAGAGTCTTGAAGTTCTTGTCATACAGATCTTTCACATGTTTGGTAAGAGTCACCCCAAGATACTTTATCCTGTTTGAGGCTATTGTGAAGGGAGTC
This sequence comes from Apodemus sylvaticus, assembly GCF_947179515.1. Lineage (NCBI taxonomy): Eukaryota > Metazoa > Chordata > Mammalia > Rodentia > Muridae > Apodemus > Apodemus sylvaticus. The sequence goes on along the minus strand of NC_067479.1, from coordinate 1,035,396 downwards.
ATTTCCCTAATTTCTTTCTCAGCCTGCTTATCCTTTGAGTATAGGAAGGCCACTGATTTGCTTGAGTTGATTTTATAACCTGCCACTTTGCTGAAGTTGTTTATCAGCTGTAGGAGCTCTCTAGTGGAGTTTTTTGGGTCACTTAGGTAGACTATAATGTCATCTGCAAATAATGATAGTTTGACTTCTTCCTTTCCAATTTGTATCCCTTTGACCTCCTTATGTTGTCGAATTGCCCAAGCTAATACCTCAAGTACAATATTGAAAAGATAAGGAGAAAGGGGGCAGCCCTGTCTAGTCCCTGATTTTATTGGGATTGCTTCAAGTTTCTCTCCATTTAGTTTGATGCTGGCTACCGGTTTGCTGAATATTGCTTTTACTATGTTTAGCTATGGGCCTTGAATTCCTGTTCTTTCCAAGACTTTAAGCATGAAAGGATGCTGAATTTTGTCAAATGCTTTTTCAGCATCCAATGAAATGACCATGTGGTTTTTTTTTTTTTTTGAGTTTGTTTATGTAGTGGATTGCATTGATGGATTTCCGTATATTGAACCAACCCTGCATTCCCGGGATAAAGCCTACTTGATCATGGTGGATGATCATTTTGATGTGTTCTTGGATTCAGTTGGCAAGAATTTTATTGAGTATTTTTGCATCGATGTTCATAAGCGAAATTGGTCTGAAGTTCTCTTTCTTTGTTGGATCTTTGTGTGGTTTTGGTATCAGCTTAATTGTGGCTTCATAGAAGGAATTGGATAGTGTTCCTTCTGTTTCTATTTTGTGGAATAGTTTGAAGAGTATTGGTGTTAACTCTTCTTTGAAGGTCTGATAGAATTCTGCACTGAAACCATCTGGTCCTGTGCTTTTTTTGGTTGGAAGACTTTCTATGACTCCTTCTATTTCTTTAGGCATTATGGGATTGTTTAGATGATCTATTTGGTCCTGATTTAATTTTGGTATTTGGTATCTGTGAAGGAAATTGTTCATTTCCTCCAGATTCTCCAGTTATGTTGAGTACAGGCTCTTGTAGTAGGATCTGATGATTTTTTGGATTTCCTCAGTTTCCGTTGTTATATCTCCCTTTTCATTTCTAAGTTTGTTAATTTGGATACTTTCTCTGTGCCCTTTTGTCAGACTGGCTAAGGGTTTATCTATCTTGTTGATTTTCTCAAAGAACCAGCTCCTGGTTTTGTTGATTCTTTGTATGGTTCTCTTTGTTTCTACTTGATTGATTTCGGCCCTGAGTTTGATGATTTCCTGCCTTCTGCTCCTCCTGGGTGAAATCGCTTCTTTTTGTTCCAGGGCTTTCAGGTGTGTCATTAAGCTGGTAATGTATGCTCTCTCCATTTTCTTTTTGGAGGCACTCAGGGCTATGAGTTTTCCTCTTAGCACTGCTTTCATTGTGTCCCGTAGATTTGGGTATGTTGTCTCTTCATTTTCATTGTGTTCTAAAAAGTCTTTAATTTCTTTCTTTATTTCTTCCTTGACCAAGGTATCATTGAGTAGAATATTGTTCAGTTTCCACGTGTATGTGGGTTTTCTGTTGTTTTTGTTGCTACTGAAGACCACTTTTACTCCATAGTGATCTGATAGGAGGCATGGGATTAGTTCGATCTTCTTATATTTGTTGAGGTCTGTCTTGTGACCATTTATATGGTCGATTTTGGAGAAGGTACCATGAGGTGCTGAGAAAAAGGTATATTCTTTTGCCTTACGATAGAATGTTCTATATATATCTGTTAAATCTAATTGGTCCAAAGCTTCAAATAGTTTCATTGTGTCCCTGTTTAGTATCTGTTTTCCTGATCGGTCCATTGAGGAAAGTGCAGTGTTGAAGTCGCCCACAATTATTGTGTTAGGTGCAATGTGTGCTTTGAGCTTTAATAAAGTTTCTTTTATGAATGAGGGTGCCCTTGCATTTGGAGCATAGATGTTCAGGATTGAGAGTTCTTCTTGTTGTATTTTTCCTTTGACCAGCAAGAAGTGTCCCTCAGAGTCTTTTTTGATGACTTTGGGTTGAAAGTCAATTTTATCTGATATTAAAATGGCTATTCCAGCTTGTTTCCTGAGACCATTTGCTTGTAAAATTGTCTTCCAGCCTTTTACTCTAAGGTAGTGTTTGTCTTTGACCCTGAGATGTGTTTCCTGTAAGCAGCAAAATGTAGGGTCCTGTTTGTGTATCCAGTCAGTCTATGTCATTTTATTGGGGCATTAAGTCCATTGATGTTAAGAGTTATTAAGGAATAGTGATTGTTACTTCCTGTCATTTTTGACGTTATTTTTTAAATTTGATTGGTTAACTTCTTTTGAGTTTGATGAAAGGTTACTATCTTTCTTTTTCCAGGGTGAAGTTTCCCTCCTTGTATTGGTGTTTTCCTCCTATTATCCTTTGTAGGGCTGGATTTGTGGATAGATAGAATCTGCATGAGATCTGCCCAGGATCTTCTTGCCTTCCTAGTCTCAGGTGAAAAGTCTGCTGTGATTCTGATAGGTCTTCCTTTATATGTTACTTGGCCTTTTTCTCTTACTGCCTTTAATATTCTTTCTTTGTTTAGTACATTTGGTGTTTTGATTATTATGTGACAGGAAGTATTTCTGTTCTGGTCCAGTCTGTTTGGAGTTCTGTAGGCTTCTTGTATATTCATGGGCATCTCTCTCTTTAGGTTAGGGAAGTTTTCTTCCATAATTTTATTGAAGATATTTGCTGGCCCTTTAAGTTGTAAATCTTCACTCTCATCTATGCCTATAATCCTTAGGTTTGGTCTTCTCATTGTGTCCTGGATTTCCTGAATATTTTGTGTTACAATCTTTTTGCATTTTGCATTTTCTTTAACTGTTGAGTCCATGGTTTCTATGGTATCTTCAGCATCTGAGATTCTTTCTTCTATCTCTGGTATTCTGTTGTTGATATTTGCATCTATGTCCCCTGATTTCTTCCCAAGGCTTTCTATCTCCAAATTTGTCTCCCTTTGAGTTTTCTTAGTTGTTTCTACTTCTGATTTTAGATCCTGGATGGTTTTGCTTAGCTTCTTCACTTACTTGTTTGTGCTTTCCTGTAATTCTTTAAGAGATGTTTGTGTTTCCTCTTTCCTGACCTCAGCCTGGTGACCAAAGTTCTCCTGTATTTCTTTAAGTGTTTTTTGCGTTTCCTCATTATTGGCTTTTGTATTCTCCTGGATTTCTTTCAATGATTTTTGTGTTTCCCTTGCAAGGGCTTCTAACTTTTGATCCATTCTCTCCTGAATTTCTTTAAGTATGTCCTTCATGTGTTCCTGTACCAGCATCATGACCAGTGATTTTAAACCCAAATCTTGTTTTACTGGTGTGATGGGGTATCCAGGACATGATGGTAAAGGAGAATTGAGTTCAGATCCCAAAGCAGGTACCCGAAGGCTCCTGCTGGGGCCCTCTGGATTCACCGGAGCACACAGACTTCTCCCAGCTGGCCGCCCGGAAGCCCCTCTTGCCTCTTGCAGGACCTGGAGATGTGTTGCCGCCCAGGCTGATCTGGATCTGGAAGCGGAGAGATCTGAGTGTTCCCGCCAGAGGCCTCAGGACTGGAACCCAAGCTCCGTGCCACTGGACCTCCCAGACTCAGGCCTCCTTTATTTTATTTTATTATTTTATTTTGTGTATGTTGTTACTGCTGTATTAGATTTTTTTTTGAGGTAAAATGTCACTGTGTATCTCAGGCTATCTTAGCTCTCCCTATATTCCCAATTAGACTAAAACTTGGTACAGTAGTCCTGTCTCTGTCCCTACTGCTGAGATCACAAACATGGGCCATTATGCCGATAGTCCATTTATCTATTCTCTCCAATGAAATGTTGCTCATTTTGGCCCTCTCTGAAGCCTCCCCACAGCACCCATACATTTACTCATTTGCTCAATTCTATGTAACCTACATCTAAAATTGTTTCTTAAGAATCATTCATAGGAATAACTACAAGAAATAAATATACAAAACCAAAAAGGATTTGGTTCTAATTCAAGTCTATCCACCCTCACCCCATCCTAATCCTTAGGTTAGGGGTTGTAGTAAAAGTTATATTCATAAGTTGCCTGGTTTCCTTAATCTCTTTTTATAGTAGCCATGCAGCACTTTTGAAATATAATTGAGCTTATTTATATTAGCTTGATTTTATTTTTAAGGTTTTTGTTAGCCTTTCTGCTATTTATTTTTAATAAAATTGTAATGTAGATTATGAAGAGAGGTTCAAAGTTATCACTTTGAAAAAGGCATACTCAGAAATCCATCACAGTCACACAGACAGAGAATCTATCTCATCTGGTAAGTGTTAGGTTTGTGTGGAACTAACTTAGCTGCTTTGTAATTACTCAAGTTTACATTTACTCATTGCCTTAAATGAATCTTGTGCTCTACTTTGACAATCTTGGTCTCATTCATATCTCCTTTAATAAACTTCCACCAGCAATTTTCAAGACCAAGCCCTGACAATTGTATTACTCCTCTCTGTTGCCTAGTTTTATGTCATCTTGACACACTGGAATGGAGGAAACTTCAATTAAGAAAAAGCCTTCATAATATCTGATCTAAAACATTTTCTTAATTAGCAATTGATAGGAGAGTGCCCAGCCCATTGTAGGTGTTGCTATCCTGGGTTCTATAAGAAAGCAGGCTAAGGAAGTCATGGGGAGCAAGCTAATAAGCAATAGTCCTCCACACCTTTGTGTCAGGTTCTGCCTGCAGTCTCCTGCCCTGTTTTCATTCCTGTGCTAACTTCCTTTGATGATGAACAAGCGATATGTATGTACAAACCAAATAAGCCATTTTCTCCACAAATTTTGGTCCTGGTGTTTCACAGCAGCAATAGAAACCCTAACGAAAATATCCCCTTTAGTAGTTTTGTCCCGTCTTAGAATTCAGTTCTATAGTAGTAGGTTGGATATAAAAGAGGGAGAGGAGGTAACTATTATGGAACATAAACTGAAAAGCATGTTTAGAAGGAACTTAGAACAGAGAACTTCCAGATGCTTCCTCTTCAGTGGATCCAGAAAGGTAACAATGAACAGACCCCAGCACCTTAGAGGTAATACTGGTGCTCAAGTCTGGTAAGTCACCATAAAGAACCAGCTATGTTAGCAGGAAGCAGGAAAACTAGAGCTAAAATAAATGCAAAGCTACCTATCTTGGAGTGTGATTGACTGGCAACCCAGAGTGAGAAGTAGGATGACACAGCGGGAACACAGGAGTCTGGCACCTTTACTTGGGCTCCCATCTGCCATGACTTGGAGGATCAGATGTGATTTATGCTGGATGGTGAAATAGGAAGTCTCAGAGCTGGTGTAAACTTTCCATTGTGGTGAGGAATAGGAGTGGTTCACATATGTGGATGGGAGTGAGCCTGCCAGTAGAACTCGTCTGTCATGGAAGTTGGATGCAGTGACAGTTTCTGCCCATCTTTCTGGAGGGAGAATGACTTTGTGTATGCAACCAAGTTATTATCTTCTGCCAAACCATGGCAGGCTCCTGATATTCCAAGAGATAATTTAAAATCCTTAGCCAATGTTCATCTTTGCCATCTGTATTCCTCATAAAATTTCATCCAAACTCAAGTCAGACTCTTACCCAAACAGTTATTTTCCACCATAATTTTCTATTCATTTTCCTCAACACTACAAATATTCATGGTATCTCAATTCATTTGTTGCCATTCTTTCCATTTATAAGCAATAAATTAAGGATTCTATTCTTCCTCATGTCTTCCCACCCCCATCTAACCAGTCTGAGGGTTATCATACTTCAGTGAAGAATTTTCTTTGAATCTATTATGAATGCCTTTCTGTTGTTTCTCCTTTACTCTGATTTACTTAATTTTCTTTATTTTATTATCTCCTATAGTACTTTGAAAATCGCATAATAGGTCATAAGAAAGCTTAATGACTAAATATGTGGGTGGCTGAGAGACAGAAAGAAGAGATGTGTAAAGTAAAAGAGAAAGGTGATAATGAGATAAAAAAAAATGAAGCAGTCCACACATTTTAGCATTATATTTCAAGTAAGATTATAAAATTGCTTCCAGAAAAAAATAAAACAAGAGAATTATATTTAATATATGCCAGATTCATAGGAGTACCCTCAAGGCACAACAAAATCAAAACAACAAAATCAGATTTTGCAAAATATCTTTACTTTGTGATTTTGCTAGAGGAGGCCCTCTTATATATAACAATAAATTATAAGTTATCTGGGTAACAGAAGCACATAGACTGTGTGAAAATGAGAATGTTGTCAGGGTCCATCGATAAAGGTCAGTCTGGAAGAAGTATTTGGAATATGACTAATGTACTAATGTTTAAAGAGAGATGAGGAAAGATTCATGGTTTTCTGAAATCCTCCTACGTACCAGGTACAGCAGTGTCTTCAGAGGTGAATGGCTCCTGGATTTGTCACTTGGCCTCATGGTTATCTTGAAACAGACTATGTGAACACATGGACTATGATAATGAAACATAGAAGTGATCTCAATCTAAACAATTTATTAGGAAGGATTAAGCCTGTATGTGACTGTAAATGTACCTGAATTCAAAATCTATGTTCTTCCCTGTGTAACATGCAAAGAATACCTGCTATGCCATAACTCAAGCCAAATATACTTTTTGAAATTTCCCAGTTACCCCATCCACCCTTTACACTCATCTGACCACTAAATTCTTTCTTCTCTCAACAATCTTCTCAAATATGTCTGCATTCTTTCAACTCTCTGTCATCATTGATCTGATCTGTGCCATTGTGAAGTAGTTTATTTATTTAACATGCATTTTTTCAGTTTTAGTTCATGTTCCACATGATAACAAGAATTATCTAGTCTAAAGTTGTACCTCTTCATGTGGTTATTTGATGAGAACTCAGATAATGGAGATCTTTAGCATCACCTACACAGCAACCAGAAGAGTCTATCTAGTAGTTTTGTTCATTTGATGCTAATTTTCAGGCATATTGTATTTGTCTTCTTCAACCACTGAACAAGGCATTGCTTTTGTGTCTTATGTATGTATGTATGTATGTATGTATGTATGTATGTATGTATTTATTTCATTTAGCTTGACTTTTAATCCTCAGATATGTTTTCGGGGTCTCTTTGACCACCAGCTCTCAGCTAAATTTCCTTGCTGTCTATGTTGGTATTAATTTGCATGTTTCTGTTTATTTTAGCACATTTATTTCTTATGAATGATTTTATTGCCTGTTGGATTTCTAGAATATTTGACCATTCTGTTGACTTATAAAGTTCTAGAATTTCATGTCAATTGTTGTGAGGATCAATTAAAACTAGAGCAGGTAGACATCTGACTTATTAGTATTATTTTGATAAAACATTATTTTCAATTAAATCACTCTTGCAGAGTACAGCCAACCTTCTAGTAAGGTGAATATGTGGCTTTTGGGAGATCTAATATCTTCAGGACCTTTAACACTCTCTGAGCTGCTTCAAAAGTGTGTTAAGTTCCCAAGAATCTGTGCATATGAAAACCCACTTGTCCTGTAATCCTTAAAACAAGGATGTCAGCTAATGCTTAGATGTGACACTATCAGGTGTACATAAATTTTTCATTGGCATATTTATTAATTACACATTTCTTTAAATATTAATTATATAATAGTATGTTTAAACATGTAGTAAAACATTGAACTAGTGGAGAAAATGAGCAAGTTTCCCTCAGTCAGAAAGTTGAAAAGTGCTTTATCTCTTTTTAGAAAGAGGTCATCAGAAGATATTCATTCACAACCTACTTAGAAAGATACATGTCAGGACCTCTATATTTTGAAAGGGTTATACTGATGCTCTTTAAACTATCAAAGATCAACAGTAATAACTGTGAAGTATATATTATAATTCTTAAACCATAATCATCTCAAAAATGAGTAGTTTCCCTTCCAACTTACCTGTAGAAATGTATAATTGCAACATTAAATTGGTTTGAGTTGTCTACCTACTTGGAAGAAATAGTGAAGAGCATTATTCATGATAATTTCTAGTGTGTAACATCCTTGTCTTTGTTTCCCTGATTTAGGTACATGTCACTGTGGCAGGTGTAAGTGTGATAATTCAGATGGACATGGACTCATTTATGGTAAATTTTGTGAGTGTGATGATAGAGAATGCATAGATGATGAAACAGAAGAAGTATGTGGAGGTATGTATGCTAAGTGTGGAGCATAAAAGTCCCTGTTTTTCACCTATTTTATTGTATGCTTTTCTTTAGGTAAACTTCAATTAAGAAAAGTTATATCTTAATTTTCTGAGGTCCTATTTGAGTTTGTTTATGTAGTGGGTTGCATCTCTTAACTGTTTAAATTTTATTCTTGTTGCAAATCAAAAGTCTTTAAATACTTCCATGCCTTAACAGAGACAGTGGATTATGATGGCCTCCCCTATCTGTTGATGATACTCCCCTGACCTTTATTATGACTTACCATTATTCAGTTATTTTTCCTCTAGCATTTCCTATTACCAAAGGCATATAACACATGCTTTACATGTGATCATATATTTATTATGTCTTATGACACCTGAAAGAACTACTTTGCAACTGTATCCAGTTAATCACTGAGGACAGAGACATATGTACCATCACCAACTGCCCCCTCCCAGTCACCCCTCCACAATCTTTCCCCCATTTTCCCTCCTCTTATCATCTGAGTAGGTGGGGTGGCCCTTGTATATGCCCTCATTGGCATTTCTCTGACCACAGATACCAGTATCAAATAATGCATTGAGAGTGCTCTTGCTTAGAATCCTAGGGCTTTTCATGTGTTGCTCACATGAAAACAATCTCTTGAGAAAGGTTTCTTTAGTCTATCACTGATACTGCACAGAAAAAAAATTTTCTCCATCAGTTTACACACACCATACAAACTTATGTCTGTTACCTGGGATATACATTTTAGTGAAGTTACGTTTTAATAATATTCTGCTGTCTCAATGTTTTTTTTCTTACCCTTCATTTGAATTATTTTCCCTGTCTTCATTAAAGTGTAGCTTTACATTAGTTTTCTTTTCTAATTAGCCCCATAATTTTAAAATTGAAAATAGATTCTTCCCTCATACAATATATCTGGACCCCACTTTCTCCTTCCTCTACTTTTTCTATCTCCCCATCACTATCATCCAAGTCCACCCTTCTCTGTTTACTTTCAGGATTAACCACTTATACTAATGATTATTTTAAAACAAATCCTTTTTGGATTTTATAACTTTTTTAGAAACTTGCACATAAAGTATAAATATTTATGAGACTTAATTAACAAAGGCGTATCATAATGCCTAATGGAAAATGTACTAGTAAGCAATTACAAAGTAGCCACAGAGCCACATTTCCATGGCAATCCCAAAATTATGGCCCTAGAAGAGAGAATTGGAAAAATAAATACCTTAGTCAGAGTCTCACAAATTACAAACTTTTATGATTAGAAAGTCTAGAATAAGAAATAAATAGGACATTCATCTGTGCTTGTGTGGAATAACTATAAAGAAGAGAACATGCAGAAAGTGAACTTAAAGGTAAATACTATGTTGGAGAAGGCCAGTGAGATACTCAGAATGAAAAATAGTGATGGCAGTTTGTCACATATGGCTTGGTGGGTTGTATAAGTAAAAATGAAAAATATGACAAGATGGGCACTATAGCTTGGCATTTCAACTCAAGGTGATGTGTCTTATTGACTCCCATTTGTATTCTCTTGACACTAGAGTTATAGTTTGGTTATGAGGCTCAGAATGCATTGCATTTTACTGATTTAATTCAGAACTTTCCACATGGTAGAACACAAGAGCTTGTGGGACACAGAGGAATGAGAAGATGAAACATTTCCTCTGGTTTGAGACTACTCCAGCCACTAATAAAGCATGTCTAAATAAATGTGAACTACTACTTTCTCAATAATTGATTTTAAATAAATGATATTAATTAGTTTCAAGAAACATCCACATGGTAAGACTTGTATATGTTCAAATAATGCATGTACTTCAGATGGTAGAGTACTGGACTTTCAGAGTCATTTGTGTAATTTCTTTGCAAATACTGTCATCTTAATCACTTTCCTTGTAGGCCAAGGCAAAGGACATATTAGCTGCCTTTATTTGTATAATTATATAGATGTAAGTGCAACTCTGATATTTGGGGAGAAAAAACCCCACAACTTGATTAATTTTATAGCAAAGGTCTGAGAATCCTTTGTTATATCCAAATGTTTATGAAAAGGTAGAAAGATAAGGCTGCTTTTAAAAGTTGCTTTTTTTCCTCACTGTATAAAATTCTTTTGGGTAAAGGCCATGGGAAGTGTTACTGTGGAAACTGTTACTGTGAAGCTGGTTGGCATGGAGATAAATGCGAGTTCCAATGTGACATCACCCCCTGGGAAAGCAAACGAAGATGCACATCTCCAGATGGCAAAGTCTGTAGCAACCGAGGTGTGTCACCCATTCACATTACTACATGACCTGGTGGTAAAGAACAATCACTATTACTAAGCTCTATTTTCTCAATGTATTTCCTTCAGGGTGGGACAAAGTCATCATCCATAATCATTTATTTTGGTGGAAATCCATATGGACATTGAAAATCTTTTATTTCTTGTTCTTTACTGAGTAGATAATGGAAAATAACTTATGTTGTTATTATTTAAGCTTTCCTGAGCAAATAGAGAACAGGGGAAGAAATTTCTTTAACGTCTTTCCAAAACTGCTACAACAAAGCTATAAGGCAATTCCTGGAGATGCTGTGCTAAAAACATCTCTTGACTAACAGAACCATGGACAGCATGAGTATCTGATTGTCCAGAGGACAGTTAGACTACCCTCCTGTCTTAATCACAGAAATGGAAGGTTGAAATCTGAAGTGCCATATTCGAATAAATGACCTTAACTTCTGAATGCAATTCTGAAATACATTGAACAAAATAGATGATAGAAACCAGACATCGAACGGCCCTATACATTTTAGAATGACCTTAAAGAGATATTTAAATGCTTATCAAATATAATTTAGGTTATTAACTACTGATATAAAATAAAATTTAAAAATCATTTCATCAGTATATTTTTGTGCCCATGTGTATATATGTATGGGTATACATTTGTCACTGCATGCATGTGAATGTCAGAGAACTACTTGTTACAGCCTTACCATGTGGGTCCTGGTGATCAGACTCAGGTGTCAGGCTTGGTCGATTTATTCACTTAACCATCTCATCAGCACAGTTTGTTTGTTTTCCCACTTTTTTTTGGATTTTTGTTTGTTTGTTTGTTTTTGTTTATTATTTCAAATACTTGATATTTTCCTTTTCTATGGAGGTTGGTCAAAGAGACATTACTTGACTGGTGATGTAGAGGAGTGCTTTTTTTGCTTTCTTTAAGGCAATTAGAATAGAAAGCTGGGTAAGCTTTGCTTTTCATTTCTATAAAGGTGCAAGTCATGTTAATAGACTATTCTCATAGAGAAACCCAGTGTCTTAAATATTGATAAATATAGAAGAAGAAAGTCAAATCCCTGGGCTTACCACACCCCCAAAAATAATAATTGCAAGGGAAGGCCTCTGCTCATGTGGACTTCTTTCTACTACATATCACACTAACTTACTTTGTGTTCATAAGCACTTCTCTTCTGCCTAAATCTTTTGTATTCGATTGGCTTCAGTGGTTTGACTTTCTCATTGTGTCCTGGATTTCCTGGATGTTTTGGGTTACAAGCCTTTTGCATTTTGCATTTTCTTTAACTATTGAGTCAATGCTTTCTATGGTATCTTTTGCATCTGAGATTCTTTCTTCTATCTCTTGTATTCTGTTGTTGATGTTTGCATCTATGACTCCTGATTTCTTCCCAAGGTTTTCTATCTCCGCATCTGTCTCCCTTTGTGATTTTTTTTAGTTGTTTCTACTTCAGAGCCAGCATTTGTAGTACATCTAGCCATATCTTCAAAGACTCTAGATTCTGCATGCCTCATTACCAGTGACAATCTAACATCCAAAGTAATTTTAATTCACTATTATGGTCTCATCCCCAAATCCTAGTAATATTTCTCTACATTGTCAACCCTGGTCATGCTTATTATTAATTCCCTATGATACTTCTTGTACTCTGTCTTTGCCTGTGTTATAGTTAGGTATATTTTAACATTAGGTCTTGATGCCCAAGAATTGTTTGTATGTTTTTGGGTATACTTTTGCCCTCTACATGCATAAATATGGATTAATTGCATAAATATGGATCCTAATCTCAATTTCAAATTTTCATGTAGTTAACTATATTTCATTTTTCTTTTAGTAATTCTGTTTCATATAATTTGAATAAAAATAAATTTGTTAATATCCTATGGCTTTATTTTGAACATTGAAAATTTTAGTCGAATTCCAGGGAAGGGAATTTAAGTCCCTTCCCTGGCACTTAAGGACCCCACCCTCCCGATCATCCTATTTAGTTTCTTTATATTCTACCTCTAAAGTTGGCTAAGACTTTCCCCCTTCTTGATACATCCATATTGTCTACCCCGGATGCTCCATTCACACTGCACTACTCTAGTTCTTAAGATACATACATCTTACATCACAAAATGTTGGTGATAACAATTTTTGAGTTTACTAGACATTCTGTTACCTTTGTCTTTACTTTTTGTCCGAATTGTTTCTAAATTTCTTGCAGACAAACATTACATATTGTTTTAATATTATCTTTGAGAAAAATTAATGCAATGTTAGTTATATATCTAACAATATCACAAATTATATATACATCTTATTTTTAAGAAATCTCTACCATCAACTTCACATGGTGTTTCTTCTTAGAATATTTTATCTTAAAGATGCATAATCCAAAATGTAAAAGAATTAGTAGTTTAAATAATACATATACAAGATGCTGTCTTTTATACTTGTTGTCTTGTCTGGACCCCCATAAGATTCCTTTTTTATCCCATCTAGGAACATGTGTATGTGGTGAATGTTCTTGCCATGATGTTGATCCGACTGGGGACTGGGGAGACATTCATGGGGACACATGCGAGTGTGATGAAAGGGACTGCAGAGCTGTTTATGATCGATACTCTGATGATTTCTGTTCAGGTAAGGCAGCTTCTAATTCTTATCTTTATATAAAAGATTCACTTTTCTGTTATGCAGGGTCATTCTGATTAACACATACATGGAGACAAACTGAACTTGTATCTCTAGGCCTTCTATATTCTGCAGTGCTCCTCTCAGTAATGTGGGCAACCTCGAGAGATTTCAGACATTCTGCAAAGGATTCGCCCACCTACACTCTTTAAATTAGCCTGATCCCTTGCTGAGGAGATGCATTAGCTCCAAATATCTGTTCAACTCAGCTCTAAGACTGCAGAACTAGTACACCTGCTGGCTGTCAGCAAGGGACTGAAAGAGAAATATATGCCAAACGTTAGGGCAATACAGTTCTTGGAGAACGATATATTCATAAACTGGTACAAAATATCACAAAAGTATTCTATAATACAATCTAGAATTGAATATTTGTTAATGGACTCAAACATTTTATATTTTAAATATTTATGGAGCAGATACTATATGCCAGCTTATGGGCTGTGTCTGGGTTACTGGGTCCAGTAGTGATGGAAGCAAACATGACCTGGGTATGTACAGAACCCACAATATGCAGACCAAGGAGAAAATATTTGGGGATTAGAGAGAATTCAGTGGATAACAACATTTAGCATATAAACATGAGGTCCTGTGTTTGGGTCCCAGGACCCACATAAAAGCTGAATATCACTGTATGCATGCCTGTAACTACAGTAAGACACACACAGGATGATGGCTTGCTGTCAGGCTTGCCAACTATTTTGAGGGCTTGCTGCTTGCCAACTAGTTTGAGAGACCCCTCTCAAGGATCAAGGAAGGGAGTTATAAAAAAAGGATACCTGACATCATCATCTGGGTACATACATACAAGTAAAGGAATGCACACTCATACACAAATGTGCGCACTCCTCCAGAGTGAAGTTTCAGATTCAAAGTCATTTTGCTTAATTAACCAGAAGACGGGGATATTAATGTGCATGTGCCTCTTCAGCCTGATTGGTTGGTTGGTACTTGCAGGTAGACAGAAAATTCCCCTGGTCTCTGGAAAGTTTGCCAGCAAAAGGAGGTAAAAAGAGTTGTCCTACATAATCATGATTGTGTAACTTCAAAGGCTGGGGAGAACCTGCTTCCAGAATGGTCTCCTGCAGAACACCTTTCTAAAATACCTCAAACATTACAACATATTTTAGTCATAGTATTTTAGGTAATGTGAGTGTTCTCCTGGATCATTACTATCATTACATTGCTTTTTTTTAAGCTAACAATTATTGAGTGCTTTTTACATGCTAAGGAACACAGAGACTGTTGGGACCTGAGCTTGTTTAGTATTCTAATTAGGGAGATGTGGCTATCCATGAAGGTGGGTACCCATGACAGGATACTGCTGGATCACAGAGGTGGGATTCTGTCTTAAAAGCAGGCTTTCAGTTAATGAAATATAAGAGGACATCCAAGACAGGAAGAAGAGAGGACTATGATACTTTCTTGGAACAAGAGGGAAATAAGCAAAATATATGAGAAAGGAAGTAGACTACTAAGCGAGTGCTGAAGACTGCCACAATCGCATTTCTAGCCTAGTTCTCTAAGTAAATGCTGGTGCCATTTACAATGGTCATTTATAGAAGCAAATTTTCAATTTTATTTTGGGACATTGTAAGCATACAAGACCATCAGCAAGTCAAAGTTGGTACATTTCGAGGCTCATTGAATGTAAGAATTTAAGGTCGTGAATGCCTTTAAGTTTTTAATGTTTTCTAGAGGCAAATACGAATTAAGACAATTTAAAATGAGAAAACACGGTAAGTGATCAAATGGTGATATATATGCATATATATGGAGTGAGAGCAGAAACTAAGCTTTGACATGTCGATATGAGGTCTAGGTTTTTTTGTTCCATGAGTTCTTTCTCCCTTGTTAGATCCATATCTGATCTAGATTCTGAGCTTGGTCTCTCTGGGCTTGGTCATTCATATTTTCTGCATCTTAGTGATTATTCAGGGTCCTGTGAGCTGGTCTATCCCACTGGATTCATAGATGAATATGAGAAGTAATACCACAGGGAACCCTTTAGATTTCTATAAATTCAGGTCTTATAGCATGTTTCTCAGGCTTAGAGCTACTATTGTAAACTAAACAGGTGCAGTTCCACCAAGAATTCATGTTTTCTTGACTTAACCTCTTCAGTCTTGTTTTCTTTCTCTTCCCATTTTCTATATGACCTCTAGATTCCATGAAAAAAAGGTGGTTGAATAGTTATGGCTACCTGGCTGGTAGGATTGGAAGAGAGGGGAGAGAATGACTCATCTCTCATATGTGGCTCATGCTGTGGGTATAGACAGAGGTGGGAATAAGTGATGGCAGTCAGCTTTGATGTGAGCAACAAGACATTAATGTGTAATTGTTATTTCTGTTTCTCTGGCTGAAGTGGTTTGAACATGGTCAGTCTAAGCATGATTCCCACACTTATAAGAAATTTAAAAGTAGAAACTCTCATGAATGTAGATCTTTAGTTGGTCAGACTCCTGCATAGTGCTACAATTACATCTTAGTCCATTTGATATTTTGCACGAATTCATAAAAGGAAATAATTTCATGGAATTAAGCACTTTCACAGTATTTGCCATGCCATTATCATCTAAACATTCATGTAGCTCAAGCACTGGTGTGCTTTAGTTTGCAAAATATACAATTGCAGTTTTTCAAGTTTACTTATTTTTGTGAGGGAGAACAGCTTTATGAATATCCAAATTCTTAGGTTGTTTTTTTTTTTAACTTCCAGATGATATAGGGCATCAATTGCTAGAGTACTTTTAAATCCTGATTATGCCAGTTGAGTTTTATATAATATGCCGAGATCCATTAGACATTGCAGATTTACTAATTACCTCTTTCACCTATAATGTAGAAAGGGTGGCATACATTTGATTACCAAGGTTGTTAATACCTTTGTGTGATAGCACATAAAGAAGCCAGCATCAGTATTCTCCAGTGATTTTTGCAAGGCAGGAATGTAAAAAGGCTTGGATGGAAAGTGATTTATATTTAGTTGTCATCCTTGTTCTCCTGAGAACATTGGTCTTATTTAAGTCTAACAGAAACATATAAGTGTATTAGCTTAAGTCAGTGTTTTTAATTGATATTCTCATTTTGTTCATTTCCTCCAACTATGCCTATCTGTTCACCTATCAACAGTACACTTAAGTGTAAACTGTATCCACATTACACTCAAGTATATAAATCTTATACTTAGTAATTCACAAGTACAGGGGTACATATGTATTGGAATATGATACCTGCCTCTAAATTAATTAGCTCCATTCACTTCTTTCATTTCTAGGTGATAGTATTAACACAGCATAAAATTGTGTGTATTCTTTCATAAACATCCTACACAATTCCTTCCCCCCCCCACACACACACATAGAGGAACACATTCTGAACAAAATTCTATATGACACCATCTAATGATTGAAATAAAAAGGGTACAACTGAAAATGCAAAGTAGTACTCATGTGGGTGTGCATGCGTGTGTAAAAGTATCCTTAGAGACCAGAGTAGTACATTGTATCCTCTGGAGCTGGAATTACAGGCAATTATGAAGTTTCCAACATGGGTACTAGGAACTGAACTCAGGTCTTCTGGAAGAGAAGCAATTGCCCTGAACCAGAGTCACCTCTCCAACCTCATGATTCTGAATGACTACCAACCATCCTATTTTCCAAACTCCAGAATTAGAACAGTATACTCCAGGATGACCTTAACCTTTATCCTTCTTGTCTAATATACCAAAATGATGAGAGCATAAGATGGACTGCATTAATTTGGAAAATGAAATAGTATGATAAAACTATATTACATGGGGCACTTTGTAATGATATATTACTAAAGCATGAAGAAAAACATGGAAGAAAATTGCTAAATATAGCTATCCTGCCTTGTCTTGAATGAAAAAAAATCAATATAGAATTAGATTTTAAAAATAACGTTATATATATAATTAGCTAAGTATAGCTTATTCCTGTTGAAGTTTTTCCTGTTGATGGTCTTTGTGTCCACTTTAAGTAGCTACTTGTAAGCATTAGATTTACATCCATGCTTTTTTTTTGATCATTTTAAAAGAAGCGATATTTTCTCTAGGAGAAAAGAACTCTTTGAAATTCTTTTAACTAAATTTACCATAGAGTGATTTTTTTTTATAGTTTAGCCATTGTAACTCAAGGGAGCACAATCCATTGTAGCCGCCCGAGGCCACATGTGAACCGGGGACCTGGAAGAGAATTCTGGGGATAAACGGGAAGGGGACAAAAAGAGAAATTGAGTCGAGACGACAGTTTGCCGATCAAGACTGACTTTACTATTATTTAGCCAAAATATATAGTCTATTGAAAACAACCGTGCTCCCCCCCCCCCCCACACACACACACACACATCAAGGAGCAGGCCTAGAACTCCTTGGCTCCAGAACTCCTTGGCTCCACTTCTCAGTGGGTCGCCTGCTTCAAGTCTAGCCGGTCTCTGCTGGTCTCCAGGTGAGACTGCCTTGAGGCAGCCTTGGTCAGCAAGGTGAAAGCACCTTATTGTTCCCAAGGAGCAAGGGCCTGAGATAACACCAGCGGAAGAGAGGGGACTGCCAGCCAGCTCAATGCTGTGGGGGAAGGGACAATCCATAAATGAAACATAGGTTTGGATGTCACACTCATCCTGAAATTGCCAGAGAGTCTGTGCTGCCTTCCTGGGATGGATAAATACTGCATTGCTAGTTATGCTGTGAACCTTCTTGAACCATGTGAGGTAGCCTGGGACACATTCACATTTGCAGTATGTAGATTATTCACAAACCTATTTGTGGGTGAATATATGAGGATTCATGCATTTGTATGTACATGTGTATACATGTATATGTGTGTAGGTATGTGGAGGAGAGCATAGGTATATGCATGTGAGCATGCACGCCCATGTGTGCAGGGTATTACTTATTTGAATACTTGATGTTAAGATCAGGGATAAAGAACATATTATGCCTTTCTTCTCAATTTTGTTGATTTGTCTATGCAGTTTAAAGAACACTTGTTAAAAGAAATGAGATTAGCTCCTATAGGTTTAAAATATACATGGATTTGACAAAACAGCCTGGAAGCATTACATTCAAATCAGTATAGTGGGAATCCCTTTTGGTTCTCACAACTGGAAAGATTAAATTCTCATGGGTCTTCCCCAATTTCTTTTCTATTAGTTTCAGTGTGTCTGTCTTTATGTGGAGGTCCTTGATCCACTTGGAGTTGAGCTTAGTACAAGGAGATAAAAATGGATCAATTCAAATTCTTTTGCATGCTGATCTCCAATTGAAACAGCACCATTTGTTGAAAGGGCTATCTTTTTGCCACTGGATGTTTTCAGCTCCCTTGTCAAAGATCAAGTGACCATAGATGTGTGGGTTCATTTCTGGGTCTTCAATCCTATTCCATTGATTCACCTGCCTGTCACTGTAACACACCATGCAGTTTTTAACACTATTGCTCTGTAGTATTGCTTGAGGTCTGGGATACTGATTCCCTCAGAAGTTCTTTTACTGTTGAGAATAGTTTTAGCTATCCTGGGTTTTTTATTATTCCAGATGAATTTGAGAATTGCTCTTTCTAAGTCTATGAAGAACTGAGTTGGGATTTTGATGGGTATTGCATTGAATCTGTATATTGCTTTTGGCAAGATGGCCATTTTAACTATATTCATCCTGCCAATCCATGAGCATGGAAGATTTTTCTATTTTCTGAGGTCGTCTTCAATTTCCTTTTTCAGAGACCTGAAGTTCTTGTCATACAGATCTTTCACTTGTTTGGTTAGATTCACACCAAGATACTTTATATTGTTTGTGGCTATTGTGAAGGGTGTCATTTCCCTAACTTCTTTCTCAGCCTGCTTATCCTTTGAGTATAGGAGTGCTACTGATTTGCTTGAGTTGATTTTATAACCAGCCACTTTGCTGAAGTTTTTTATCAGCTGTACGAGTTCAATGGTAGAGTTTTTTCGGTCGCTTAAGTGTACTATCATATCATCTGCAAATAGTGATAGTTTAACTTCTTCCTTTCCAATTTGTATCCCTTTGACCCCCTTATGTTGTATAATTGCTCTAGCTAGTACCTCAAGTACTATATTGAAAAGATATGGAGAGAGAGGCACCCTTGTCTAGTCCCTGATTTTAGTGGGATTGCTTCAAGTTTCTCTCCATCTAGTTTGATGTTGGGTCCCGGTTCGCTGTATATTGCTTTTACTATGTTTAGGTATGGGCCTTGAATTCCTGTTCTTTCCATAATTTTTAGCATGAAAGGATGCTGAATTTTGTCAAATACATTTTCAGCATCTAATGAAATGACCATGTGGTTCCTGAACAAGACACCAATAGCTTATGCTCTTAATTTTATGAGATTAAGAATGACAAATGGGAACTCATAAAATTATCAAGTTTCTGTAAGGCAAAGGACTCAGTCAAAAGGACAAATCAGGAACCAACAAATTGGGAAAAGATCTTCACCAACCCTACATCTGACAGAGGGATGATATCCAATATATACAAAGAACTCAAGAAGTTAGACACCAGAAAACCAAATAACCCTATCAAAAAATGGGGTACAGAGCTAAACTAAGAATTTTCACCTGAAGAACTTTGGATGACTAAGAAGCACCTTAAGAAATATTCAACATCATTAGTCTTTAGGGAAATGCAAATCAAAACAACCCTGAGATTTCATCTTATACCAGTCAGAATGGCTAATATTAAAATCTCAGGAGACAGCAGGTGTTGGTGAGGATGTGCAGAAAGAGGAATACTCCTCCACTGCTGGTGGAATTGCAAGCTGGTACAACCACTCTGGAAATCAGTCGGGTGGTTCCTCAGAAAACTGGGCATGACACTTCCGGAGGACCCTGCTATACCACTCCTGGGCATATACCCAGAGGATTCCCCAGCATGTAATAAGGATACATGCTCCACTATGTTCATAGCAGCCCTATTTATAATAGCCAGAAGCTGGAAAGAACCCAGATGTTCCTCAACAGAAGAATAGATACAAAAAATGTGGTATATATACACAATGGAGTACTATTCAGCCATTAGAAAAAATGAATTCATGAAATTCTTAGACAAATGGATGGAACTGGAGAACATCATCCTAAGTGAGGTAACCCAGTCTCAAAAGATCACTCGTGCTATGCACTCACTGATAAGTGGATATTAGTTTAGAAACTTGGAATACCCAAGACATAATCCACATATCAAATGATGACCAAGAAAAGGAAGGAGTGGTTCCTGGTTCTGGAAAGGCTCAGTGCAGCAGTGTAGGGGAATATCAAAACAGGGAAGTGGGAAGGGGTAGATGGGGGAACAGGGGGAGGGAAGAGGGTTTTTGGACTTTTGGGGAGTTGGGATCAAGGAAAGGAGAAATCATTTGAAAGGTAAATAAAGAATATATTGAATAAAAAAAGATTAAATTCTGATGAGGCTTAGAAAAGAACAGTGGCATACTTAGTAAAAACACCTATTTTTTATTTATCTTAAATCCTTCTCCCTTATTTTCTTTTGAAAAAATATCTAATAGCATATTTAAGTGTCTTAGACAAACTGATTCTCATGTCAAACAGATCTTTTATCCTAAATTCTGTTTTATTTTAAATCAAAATCTAGCCCTTTTATCTTCGGGATTTTCTTTTGAACTGGTATTCTAATTTGGAATTGAGGAACTAAGAACTCAAGAAGAGACCACAGTGTTACTTTGTAGTTTCCTGCCTCCTCTTTAGGAGTTAGTGCCTGCTTCATCATTTCAATCCCTTACACTTTCAAGTGCTTTTCTGACTCAGCCACTTCCTGGCAATCTGTTATCAATACTTTACAACTCTAAATGAGTTTCTGACTAAACAGATTAAAATTCATTGTAGGAAATGCACAGTTTTATTTAAAATGGAATTACTAACATTCGAAAAATTATTTCAACAGCATAGAGCAGACTTCTTGAAATCAACATGTAGGAAGAGTTTTCACTACTGAGAAAAAAATTGGTTAAAAATTCTAACAGTCTTGAGTAAATGTGTAAATTAGTCAATGGGATTTTAAAAATCCATTTATTTATTTTGAGACATAGTCTTACTTCACATGCAGGTATGGCTTGGAATTCATTGTGTAGCTCAGACTGACATCAAGCTAGAAGCAGTCATCTTATCTCAGCCTCTGGAGTGCTGGGATTATAGACTGAAGTCATTCAACACAGTCTAACACTGCCAATTTTAATTCTACTTTTCAGCATTGTGGATTGGAAACTTCCATGACTCTTATATTTCCTCATTGGTATATTTGACTTAGGAAATATTGCTTCCTTTACAATAAAAAAAAATGCCATGTTGTCATTTTTCTAGTTGTTGTGTGTTCACATCTTGTGTGACTTATGCACCACCCTCCTGTTTTAATGTCTCCCTGTTTAAAAGTTTTGGGCTGATACTGAATGCTTTTTGAAAAATTGAAAAAGGAAACAAACACATACCCAGGTTATTTGGGAATAAGAGCAGTCATTTTGGGACAGACAGTATTTTCCCACCTTGGTACTTCCTGTTCAAAAGCAATATCTCTGATTTCTGAGCCAGTCATATCCATTTCATAGTCTCTTAATGCATATTGATCAGCAAACTGATTATAGAGGATTTTGAATAGCTAAAAGCTGTGGTTAAGGTACAAAACTGAAGCAAAAATCATAAGCGAATTAAGGGTCATCACACAGTTGACAAAAGTGAAGAAATGTGTTCCCCAGCTTTTCTGAGATTTAGCATGACTGGAAGTGAAATCAAAATTCACAGGATTTTATCCTTAAGAACTTCATATTACAAGTGCACAAAAAAACCTCTGGTGCAGATCACAGGCTGTACCCTCCTCTGTCCTGTGAAGGACACAGAAGTAACAATGGCATGGAAAGATAGCACTACTATAACACAAAGGTAGAAAAGGCTTAGAGATTTAAAACATGCATAAAATGACTCAGAAACAGAACGTGAATATGAGGGCTTAAAACAAAATTCTGAAGATGATTTCTTCTAGGCATATGCAGCTGATCAGACACCATTAGGTGCCAGTAACAGGACTCTGAGAAATGGCACTTGCAACATTAGTTTTATTCCTGGGACCTACATTAAGAAAGTTAACGTCTTATCCTCAAGTGTGCAGTGTGGTATACACATCCACCCCCTCCCACATATATGACAAATAAATATAATTTAAAATATGAAAAAGTAGCCTTAAGCCCACTATAATTAATTTCTTTTGATAGTGAGTAACAAGATTCTAACTCTAAATATCTCTTATTAATAGCTATGACTGTCTTTTATGCACAGTCCCCTTCATAATCTGGCAGACAGGGTCTTTTTGTCACCCTTGTTGATCTGTAACTCAATATGAAGACCTAGCTGGCCTTGAATTCAGAGACCTGCTTTTCTCTAACTCTGCCTCTCAGTGCTGGGATTAAAGATGTGTATTATCATACTTGGATCTTCTTTGTAAATGTTTCCATGTAAATGAGCTTCAGATAGGAAAAACCATTATGAAATTTGAGCTTATGCTCTGATTTCAGCTTAACAATGTTATCTCTCTGCAGTCCTTGATTTCTCTCTGTCCTTGTTTACATACATCAGAAATGTATGTAAAAATAACTATTTTTGAGACAAAAAAACTTTAACATTTAAAGTATAATTCATTCTGCTGTCCCCAGCTCTCCTCCCCCTCCCCCTCCCCCTCCCACCTCTCACCTACTCCCCATCCCCCCCAACCCCATGGAATAGGGTATTCTGACATTCATGCCCTGGCTGAATTTTTTAATCCCTGTAAGTCACAACAGCAGGGGGTGCCTTCTTGGGTAAAAGAGGGCTTTTATGACATTTTTATCTGATTTGCTCAGATATTTACAGTTTTCAAACCTCCAAGAATAAATAAGACTTTCCTTCCTTCAATTTAAGGATTCCTTTAGTTTTACTGTTAAGAATGTCCTCATTGACTAAGCTGCTACAAATGCAGCATGTCCCGTATTGTGTCCTTACAGATCTAACAGTTCCTGACCTGAATCTCTTTCTAGTCTCTAAGTATTTAAAAACCACTTCCTTGTATAAAACAGCAGAATGAATTGTACTTTAAATGTTAAAGCTTTTTGTCTCAAAAATAGTTATTTTTACATACATTTCTGATGTCAATTTACTTGAAGTTTGTCCTTATTTTCAGGAGAGCTGAGAAGGATGGTGTTCTAGTTTCATTCTGTTACTGTGACAAACACCGTGATCTAAAGCAACTTAGGGGTGAGAAGGATTTGTTTCACTTATTTCAGGTCACAGACCTCCATTAAGGGAAATCTTGCCAGTAACTTAAGTAGGACCTTAGAATAAAATCATGGAGGAAGGCTTCTAGCTAGCAACTTAATAGGCCCACAACCAGCCATCTTTCTTATACAGCTCAGAATCTAAGAGCCACTGCCCAGAGAGTAGTGTTGCCCACAGTAGGGTAAGACTTCCTATATCAAATAAAAATTAAAACTGTCCCCTACAGACATACCCCACAAGCCAATCTATTTAGAAAGTCCTTCAAATGAGACTCCCTTCTTAGGCGACCATAAACTTAGTTGACAGTTAAAGCTAATCACTAAAACTAATAATTAGTTAATAACTAATAATTTCTCTAAGACAGATAAACTGCAAAAGGCTATATAGAACTGAGTGATTTATGAAATGTAACAATAAGTAAAATTATTATATTGGAAAGTCTAAAAGAAGATACTCAGATAAGTGTTTGTCAACAATACACCTTCTTACACTATAGAAAAATAGTAGTGACAGCACCTTGCAGAATAGATTATCATGTAACAGAGATTCAAGAAATGTTTGTTGAATTTAATTTGTTACTTAAAATATTTATAGTAATGATCACTATTATATCATTTCCCTCTGATCTTTAATATTATCATTGTAAAGAGCCAGGTTAGTAGAGTATAAAAACAGACAAAATCCAATCAGACTAAATTAAAAAAATTGCAACGTGTATTTTATAATTTCTAATAAAGGAAGATGTCAGGAATTTTAAGAAGAACAAAGGCATGTATATTTGAAGGTTTTAGAGGAAGAAAAGGGCGAAATTTCTGGGTACATTTCCACAAAAAAATACAATCATTATCTTAAAGTTTTATCTTTATTACCTGCTTTCATGCTGTTTTTCATAATAGTCAAGGTTTAGAAGAAAGTGGTTACTGCTAGATGAGTATATGAAGAATATATGTGTATACAGATATAGATGTACATAACTGAATATAATTTTCCATGAAAAAATTGGCATTTACAATAGCATGGCAGAACCATAAGAACATTATGATATGTAGAAAAGAGCAGTGATACATCATAATTATATGGAATATAAAATTCTTAGATTATTTTTTTTAGTTTTTCATTAGCTTATCCAAATTTTATTTTTTGTGTGAGTGTTTTGCCCTGTGTATGTATATGCATTATTGCCATTCCTGGTACCCTGGTATCTGAAGAGTGCACTGGATCCCCCTTGGGATGGAATTAAAGATAGTTGTGGAGAAGTGTTCCTCTTTCTCCACATCCTCACCAACACCTGCTGTCTCCTGAGTTTTAATATTAGCCATTCTGACTGGTGTGGGGTGAAATCTCAGAGTTGTTTTGATTTGCATTTCCCTAATGACTAATGATGTGGAACATTTAAGGTGCTTCTCAGCCATCCGGTATTCTTCAGGTGAAAATTCTTTGTTTAGTTCTGTACCCCATTTTTAATAGGATTGGAGTTGCAAACTGGTACAACCACTCTGGAAATCAGTCTGGCGGTTCCTCAGAAAACTGGGCATGACACTTGTGGAGGACCCTGCTATACCACTCCTGGGCATATACCCAGAGGATTCCCCAGTATGTAATAAGGATACATGCTCCACTATGTTCATAGCAGCCCTATTTATAATAGCCAGAAGTTGGAAAGAACCCAGATGTCCCTCAGGGGAGGAATGGATACAAAAAAAAAATGTGGTATATATACACAATGGAGTACTATTCAGCCATTAGAAAAAATGAATTCATGAAATTCTTAGACAAATTGATGGAACTGGAGAGCATCATCCTAAGTGAGGTAACCCAGTCTCAAAAGATCACTCATGCTATGCACTCACTGATAAGTGGATATTAGCCTAGAAACGTGGAATACCCAAGACATAATCCACATATCAAATGATGTCCAAGAAGAAGGAAGGAGTGGCTCCTGGTTCTGGAAAGGCTCAGTGCAGCAGTGTAGGGGAATACCAGAACAGGGAAGTGGGAAGGGGTAGATGGGGGAACAAGGGGAGGGAAGAGGTCTTATGGGACTTTCAGGGAGCAGGGAGCCAGGAAAGGCGAAATCATTTGAAATGTAAATAAAGAATATATCGAATAAAAAAAGAAAAAAGAAGATAGTTTTGAACCACTAAGTGCTTGCTGAAACTCTGTGTCTTCTGGAGGAGCAGAAAGTGCTCTTTACTGCTGACACAATTTTCCAGTCTCCATTCTTGTTTTTTAATTTTGTTTTATTTATTTATACTTCAAATGTTATCCTCCTCCCTGATTTCCCGATTTCCCCTTCTGAAAACCCCTTCTATGTGGGTACTCTCCCACCCACTCACCCACTCCCGCATTAACCTAGCATTTTCCTATGCCAGGGCATCAAGCCTTCACAGGACCAAGGGCCTACCCTCCAATTGATGTCAGTTAAGGCCATCCTCTGCTACATATGCACGTGGAGCCATAGGTCCCTCTTTGGGTGGTGATATAGTCCCTGGGAGCTCTCGGGAGTCTGGTTGGTTGATATTGCTGTTCTTCCTATGGGGTTTCAAACCCCTTCAACTCCTTCAGTCCGTCCCCTAACTCTTCCATTGTGGTCCTTGTGCCCAGTCCAATGGTTGGCTGCAAGCATTTCCATCTGTATCGGCAAGGCTCTGGCAGAGCCTCTCAGTAGACATCTGTATCAGGCTCATATCAGTAAGCACTTCTTGGCATCAGTAACAGTGACTGGGTTTGGAGGCTGCATATGGGATGGAGTCCCAGGTGGGGCAGCCTCTGGATGACCTTTCCTTTGGTCTCTGCTCCATTCTTTGTCCATGTATTTCCTTTAGAAAGGAACAATTCTCAGCAAAATGAAACTAAAATCTGGATGTGGTGATACATAAATGTCATCTTGAGACTTGGAAGATCAGAGTCAAGAGGATCAGGAGTTGACATCCTCATTTCATCTGTGTGAAGAGTTTGAAGCCAGCCAGGCTTGTGTGAAACCCTGTTTTAATACCCCTCCTTACCTACCAAGGGTAAAAAAAAACAGTGAGAGAAAAGTTTCAACTGGTTCCAGAAAAAGCTTGATTAAATATAGTGGGATAACTTTAAGTGGGGAAATGAGACTTATGTCCCCAAACATTCTTATAAACAGAGTAGAAGGATGGATCCCAAGCATGGAGGGTGGAAGTTGGTGATCAAAGCAAACAAACTTTAAAAGTTACAGATGATCCGGGCATGGTTGAACATGCCTGTAATCCCAGCACTTGGGAGGCAGAGGCAGGTGGATTTCTGAGTTCCAGGCCAGCCTGATCTACAGAGTGAGTTCCAGGACAGCCAGGGCTACAGAGAGAAACCCTGTCTCAAAAAACAAAGCAAAACAAAGCAAAACAAAACAAAACAACAACAAAAATTACAGATGAATAAATCCAGAAGCCCTAACATTCAGCATTGTAAATATAATTACTGGGCTCTGTATACTTTATATTTTTGAGAAAGGTGTTTAGATTTGTGCTTTAAGTGTTGGGAACCTGAACAGGCACCTGTGTTGGATGAGAGATCTGCTCGTTAGCTTGATTGTAACAATCATTTCACCATGTGTATCTGAAGAGCAGACTCACTCCTGTATACTTTCAATATATACATTATCATAAATTAAAAAATTAAGTTGTAATATAGATACATCATTCAGTCGCTTCCCTTTGATGCTTTCAATCACACCCTCTTTATGTGTATATTGTATTATAATAAAGCTTGGGCGTTGGGGGCAGCTTCGCTAATTCTAGACTTTATTGGTGTGTTGTCAGTTTGTGGCTCCTTATTTCTGTTTATTTGAAAGATAAACCTCTTTCAAAAATATCATTGTTTTCTATTTCCTATAGTTCTTCTTCACATGAAGTAATTGCCAAATCCATCAAATATTCCATTTACTTCTCAGCAGACCAATACAAACACATTTATCTAGAATTCAAGAGAGTTCAATTAAAAGCCTTATTAAACCATACTTGTTGCTTTCATTTGTCCTTTTTAATCCATTAATGTACATTGGTTGTTTAAATTTTTGAGGAAAAGGATTGTTCTCTGCCTTAATAGTTAATATTGTATAAATTAAGATCCAGACTTACTTCTGACAGTCACTTTTAGAATAAAAGCTATAAACTATGGTTATATAATGTTCATGTAATTTCTTCCTCCTTCTCCTTACTGTGTAGGTCACGGGCAGTGTAACTGTGGAAAATGTGACTGCAGAGCAGGCTGGTATGGGAAGAAATGTGAGCACCCAAGGAACTGTCCATTGTCAGCTGAGGAGAGTGCCAAGAAGTGCCAGGGTAGCTCTGATCTTCCTTGCTCTGGAAGGGGTAAGTGAAGCTTGTCTTATCATGGCTTTCTAATAGTATGGTCAAATGAATGCCCCTCCTCGCATTTGCACCTTATGTAGATTGTACCTGAGATATCTGAAAGAAAAAAAAATGTTGCTTTTTTTCAGAATTGGTAAGCTACAATCTGATCAGGGAAAGTACCTCTACAAAGAAAGTCTGTCTTTTTTTCTGTCTCCTTTTTCTCTCTTTGTGTGGACACACACACACACACACACACACACACCATTTTTTTTTACTTCAGCTTGTTCAATTTCAGTTTAGTTTCATACAGTTCAATACATTAAAAACAACAAAAGCACAGTTAAGATGTTTGCTTAAAGCTTTCTGAACTTGAGAATCTAATTGCCCACTGACATTTATGGAATCCAATACCATTGTTTACTGGGTATTGTTCACTTGGAAACGTGTTGTATAAACACGCGTGAATAAGCTGCCTCTATGGAAGATGTTTAGCCTCGGGTGTGTTCGTGCTCTCTCAGATCAGGAAAAAACTCAGGATAAGGAAAAACTCATCTGGAATAACATTCTTTTTGTTCTATCAAAGTAAGAATATGAATTCATATCTTACTTGAGAATAGCAGCATCAATCTGGCACATGCTTTTTTTTAACTGTTTGTAGAATCCACTAGAAACATTGTTTAGAACAGAACAGGAAAGGGCCTTGAATTTTAGATGAAAAATGTGATTTTTTTCTGTTGTGTTGCTTTTCTAATGTGCTTTATTTATTAAGATATAATTCATATAGGACAAAGTTTAACCTTTTAGTGTTTAAACCCTGGTATTTTAGATATAAAGACAGAATGATGAAGTTGTGTACTAATTCTACACATATTATGAGTAAGCTAGTGGAGTATGGGTCAGAGAATTTTAATGTCGGAGATACTTCTGAATATACCACCTTCTACCAATAACCCAGAGAGGAGTCTCTGCTCCATCCAATATGAAATATTCTCAGATGATTCTAAATAATCCTGTCAGACTTCTGGACTTACAAGGGTTGAAACAGTCCTATCCCTCAGACAACTTTTACTTATTTATACATTTACACATCCACATTTACAGTCTTTAGTCAGGTACTGATATGACCTCACTATCTTCTCTTGTGAAAGTTTCAACATTGTGCTCTGTGATAGGAGTAAATGTTGGAGGCTACCCCATGGAGTGTTACTATTATTTATTCTATGTATTTATATTATATTCCTTTATATATTTTATCCATATATCCCTTTGTATGCAATATAAATTATATTACTCTATAATAATGGAGATGATTCCAAAGCAAAAACCTTAAGAGAAATAAAAGATAACTTCATATCAAAATAGATTTTATTTCTGAAAATCCTTTTTCAGGTGTTTTCATTTTAGCCATTTAAGATTTTGCTATTGCTATAAAGTCCCAAACAAGAGACAGGATTGTGTCTGTGTTTTGAGGACTTGAAGAATTGTTTAAATCTAAGAGATGCACATTATATAAAGTCATCAAAATATAAAATTTTATTACTAGTAGAAATAATTATACCATGAACAAGCAAATAGCAAATCACATAATGATAAAATATGAAAAGTTCCTAAATTATTTTTCACACCTCAAGATTCACTTTAAATGTATGCATGTGCTCATGACTTTTTATTTGTCTAAACTCCAATACACAGAACAAGTACAAAGGAAATATTGTGGAATTATATCTTAATTTTTAATAAACTATGAGCAGGCTTGGTGTCTAATACCTATTGTTTTCCATCTTTCCCAAGGATCACCTCTTAGCTACTATTTTAGAGGAATAGAATGTAGTTAAAATATATTGCATCTAAACTCCTTGGGGCATCCAGTCTCTGGAGGGTTATGTGCATCATCTCTGAATGAACACAGATCCTGCAGTCCTGTACTGTATTGTGTTGGGGGCCTCATATCAGCTGGTGTATGCTGCTTGTTTCATTGTCCAGTGTTTGAGAGATCTCAGGAGTCCAGATTAATTGAGACTACTGGTCCTTCTAAAGGGATACCCTTCTCCTCAGCTTCAGAGGTCAGATGCAGTGGGGAGTGAGGACATCCACATAAAGACGGATTGGGGAGGACTTACGGGATGTGGAACAGTTAGAGGGTGGATGGCGAGGGCAGGGAATAAAATATGGAGTGTAAAAAATATAAATAAATTTTAAAAAATATCGCATGAACAGGATGTTGAATATGAATAGCTTGACTAAACCATGAATTTGCATAAGCTTCTATATGCACTGTATAAATGTACAATCACCAGTTTCCTTAACAGAACTGAAGGTATTGGTGGGTAAGTTTTCCCCCATAGGAGTTTGAGAATGAAAATCAAGATGCAACAGCCCATCCTGCATTTGAATCCGTGGTTGGCTTACTCTGCTTTCCTGTGGGGCTACATTTGTTATTGTGACTGGGATCTCTGAAGCAAACATCTCACAGGAAAACTTTGAAAGGGTTAGTTTTGTAGTTGTGAATGAATAGCCACCACAAAGGTGATTACAAGAGTGAAGAAACCAATTACAGGCCCCATCAGTTCTCAAACTTTAAAGCCTCATTAGCCCACAAACTAGGATAGAATCCACTGGTAGAATGTTCTACAGGGAAGGTATGTGCTACAAAAATTAAATCATATTACTTGTTTTTATTGGTGATGAGTATATGAAGAACTTCCATCTCAAGGACTGAGATCTTTGAGTTCTTGAAAGATTAAGGATCTTTAAATATTCTTGATTTCTAGTCTATATTGTCTCTAGATAAAATTTCATTCAACTGGGTGTTTTCTCTGTAGTTGATGTTTTTATAAGCTTGTTCATCTTGTTTTTGAACTTCTCAATATCAGTAAGGAGTCACCTTTTCATGTCTTATATTTGTGTTCTGTACTAAAAAATAAAAGTAAAAGTAACTTAAGATAGTCTACACATCAGTTTTTAACTATTTTAAAAAACTGCAGTTTTATCATTATTGATAATGCTTGGTCATTCCAAGCAGAATCTTAGAGAGGCATTGATGGATTTGTGATTTCCTCCTTCCCTGCAGATGAGCTAGAGACAAATATCTGCATCTGATTCTTTCACCTACTTGGGTCTTCTGTTGGGTCTTCCAGAGTATTTTAATGCTAGGTCTCTCTCGCTATTTCTTTTTATTTTTTAGCACTCCATAGCATTTCCCTTGAGCTGAATCTCACTTTGGGTTTATCACTGGACCTTCTTTTCCTCAGACTCCTTTCCATTTCCATTCCTGTAATGCTTTCAGACAGGAACAATTATGGGTCAGAGTTGGGACTGTGGGATGGTCCCCCCTCCCTCACTTGATGCCTTGTCTTCCTGTTGGAGGTGGGCTCTATAAGTTACTTCTGCCTCATATTGGACATTTCATCTAAGGTCCCTCCCTTTGAGTCCTGAGAGACTCTTACCTCCTAGGTCTCTAGTGCATTCTAGAGTATCCCCCACCCTCCTATCTCCTGAGGTTGCCTGTTTCCCTTCTTTCTGCTGACCCTCAGAGCTTCAGTCCTTTTCCCTCACTCAATACCAGAGCAGGTTCCACACTCCCCAACTCCCCCACCCCTTCCACTTTTCCTAACAGGTCCCTCGCTCCCTCCCCACTTGTGATTACTTTCTTCTCCCTCCCATGTGGAACTGAGGTGTCCTCACTTGGGCACTTCAGTTTGTTGACCTTTTTGAGTTCTGTAGCTAATATCCACTTATTAGTGAGTACATATCATGCATGTACTTTTGGGTCTGAGTTACTTCACTAGGATGATATTTTCTAGTTCCATCCATTTGCCTTTAAATTCAGGATGTCCTTATTTTTGATAGCTGAGTAGTATTCCATTATATAAATGAACCACATTTTCTGTATCCATTCTTCTGTTGTGGACACCTAAGTTGTTTCCAACTTCTGGCTATCACAAATGAGGCCTCTATGAATATAGTAGAACACATGCCCCTTTGGCCTGGTGGGGCATCTTTTAGGTATATTCCCAAGAGTTTTATAGCTGGGTCTTCAGGTAGATCTATTTCCAATTTTCTGAGGAACCTCCAGATTGATTTTCAGAGTGGTTGTACCAGTTTGCAATCCAAGAAACAATGGAGGAGTGTTTCTCTTTCTCCACATCCTCTCCAACATGTGTTCTCACCTGAGGTTTTGATCTTAGCCATTTTGACTGGTGTAAGGTAGAATCTCAAGGTCATTTTGATTTACATTTTTCTGATCACTAAGGATTTTGAACATTTTTTTAGGTGCTTCTCAGCCATTCGAGATTCCTCAATTGTAAAATCATGGTTTAGTTCTGTAGCCCATTTTTTGATTGGGTTGTTTGGTTGTTTTGGTTCTTTATATATTTTGGATATTAGCCCTCTATTGGATGTGGAGTCACTGAAGAATTTTTTCCCAATCTGTGTGTTGCCAATTTTTCTTATTGACTATATCCTTTGCCTTACAGAAGCTTTCCAGTTTCATGAGGCCCCATTTATCAAATCTTGATTTTAGAGCATGAGCCATTGTAGTTCTGTTAGGAAATTTCCTCTTGTGCCAAAGAGTTTAAGTCTCTTTCCCATCTTCTCTTCTATTAAATTCAGTATATCTAGTTTTATGTTGAGGTCCTTGATCCATTTGGACATGAGCTTTGTGCAAGGTGATAAATATGGGTCTACTTTCATTTTTCTACATACAGACAGTCAGACCACCACCATTCTTTTATCCATTGCATATTTTTGACTTCCTTGTCAAAGATCAAGTGTCTGTAAGTGTGTGGTTTTATTTCTGGATCTTCAATTCTATTCCACTGATCAACATGCCTGTCTCTCTACCAATACCATGCAGTTTTAATCACTATTGCTCTGCAGTAAAGCTTGACATCAGGGATGGTGATTCCCCAGCTGTTCTTTTATTGATAAGAATTGTTTTTGCTATTCTGGGTTTTTTTTTTTTTCCTTTCCAGATGAATTTGAGAATTTCTCTTTCCATGTCTTTGAAGAATTGTGTTGGAATTTTGAGGGGCATTGCATTGAATCTATAGATTGCCTTTGATAGGATGGCCATTTTTACTTTGTTAATGCTGTCAATCCATGAGCATGCTCCCACTTGATCTCTCCATTTTCTGATGTATTCTTCAATTTCTTTGTTGAGAGACTTGAAGTTATTGTCATACAGGTCTTGCACTTGTTTGATTAGAGTTAGCCCAAGATATTTTATATTATTTGTGGCTATTGTGAAGGGAGTTGTTTCCCTAATTTCTTTCTCAGCCTGTTTATAATTTGTATAAAGAAAGGCTACTGATTTGAGTTAATTTTATATCTGGCCACTGTGCTGAAGTTGTTTGTCAGCTGGAGAAGTTCTCTGGTAGAATTTTTGGGGTCACTTATGTATACTACCATATCATCTACAACTAGTAATACCTTTATTTCTTCTTTGCCAATTTGTATCCCATTGCTCTCTTTTTGGTGTCTTATTGTTCTAGCTAACACTTCTAGTCTTATCCCCTAGACATATCAAGTATATCATTTAATTTGATATTGGCTGTTGGTTTGCAGAAAATTGCTTTTATTATGTTTAGGTAAGGACCTTGAATTCCTGACCTCCAGTATTTTTAACATGAAGGGGTGTTGTATTTTGTCAAATGCTTTTATCTGCTCATAAGGAGATGATCATGTGATTTTTGTTTGCATTTTGGATTATGTTAATGGATCTTTGTATATTAAACCTACCTTGTATCTCTGGGATGAAGACTACGTGATCATGATTGACTGTTTTGATGTGCTCTTGGATTCAGTTTACAAGAATTGTATTGAATATTTTTGCATCAATATTCATAAGTGAGATTGGTCTGAAGTTCTCTGTTTGGTTGGGTCCTTATGTGGTTTTAGGTATCAGAGTAATTGTGGCTTCATAGAATGAGCTAGGTAGTGTTCCTTCTCTATTTTATGGAATAGTTTGAGGAAAATTGCTATCAGGTCTTCTTTGAAGGTCTGGTAGAATTCTACACTAAATCTATCTGGTCCTGTTGGGTTTTTATTTTGTTTGTTTGTATTTTTTTTCAGTTGGGAGGTTTGTAATTACTTCTAATTCCTTGTGTGAAATGGACCTGGTTAATTTACCTGCTTTTGATTTAACTTTAGTATGTGGTATCTGTCTAGAAAACTATCTATTTCATCTAGGTTTTTCAGTTTATTGAGTATAGGCTTTTATAATAGAATGTGATGATTTTTTGAATTTCCTGTTTCTGTTGTTTTGTCTTCCTTTTCATTTCTGATTTTGTTGATTTGGTTATTGTCTCTTGGCCCTTTAGCTAGTCTGGCTAGGGGTTTATCTATCTTGAAGCATTTATTTTATATAATAAAAAGTTTATATATAGTTTACTTGTTTATATGGTAAGTTGCAGGCCTGTAGGTATCATGTAACCTCTTAATGAAGTGCTCGGAACTCCAGAGCTACTGTTTAAGATAGCTTAATTCTTTATCATGATAACTTGCTAAACAATGCACACTAAATGGTTTTCTTGAATGATAAGCTTGAAAATTATTGTCTGTTTACACAGTTGCACATGACCTTTGGTCATGGCAAAATAATTATTTTTATAAATATTATGGCTGTCTATTTAATCTGATGCCATAAATTACATTCTTGGAGAAGAATGTGAACATAAATCCTTAGTTCTACTTCTTAGATGTAGGATAAAGAAAGAAAATAGTCCTTTGAGTAAAATTATGACCAAACAAGATATAGTCTTTTTTTTTCACAAAATTTTTTTATTCAATATATTTCTATTTACATTTCAAATGATTTCCCCTTTTCTAGACGCCCAATCCCCAAAAGTTCCATCAGCCCCCTTCCCTCCCCCTGTTTTCCCACCCAACCCTTCCCACTTCCCTGTTCTGGTTTTGCGCTATACTGCTTCACTGAGTCTTTCCAGAACAAGGGGCCACTCCTCCGTTCTTCTTGTACCTCATTTGATGTGTGGATTATGTTTTTGGTATTCCAGTTTTCTAGGTTAATATCGACTTATTAGTGAGTACATACCATGATTGATCTTTTGAGTCTGGGTTACCTCACTTAGTATGATGTTCTCTAGCTCCATCCATTTGCCTAAGAATTTCATGAACTCATTGTTTCTAATGGCTGAATAGTACTCCATTGTGTAGATATACCACATTTTTTGCATCCACTCTTCTGTTGAGGGATACCTGGGTTCTTTCCAGCTTCTGGCAATTATAAATAGGGCTGCTATGAACATAGTGGAACATGTATCCTTATTACATGCTGGGGAATCTTCTGGGTATATACCCAGGAGTGGTATAGCAGGATCTTCTGGAAGTGAGGTGCCCAGTTTTCTGAAGAACCGCCAGACTGATTTCCAGAGTGGTTGTACCAATTTGCAACCCCACCAGCAGTGGAGGAGTGTTCCTCTTCCTCCACATCCTCGCCAACATCTGCTGTCCCCTGAATTTTTAATCTTAGCCATTCTGACTGGTGTAAGGTGAAATCTCAGGGTTGTTTTGATTTGCATTTCCCTAATGGCTAATGAAGTTGAACATTTTTTAAGATGCTTCTCCGCCATCCGCAGTTCTTCAGGTGAAAATTCTTTGTTTAACTCTGTACTCCATTTTTTAATAGGGTTATTTGGATTTCTGGAGTCTAACTTCTTGAGTTCTTTATATATATTGGATATTAGCCCTCTATCTGATGTAGGGTTGGTGAAGATCTTTTCCCAATTTGTTGGTTGCCGATTTGCCCTTTTGATGGTGACCTTTGCCTTACAGAAACTTTGTAATTTTGTGAGGTCCCATTTGTCAATTCTTGATCTTAGAGCATAAGCTATTGGTGTTCTGTTCAGGAACTTTCCCCCTGTATTGATGTCCTCAAGGGTCTTCCCCAGTTTCTATTAGCTTCAGAGTAAATAGATCATCTAAACAGTCCCATAACCCCTAAAGAAATAGAAGGGACCATAGAAAGTCTTCCAACCAAAAAAAGCACAGGACCAGATGGTTTCAGTGCAGAATTCTATCAGACCTTCAAAGAAGAACTAACACCAATACTATTCAACCTATTCCACAAAATAAAAACAGAAGGAACTCTACCCAATTCCTTCTACAAAGCCACAATTACACTGATACCAAAATCACACAAAGATCCAACAAAGAAAGAGAACTTCAGACAAATTTCCCTTATGAACATCAATGCAAAAATACTCAATAAAATTCTTGCCGATGGAATCCAAAAACACATAAAAACGATCAAGTAGGCTTTATCCCAGTGGTGCAGGGTAGGTTCAATATACGGAAATCCATCAATGCAATCCACTACATAAACAAACTCAAAGAAAAAAACCACATGGTCATTTCATTGGATGATGAAAAAGCATTTGACAAAATTCAGCATCCTTTCATGCTTAAAGTCTTGGAAAGAACAGGAATTCAAGGCCCATACCTAAACATAGTAAAAGAAATATACAGCAAACCGGTAGCCAGCATCAAACTAAATGGAGAGAAACTTGAAGCAATCCCACTAAAATCAGGGAATAGACAGGGCTGCCCCCTTTCTCCTTATCTTTTCAATATTGTACTTGAGGTACTAGCTCAGGCAATTAGACAACATAAGGAGGTCAAAGGGATACAAATTGGGAAGGAAGAAGTGAAACTATCATTATTTGCAGATAATATGATAGTCTACCTAAGTGACCCAAAAAACTCCGCTAGAGAACTCCTACAGCTGATAAACAACTTCAGCAAAGTGGCTGGTTATAAAATCAACTCAAGCAAATCAGTAGCCTTCCTATACTCAAAGGATAAGCAGGCTGAGAAAGAAATTAGGGAAATGATCCCCTTCACAATAGCCACCAACAGTATAAAGTACCTTGGGGTGACTCTTACCAAACATGTGAAAGATCTGTATGACAAGAACTTCAAGACCCTGAAGAAGGAAATGGAAGAAGACCTCAAAAAATGGAAAAACCTCCCATCCTCATGGATCGGCAGGATTAATATAGTTAAAATGGCTATTTTGCCAAAAGCAATATACAGATTCAACACAATACCCATCAAAATCCCAACTCAATTCTTCACAGAGTTAGAAAGAGCAATCCTCAAATTCATCTGGAATAACAAAAAACCCAGGATAGCTAAAACTATTCTCAACAATACAAGATATAGTCTTTAGAAAAATTTCACTAATTGGTTTTCCTACTGGGAATACTAGAAAGGATCTTCTTGCCCACCATTAGAGCCATTTAGAGAGCTCTTTCTTATACATTTTGCTGTTTGTGTTATAAACTTCCACTATTTATCAAATTCATTGTATTGTCTTCTATAACTATCAAAATAAATTATCTATCTGTGGGCATTACTATTCATAGTGTGTCTGTATTGTCTGCTGTCTTTGGTTGTCACAAGCACATGGTCCTTGTAGCTCTGTCCCTTGTGCATTCTGCTAAAACTATTCTCAGCAACAAAAGAAAATCTGGGGGAATCAGTATCCCTGACCTCAAGCAGTACTACAGAGCAATAGTGTTAAAAACTGCATGGTATTGGTACAGTGACAGGCAGGAGGAGCAATGGAACAGGATTGAAGATCCAGAAATGAACCCACACACCTATGGCCACTTGATCCTCGACAAAGCGGCTGAAAACATCCAATGGAAAAAAGATAGCCTTTTCAACAAATGGTGCTGGTTCAACTGGAGGTCAGCATGCAGAAGAATGCGAATTGATCCATCCTTGTCTCCTTGTACTAAGCTCAAATCCAAATGGATCAAGGACCTCCACATAAAGCCAGACACTCTGAAGCTAATAGAAAAGAAACTGGGGAAGACCCTTGAGGACATCGGTACAGGGAGAAAGTTTCTGAACAAAACACCAATAGCGTATGCTCTAAGAGCAAGAATTGAGAAATGGGACCTCATAAAATTACAAAGTTTCTGTAAGGCAAAGGACACCATCAAGAGGACAAATCGGCAACCAACAAATTGGGAAAAGATCTTCACCAATCCTACATCAGATAGAGGGCTAATATCCAATATATATAAAGAACTCAAGAAGTTAGACTCCAGAAAACCAAACAACTCTATTAAAAAATGGGGTACAGAGTTAAACAAAGAATTATCACCTGAAGAACTTCGGATGGCGGAGAAGCATCTTAAAAAATGCTCAACTTCATTAGTCATTAAGGAAATGCAAATCAAAACAACACTAAGATTTCATCTTACACCAGTCAGAATGGCTAAGATTAAAAATTCAGGAGACAGCAGGTGTTGGAGAGGGTGTGGAGAAAGAGGAACACTACTCCACTGCTGGTGGGGTTGCAAATTGGTACAACCACTCTGGAAATCAGTCTGGCGTTTCCTCCGAAAACTGGGCACCTCACTTCCAGAAGATCCTGCTATACCACTCCTGAGCATATACCCAGAAGATTCCCCACCATGTATTAAGGATACAGGTTCTACTATGTTCATAGCAGCCCTATTTATAATTGCCAGATGCTGGAAAGAACCCAGGTATCCCTCAACAGAAGAGTGGATGCAAAAAATGTGGTATATCTACACAATGGAGTACTATTCAGCCATTAGAAACAATGAATTCATGAAATTCTTAGGCAAATGGATGGAGCTAGAGAATATCATACTAAGTGAGGTAACCCAGACTCAAAAGGTGAATCATGGTATGCACTCACTAATAAGTGGATATTAACCTAGAAAACTGGAATACCCAAAACATAATCCACACATCAAATGAGGTACAAGAAGAAAGGAGGAGTGGCCCCTGGTTCTGGAAAGACTCAGTGAAACAGTATTCAGCAAAACCAGAACGGGGAAGTGGGATGGGGTGGGTGGGAGGACAGGGGAAGAGAAGGGGGCTTATGGGACTTTCGGGGAGTGGGGTGGCTAGAAAAGGGGAAATCATTTGAAATGTAAATAAATTATATCGAATAAAAAAAAACTGCATGATATTGGTACAGTGACAGGCAGGAGGATCAATAGAACAGGATTGAAGATCCAGAAATGAACCCACACACCTATGGCCGCTTGATCCTCGACAAAGAGGCTGAAAACATCCAATGGAAAAAAGATAGCCTTTTTAACAAATGGTGCTGGTTCAACTGGAGGTCAGCATGCAGAAGAATGGGAATTGATCCATCCTTGTCTCCTTGTACTAAGCTAAACTCCAAATGGATCAAGGACCTCCACATAAAGCCAGACACTCTGAAGCTAATAGAAAAGAAACTGGGGAAGACCCTTGAGGACATCGGTACAAGGAGAAAGTTTCTGAACAGAACACCAATAGCGTGTGCTCTAAGAGCAAGAATTGACAAATGGGACCTCATAAGGTTACAGAGTTTCTGTAAGGCAAAGGACACCATTAAGAGGACAGATCGGCAACCAACAAATTGGGAAAAGATCTTCACCAATCCTACATCAGATAGAGGGCTAATATCCAATATATATAAAGAACTCAAGAAGTTAGACTCCAGAAAACCAAACAACTCTATTAAAAAATGGGGTACAGAGTTAAACAAAGAATTATCACCTGAAGAACTTCGGATGGCGGAGAAGCATCTTAAAAAATGCTCAACTTCATTAGTCATTAGGGAAATGCAAATCAAAACAACACTAAGATTTCATCTTACACCAGTTAGAATGGCTAAGATTAAAAATTCAGGAGACAGCAGGTGTTGGAGAGGGTGTGGAGAAAGAGGAACACTCCTCCACTGCTGGTGGGGTTGCAAATTGGTACAACCACTCTGGAAATCAGTCTGGTGGTTCCTCTGAAAACTGGGCACCTCACTTCCAGAAGATCCTGCTATACCACTCCTGGGCATATACCCAGAGGTTTCCCCACCATGTAATAAGGATACATGCTCTACTATGTTCATAGCAGCCCTATTTATAATTGCCAGATGCTGTAAAGAACCCAGGTATCCCTCAACAGAAGAGTGGATGCAAAAAATGTGGTATATCTACACAATGGAGTACTATTCAGCCATTAGAAACAACGAATTCATGAAATTCTTAGGCAAATGGATGGAACTAGAGAACATCATACTAAGTGAGGTAACCCAGACTCAAAAGGTGAATCATGGTATGCACTCACTAATAAGTGGTTATTAACCTAGAAAACTGGAATACCCAAAACATAATCCACACATCAAATGAGATACAAGAAGAAAGGAGGAGCGGTTCCTGGTTCTGGAAAGACTCAGTGAAACAGTATTTGGCAAAACCAGAACAGGGAACTGGGAAGGGGTGGGAGGGAGGACAGGAGAAGAGAAGGGGGCTTACGGGACTTTCGGGGAGTGGGGGGGGCTAGAAAAGGGGAAATCATTTGAAATGTAAATAAATTATATCGAATAAAAAATAGTTATTTTATTTCATATTTTATCATCTAGAAAATGGAAATGGTACCCTCATTTTTATCAATTAGTATGCTTTAATTAATGAATTAGTCAAGTGTTTTTCAATTTCCCTACCAGGGGAACACATTTCAAAGAATAATAGCATGTCACATTCTCACCATCTGTAGATTTTTTTTCAATTGAAATAACAATTTATCTCTTCTTTACCAGAAAACCACAGTTTCAAATTTTCTTGCTTCATTTATCAGAGTAGCACACATGAAAATTGCTTTTTAAAAAACCCTACGCAATTTGTATGTCATGTGGCTTGTAGACCATTGAATCATCCTTTTGAAAAAAATCCATGTTTATAGATGGGTTATTTATTTGAAACAGAAAGTTACAATATTAGAAATCCTCCAAACATTTTTAATTAAGCAGCATACCACCACATGTAGTGTCTTTGATTATATTTACTCTGTTGCTTAATTATGATTTTGTAAGTTAACTGGAGTAGGGATTTCACTGAGTGTCAAGAGACAAAGGTTTAGTTGTATTTCTACCAGAACTTTTAAAGAGAGCAAATAGGACCAAGTTGATTCCATTTGAATGCCTTGAAACACTGATATGCAAGTATGTGCTCAAGGACACTGTACTGGCAGGCACTAAATGGTGCCATTTCAAATCTAGTCTCAATGAACTGTAGTTAAGGATGAAGAAGAAACAGTTCTGACAAACTTCTTAGCTCTTCTTTATCTGGAGAAATGGTTCTGTATTTAACACTCACAGTGTTCACCAATGGATAGGAAATGAAAGGCAAAGTGGTTACTGAGGTCAGAAGACAAAATCTGGACTCTTATAAGAAACATGATGACAATGATGATAAATCAACTGTGGACTACCTGGGAAGTTTCTGCACAATGCTGAGTACACTGAACTTGTGATATTATTTTGTATTTATGTGCCCTGTTACCACATAGTGATATGTTCTGTGGTATCAAGACAGAGAGAATTCTATTTATTATTTTTTTCCCTGAACCCAGAAGAACTCATTAGCAAGCTTTAAGCTATGCATGTATTCTATGCTTAATGAAACTTTGGGAATATAATTGGTATATAGTGTAACATGATTAATGATACACCAAAAAGGAAAACATTAAGACCTAATAAAAACTGTAAAAGATGTGCTCAGTCTTCTCCCTATATTTTCAAAAAGTATGTGAATTTCTTTTGGGTCATAAAAATGGACCCAGGTTACAAGAAGAATGGAGGAGTGGCCCCTTGTTCTGGAAAGACTCAGTGAATAGTACAGGACAAAACCAGAACAGGGAAGTGGGAAGGGGTGGGTGGGAGAACAGGCGGAGGGGAGGGGGATTATGGGACTTTCGGGGAGTGGGAGGCTAGAAAAAGTGAAATCATTTGAAATGTAAATAAAAAATATATCGAATAAAAAAAAGAAATGGGGAGGGGTTTCTGGGAGGGGGAACCCCACAAGGGGATAACAGTTGAAATGTATATAAACTAAATTAAAATAAAATAAAGTAAAATAAAAACAAATACTTTATGAACAAAAAAAAGAAAGAAAAAAAGCAAAAGGAATGGAGTGGATTGTCAAAAGGGCAAAGAATTAGATAAAAAAAAAAAATGGACCCAGGTGAAGGTGCCCAGAAATGGTAGTCCACTTAAAAGGTCTGACAAATCCATAATTGGGTTTTTCAGTCATATTATAAAGTGTCATTTATTAAAATGAAGGCATAATGTGTGTCTCTGAAAACGAAGTGCTGAAAAGATTAGAAAAGATCTATGTTGAATGTAAGATAAAGTGTTTATTTAGGGACACCCTTCCCAGATGAAAATTATTTATATTCTTCATCTCTTATCTTTTTATCTTGCTTTTCCCTCTTTTAAACAACAGAAAGTATAAGAAGATATTAGGAATCATACTTTCATGGTGTAAATATAGTGTAAATATAGTGTAAATATAGTGTAATAGGTCTCTGTGACAGAAATGTCAGACAGAAAGAACTTAAGGGGGAGGTGTTTATAATAAGAGCTCCATCCATCATAGAAAGATATCACAGTGGAGCCACACAGTTCACAGCATTCATGAAGCAGGAAAAGTGAAAACCAGAGTTAAGCCAGTTTTATTCTTTCTCCCTTTTATTACCAGCTCAGCCCACAAAATGGGTGATATGTGGGATATATCTTTCCTTTTCTTTTTCTTGGAAACATCCTCACAAACAGATTAATCAGTGTGGCTCACCAATCTCCCAGATGATTCTGAGTCAACTGTACAATAACTATTAACCATCACAAATACTTTACTAGACAAATATCAAACATAGCAATTGTAATTATTTGAGTTTTTCTTAATCCACATCCTCTAAAATTGTACCACTACCAAGTAAAGCACACCGCACATTTTTCTTTAAGAGTTCCAGCCATTAATTTTCTTTAAATGCTTTATCTATGGTGACAGAATATTTTGTACCAAAAATAGAAATTGATCTGAATAAATAGATATTTTTATTGCATTTCAAATCATTTTCATGTGGTAAATAGAAAACCTGTGAAATTCTCAGGCTAAGAAATTTTTTTAGGGAAGACTGTAGCAAATATTGTCAAAACTTATTTGAAATGGAAATAGAAAATTGGACAATAATCCAAATCCAATTTCTTTAAGCAAGCTTAAAATGAAACATCCAACAACCAGGACTACTCTGTTACTGTATTTACATATTTATTTGTAGGAAAACACTAAAATCATAATGGGGTCTTGATTATGGTTCTTTGGAAGTTGTTTTCTATATTTTATTTAGTATACATGGGCAAAGCTAGCTGTTTTCAGTGGGTAAAATCTCATCATATTATCAGTCATGCTCTTGAGGACATTCCAGCCTCAGTATATGTTCTTTTTAATAGAAAATCAATGGGGCAGAGTGCCATATCTTTGCCTAAGCTTTAGGTCATCCAGCTGGTCAGGACTCTATGATTCCCTTCCTTGGATACACACAATGTTATTAAAAATTAATAGCCCAGTCATTGTGTTGGGTTTGCAAAGTGAATTCAAAATTCAATAGACTATGTAGTCTATAGCACAGGCAGCACATGAATCATATGTTCATGTGTTTCTTTTTGCTTGTAAATCAAATAAATCTAGCATTTATTGCTTACCTGAGTTTTATTTATTACCTAAGCCTGAGCTCTGAGGCAATGAGATCTAGTTGGCTGAGATTCTGCTTTGTCAAGAAAGGCTTATTGAAAAGAGTCATCATCTTGTTTACATGTGGCTACTACCTTTT
Organism: Apodemus sylvaticus; assembly: GCF_947179515.1. Classification (NCBI taxonomy): domain Eukaryota; kingdom Metazoa; phylum Chordata; class Mammalia; order Rodentia; family Muridae; genus Apodemus; species Apodemus sylvaticus. The sequence continues at coordinate 992,006 of NC_067479.1, read as the reverse complement.
TACTGTAAAGGTAAGCTTCAGTAGTTGGCCCAGAAATCATATGGCTTATAAATCCTGAAATAATTCCTGTTTAGATCTCTATAAGACAAATTACAATGCCCTATGTTGGATTTTTGTGATATATAACAAATGGTAAATAATAAACACAAGTTTTGAAGGAAATTACAGTAATTTTAACAATTTATTTAATATTCATGCATGCATCTCATGTCATCTCTTATTATCCTGATCATTTTTTCCACCAGACATCATGTCCCAACTCCCTATCTTTTTAAATACACCAGTCTGCTTGATTGGAGACCGTCTGCTAGGGCATGGCTAGCCTCTTAGTGGCTGCATCACTGAAGAAAACTAACTCTTCCCAAGCAGCCATCAATGGCCAATAGTTCCTGGTGGAAAGAGATGTTACTGCAGCAGGTTGTCCTGTCACCTTTGCACACAAGCACTTTTCCCAAGTCAAACATACAAATTAAAGACATACACATAAAACCAAATAAACAATAAACAAAGAAAAAGCAGAAATACAACTTCCATCTGACATCAGATAAAAGAGAGAGTGACCTATATTCTGACAGATTGGAGGCAAAGAAAGCAAAGCTCACTATACAAATCTCTCTCTCTTCTTTCCATTTTTCCTCCTCTCTCTTCCTCCTTCACTTCTCCCTACTTTCCTCCCTCTCTCTCTCTCTCTCTCTCTCTCTCTCTCTCTCTCTCTCTCTCTCTCTCTCTTCTTCCCTCCCTCCCTCCCTCTCTCTCTCCTCCCCCCCTGTCCCCTTATCTCTCCTCTGTGTGTGCATGTGTGTGTGTGTGTGTGTGTGTGTTGTATGTGTGTATTCATTCCCTCTTTCTAGCTATGTAAGTCCAGGATTGGTCCTCACTTTGAAGATAAATCAGAAATAACAAGTGTATAGTATAATAGAACATATTCTCATACTATCTAGGGATCTGTCAAATTCTCTTAGGGTCTTGCTATTAAGAAAAATTCACATTTTGATTTAGTTTTAAGGTTGGCATTGAAACACCAATATTCCCATTTATTACCTCACTGTTAAAATGCCAAAAGTCACTATCTTAGTTAGGGTTTCTATTCCTGCACAAACATCATTACCAAGAAGTAAGTTGGGGAGGAAAGAGTTTACTCGGCGTACACATTCACATTGCTGTTCATCACCAAAGAAAGTTAGGACTGGAACTAACACAGGGCATAAAGCAGGAGCTGATGTGGAGGCCATCAAGAGATGCTTCTTACTGGCTTGCTTAGCTTGCTTTCTTATAGAACCCAAGACTACCAGCCCAGGGATGGCAGCACCAATAATTGGCTCTCTAGCCTTGAGTACTAATTGAGAAAATGCCTTACAGCTGGATCTCATGGAGGCATTTCCTCAACTGAAGCTCCTTTCTCTGTGAAACTTCAGCTGTGTCAAGTTTACACACAAAACCAGCCAGTACAGTCACTCAGGCTATCAATGTCCATATCCATCCACAAACAAAACAATTAATTAGCCCCTCTTCTTACTTCCTATATTTCAAATTATATCATTCTGTTTGCTGACAGGTGTGTGAAAAAAGTACATAAAATATAAACAGTGTGTTAATATGACAACTATTAGCTAGGTGGTACATGTATGTTAATCACAGCTACTTGGCAGTTTGAAGTAGAAGGATCCCAAGTTCAAGACCTATCTGACTATAGAGCAACTTGAAGACCTTGCTGAGCAACTTAGTGAAGGCCTATTTTTAAAATAAATGTAAATTTAAAATATCTTTTTTTGTAATTACCTGCAGTTACATCAGACAAGTTACCTGGAAGGGGAGTTGGGGATGAATGGGAAGGTGGTGAGAAAGGAATGAGACCAGGACAATATATTGCTAATCGAGGTCTAAATTTTAATGGGTGACTGAGAATTTAAGATTGGGGGAGACCCATTTCCCCAAGGTTTGAGAGTCTGCTCAGCAGATGTTGGCTCCACTGCTCCATTGCTTGACAAGGTAGCCTGCTTAATTCAGGAAATTGTAGATCTGGAAGAACAAATGACTTCACCTTGGTCCAAGCACTCCACCCTAGGTCAGGGAGATTCTAGCTAGCACTGAGGTCTGGAAATTCCTCCTCAGAAGGCTGGGGGTGGGGAGTGGGGAGGGTACAGTTTTTAAAGGAAGGAACTGGGAATGTGGCTCAGTGGAGTATGTTTGCCTAGAATATACAAGGCAATTCAATATATAAGAATATACAATACATGATTTAATCAATAGGTACACATATAAAGCCCATGCAAACATGCATAAATGCACACAGAGAAAGAAGGGACAGCAACTCTATTTATTGAAAGTCAGGTTAGTATTTTGAGAGACCTATCTACATATAGGTGATAACATCTCCAATATGTTTCATTTATCTCTCAGACTTCCAAAGCCCACAAGTCTCTCTGCTGCACTATACCAGACCATTTGGCATTGTTTACCCAAACCCACAAGACATGAATATTATGAATGGTAATGAGGATAAAATTATTTGAAATCTTAAATATAAAGTCAAAGAATCCTTCCTTTGTGTGAGATACTTAGATACTGGTATGAGATTGAGCTGCCTGTAATTTAATCTGGATCTTCCACGAGAGAAGTACAAGCTTATCAGACCATAAGCTAAAGTAACATGTTTGCTCATATGCTGGCTTTCCTTGTCTTTCACTGTTCTATGCTGTGTGTGAGCTTAGTTCTCTGCTCTCATCTTTGGACCCCTAGATTGTATTACTGCTCCCGTTGACCCCCTGCTTGTTATGTCTTCAAAGTTAGCTCCAAGACCAGACTTGCATAGACAGATAGAAGGCCTGAGAGCTCACAACCATGCCCTATCCTTCACTCCTCTGCCCTGGGATCATGCGTCTCAGGCACGTGTGCTTCTAGTCTCTGCATTTTACCAAGTGTTTGTTATGGGTTGAGAGTAATGCATTCCTTTATGAAACACCCTTTCATTTGGAATGTAACAAGATAGAGTAGTCTTTGCTTTTCCATAAATGTTTATTTATTTGGATGAAGGAAGAGAGAATTTGCTTCCTATTTAAGATTTTGAATAATTTTAGCCTTATTACTATTTATGATATTCATGCCATGTGGTTTCTTGTAAATAATACCAAATGGTCTGGCATAGTGCAGCAGCCAGACTTGTAAGGCTTAAATAGTACCAGAGATGAAACAACAAGTATCCCAAGGTCCTATGCAGTCTTTGACAAACACATTAATAGCTTTGCAGGTTTCCTTTCAAAAGTCTGTATTGTATGATAGTAGCCAAAGCTCTTGAGAATGTGAGATTGAAAAAAAAATCTGCACTGGTACCTTGAAAATATTCTTAGGCTGCTGCCTCTAGATATACTTTAGGAAGGCTGTGTGTGGTTAATGTGAGTAAGAATTTCAATTATGATGAGGAGACAGAATCTCAGAACTTATACTCTTGAGTATAGTTTATTGTAATTATGGAAGAGAAAGATACAAAACTCAAGTGACCTAATTCATGCTTCTGTCCAGACACTTTTTTGTAGATAATTTTATTACATAAAGAGACAAGTCCAGAGGGATTTCCGTCTTCAGGTCATGCTTACTAGC